>NC_137514.1:2585000-2680000 GCF_041902795.1 Electrophorus electricus | reverse complement strand
ATGTATAAACCATATGCCTTCTACGGTTTTAACATTTTTTCCAGAGACAAACTTCTGATCTACTTAAAGCCCACCTAAGTGGAGCATGACTGTTAAGTAAAGAAGACTGTACATTTCCTCCTGAGAAACTAGTAACTCACTGCAAACATCTGAACACATAAAACTGTCAGAATGACTGAGAAGATCAGCTGATGCTTACGGTTCTTCTTACATGCCAGACTTTCTAATGGACTTTCCACAGCATGAACATTCTGATAAATATTCTAATCAAATAACAATTATTAATAATAACTGCATATCCTGGCACTTAATATGCCATTAAAATGGACAGAAGATCTTTCTATTCTAACATTAGCCTGTCTTATAAACATCAGTTAAAGAGAGTGTGAGATGGATAAATGAGTGACACATGTCTCTATATGATGATAGAACAAAGCAAATCTTCACACTGACCATCAGACATGTAACAGATCAGGACTCTGACCAGTACTGGTGAGCTGTATCAGACTGGCAACTTGATCATGGATATTTGATTTAATTAAAATGTGTGCAAGGTTACAGCTTTGTTTGTGTTTGAGCCAGTGTTTTATCTTTGTACTTGAAGTCATTCAGTATCTAGATCTGAATTGTGATAGCCATATTTGATGTAAATGATGTAAATAATGCATTACAATGTAAATAATGTGCTTAGAATGTTGTACCGTATTGGCAGCAGCAGTGGGCGGGGCTAAACGCTCAGTGGCTCTATTGAACCATCAATTATGTGCAAAGGGCTCTGAGGTCACGTGATGTCCACACCACCGTGGCTCAGTAGCACAAAACATCCAGGAGTTCCATCATTTTTCCCGACTAGATGGGGAAACACCTTTCTTTGTGCTTACAAACCACATAGTGAACAGCTCATGAGGGAAAATAATAAATAAAAGAAAAACTTTTTAAAATGTCTGTAAAATGTTCACATTTTAAATATTTGAGTTTCCAAACAAATTTGGGATGAGCTCATATTCTTATTACAGCAGTACGCTGAAAGGTGGTGACATCATGTATAAAATGTAGGAAACAACAGAAGAAATATAGTACAGTGAACAAATTACATGAAGGAAACTGACCTGAAGAAAATAGAGTGCAGCATGAAATTACCAATTACCTACAGAAGATACAGTTCAGAACATTTGAGCAGGGATGGATATTGCACTCAAGGTAATATCAAAAAATGATCAGTAACTTGTAAGTCAGGCTAGTACAGATTTTAACTTAAAGTACACAACTATTAAAGATTATTTCCATTCTGCAGACACAGAGCAGAGAATTGAAATGGCTTTTTGGGTTTCTGTATGAAGGAGATAAGTATTAAAAGTAAGTGAGCATCTCACAGTCACTGCATCCAAAGAAGTAGATGCAGTTACAATACATCATAATAATAATGAGTACAATGTTTGTTCAAGTTTCCAGGGCAGTAAACTAAAGGGCTGCAGCACATATGAAATAATGATGTACTCAGGAAGTGGGTAAGAACTTTTTACTGGATGTGTTATTAATACAAGGTATGAGATCCAAAGCTATAGTGAAGCTACTTCCTCTATGTCACAATAACTAAATTAGTAGGGCCTACACATTGAAATGTAAAAGACAGTTTCTGCATGTTATTAGCAGAATTAACTAGCTAATCTAGTTGTCTGATATAGTGGTGTGGCAGGCAGTTTTGAGTTCTAGGCTTACAGAGCTAGTAGCAATCATGTGTGTTCATAATAAATAGTGGACCATATTTATATAGAAGATCTATTTGGTTAAACACATTCAACATTCACTTAGGAACTTCAGACACTATTGTATATTTATAGTATTGAGCTGATTCTTTTATCCAAAGCAATTTACACTTATGACAAGTTGAGGGTTAAAGGCCTTCCTCAGAGGTCCAATAATGGCAGGTCTTGAACCAGCGACCATCCAATTACACGTCAAGTACCTCAACCAGCAAGCTACCACTGAGGTCTTTCACCCAGCAGCAGGGGGCAGAGTGCCAGGCACTGTCTACAGGGCTGAAATTACTGTTTGGACAGCATCCACTAACAGCCTATGATCACTTAGACTTAGCATCATATAGACAAATAAGACACTAGATTAGTGTAAACATGGTGTTGTGGAACAAACCATCATTTCTATGATTAAAACTGTTATTGGTTAAAATGGTTAAAATGGGGGATGAGGCCAATGAAATTCCAGTTCTTCTTCCTCCTCTGCTTATTTATAATATAAATGTATTCTAGCATTCTAGAAATACAAAAATATAAGTAAAAATTCACTGTCACACCCAGAACCACAGAAAAGGCATGAACACAAGACTCAGATACATAAAGGCAGTCAAACCCAGACTGTCTCTACTGTCTTGGTAAAGTAGAAAAGGGTGGAGTGCAGGGTGTGTGGGATGGAGAACTCATCCTGGTCTACATCTCTTCATGACAGGGTGTGCAAGTGTGGAGGGACAAGTCCCCTTGACTGCTGAGCTGAGAGAGAGAGTGAGAGAGAGAGAGAGTGAGAGAGGGAGAGCAGGAGAGAGGGAGAGAGAGAGAGGGAGAGAGAGAGAGTGTGAGAGTGAGAGAGTGTGAGAGTGAGAGAGAGAGAGAGAGAGAGAGAGAGAGTTTTAGATGCATGTTTCTCTCTGTAATATGAGGTTTAAGGCCATTCTATTAATGCCATTCTATTTTTCACTGCCCTCAAAAACAGAAATGAGAGTTTTTTCATATGAGTTAAGCCATAAGAAGATGAACAGAGTTAGTAAGCCCAGCTACAGTGGCAGGGACCTACACAGACAGACACACACAATCTCTAACACACATCTAATCTAGGAATTGGAGGCAGTAAACATAAAGCTGAACTCAGAATGAAGATTCTTCTCATCTTCACACTGCACGTGATCTCAGGTATGAAAATCAACCTTTAATCATTATTATCAGTAGGGTCAAATATAGTCTTTGTTTAGATGGTCACTTTTGGTGAATTTTTAGATCTTACTGGGGTCTCAACAAACGTAACTGGATATTTGGGAGTCGCCATGAAGTGCAAAGATGAGACTTAAAGAGTTAACACAAACTCAAAGATAGTTTGATTAGCAGTTCATTGCCACTGTGTGTTGACTGAATCAGAAATGCATTTTGAAATGTGTAGAACAGGAAGATCAGAGGCCTCACTGTGGAAGTCAATAAAAGGTACCAGTGTGGAGCTGATGTATACTCGTAGTCACATTTGTTCTAAAGTGAAGCACACATTTAAATTATAACCAGCATATTACTAAATAAAACTCAAATGGGAAGATCCTCTAACCTTTCACCTTATTAGAAATATGATATTGGCATGTTGCCAAACAGCTGTAGTTTACTACAGGACAACAAAATCGGCTAAGTGCTGAATCCAGCAGCAGCTGGAGCTCACTTCCTCTTGATAGCTGTGAGTAACATCTACAGGAAAGAGCAATCCTTGTTTTAGCAACAACAGACGCATGGGTGACACTACAGCAGTACAGTTTCTGAAGATGAAGCAATAGAACAGTGACAGAATTAATTTTAAATATGGGTAACCACAAAGACCTCATAGAAATAAAAAAATATATATATATTTTTTCCACTTTTACTTGGAAGTCTCTGAGCCACTGGAGTTTCTGAGCCACAGAAGTCCTGAGTGTCCTTATGACAGTGTGACTGTAAGGGTTGGCACCAGGCACACTACTAATCAGGCTTGATGCCCAACAGCTCGGGTAGATCTATATAAGCCCAGTGACACAGTCACTCAGTGTTGGGTCTTTGCTAAAGTTTTGATTCAAGCTCCTAGCTGGTAACTCTGTGTATCGAGGTCTGTGAGCCCTTGTGCTACACCTCTCTTCTGCACTGTGAGGGTGTTTGTGTTTTTACATGTCCCCTCCCTTCTCCAGTTTTCCCCTCTCGAGTCTGGTTCTCTCCCAAGGCTCCCCTTAGCCACTAATGTTCCTCCCTTTTTTCTGTTTTTGTTTAGGAAATTTCAGAGTTTGGTTTTCCCCAGTGCATCGAGGTTGCCATTCTTCCCATGGTGGCCTTTGTTTTCCTGTTTTCTATGCTTGGCATGGCATTTAGTGTTTCCTCCTGTTTTGTCATCCTCGATTCCTTTGAAGTGCAATATATGCGCAGGTCATTTTAGTCTAGCGGGAGCTCGTTTGCTTTGCAAGAAAGTGGCCAGGGTTAGATTCCCTACTGTTTTTTTTTGTTTGTTTTTTTTAAAACTTATCTTGTTTCACCCATTTTAAGATCTAACTGTTTTGCACACGGGCCCACCTTCATTAAAGTGTGGTAACTCACCCAGCAGTGTCAGGGTCATTACCTTTCTGTCCTGGGTTTGAGCCCCATTACAGTGACATTGTAATCATCCCATTTAAGATCATACCCCTCAAACACTTTACAGTACTGATGATCAGTGGTACAATGGTGTTATAACTGATAATATCTCCCAGGGAATTTCATACAGTGACATACAGAAGGTATAGAACAAATCAAACCAAGACTAAAACACAGCAGAGAAAAAGTGAAGAATGAATTGAAACAAAATGATCAACTTCAATATGAAGTTGTTGCTTACAAGGATGTTTGTCATGCCTTTCAGATACAGCAGAGTCCAAGGATGTGGAGTCTATATCAGTGACTGCATGTGCAGGAGAAGGAGTCACCATCAAGTGCAAATATGAGGATGAATACAAAACCAAACTGAAATCTTTCTGTAAGAATGTAACAGATCAGTCATGTTTAGATCAAATAACAACAAATCCAAACAGTATGTGGACTCATAAAGACAGATTCTCAATTCATGATAACAAAAGTGCAGGATTCTTCAGTGTTTTTATCCGAAAGCTGTGTGTAAATGACACTGGAACATACCAGTGTGCAGTTAATGTATCTGATCAACTGCACACCTACACTGAAATGAAGCTCAATGTAAAAGCAGGTTAGTAGCATGTAACATTAAATTTAGCCACAATCACTTCATCAATTAAAACTTTCAGAAATAATAATTTTGCCAGACTGTACTTTTGTAAGTCGCCCTGCATAAGGGCATCTGCTAAATGCTGAAAATATAAATGTATACAGGTTAAGATAAATCTGACACTTTCATGGGTTTGTAGCTGCAAGTGAAGTGAGACTGATGCACATCTGATCGCTGAAGTGTTCCTAAAGTGTCATATTTCCCTTTTATTAACATAGCCAATTCAGAACAACAGAAACATTAAAAATTGTTAAAAATGCAAACGTTTTGACCTGAATGTGTATGATTGACAGGCTCATGCTGTGGTAAGACCATCAACGCCTATGTAGGAAAAACTGTGAATATCAGCTGCTGTTACCCAGAATCCCACAGGAGTGAACCCAAGCTTTTCTGCAACAGACTGGACACTGGTGGCTGTAATTATATAGGATCGGTCAACAAAACAGGAAAACCAGAAACTAAAAAAAACACATCACTGTATTATGACAAAGAAAAGCAAATCCTGACTGTTACTATCAGATATGTCACGGTTCAGGACTCTGCTGAATACTGGTGTGGAACTACATCAGACTAGACAACTGATCATGGATTCAAAATTTATAGTACACTGATCTACTTGAGAGTTACAGGTTAGTAGATAGTAAGATATGTGTAATGTTTTATTGTTTTGACAATGCAGAGGCAACATCTATACATCATTATAAATTACTTAATTAAAATACTATATTAGCCAATCATACAGAGTCCAGAATCAGTTGATGCTGTTTAGATGACAGGAAGTAATCAAGTGTTTTTATTCTTGGGTAGTAAAGGCTGTAAAATAGTCTAGTGTCTATAGGTAGACAAGGCTGTAAATTTGACTAGTGTCTGTTTGTAGCCAAGTGTCTTTTGTGTGTTTTATTTGTTCACTGCCCTCCCAACCCATATGAGTGATCAACAATATTATGACTGTCTAATTAACTAGAATTAGTCTGAATTAGCTCTTGATGATGAGCTGTTTATCCAGAGATTTCAGTTTCGACCTCATGCATCAGTTCACAGTTCACCCAAGCAATGATGAAGTGTCAGCTTCATCAGACAATTCTGAATGATCAGGATAAAGGTTAAATGTGATTGGTTCACTGATTATGACTCTGTTTCCTCTCCAGGATTTCCATCTTCCACTGTGATAAGTGTTGTGTGTGTGATTCTGGTGCTGCTTCTGATGGGAAGCTCATTCCTCATAGTGACTCTCAGAAAGAGAAGCAGGAAGGAGCAGGGTATTACCACACACACACACACACACACACACACACACACACACACACATACACACACACACACACACACACACACCCTTCAAAAATGATCACACAAAGCAATACTTATCAATCAACATGAGGATAACACATTCAGATCTGTATGTGCAGATGTGAGTATAGCATGTATCTGTGCATTAAGCATTAAAGATTAAACACATTTATTAGTCACGAACAGAACTCATTAGACCCCAGAGCTGCCTGCTGCTGCCCTCTGCTGGCTAGAAATGTACATGAATGAGCACTGTTAGAATATGGACTAAAGACAATGAACTAATGCCTAAGTATTCTACTGTTTATTTGCATTTGAACAGTACCTACTCAGATTAATGTAAATATATGTATCTAACTGTTAAATGTGAACAATACCATGTATTCATGTAGTATGTGATTACAATTTATTCATTTGTGATTAATGTCAGGAATCAGCATCATCCAAGTGTCAGTCCCTCCAAGACTCCTCACACGACCACTGGGTGAGTCATGAGTTTATCACACATCTATGGGGTGAGTCATGAGTGTATTACACATCCATAAGGTAAGTCATGATTGTAGGTCATTAGCAGGCCACTACTGGAACAGGTGCACCACATTTGTAATAGAATTATAATACTCTACACATGTAGTAAAATTATAATGCATTTGGCATGCAGCCCTCTGGAACCACCATAATGTTAACACCTGCTACTCCTGACACCACCCAATGTTCAAACTGGGGAGTCCAGGGAAACTATAGACACATATTCCATTAATATGACCCCAAACTACATTTTTGTACCTCACTTGAATGCAAAGAGTTGTAGACAAACAAAAAAAAACAAACATTCAATCTCATTCATAGACACTGCTGTTAAGGTCACAACATTTTTTTCTCTTTACTCGGGTTCCACTTTCTGACTATGACAGTGAGATCAAAGACACCAGAAGCCATTTTGTCTCAGACACTGGAGCTCCTACAGTCTACTCTACTGTCAATCTACCCACAAACCCCTCTGATCTCTCCCTAGCTGTTTATGCCCAAACCCAGTTACCCACAAACCCCTGTGATTTTACACACACTGTTTGGGCTAATGCTATAATTCTCTCTGAGAATTCCTCAGTGTGTGACACACAGCAGTCAGCAAGGACATCTGATGAAGCTCTAATTTATAGAACAGTGAAGTTTTATAAGAATGCAGACAGTTCTAATGATGCTGTTACCAAGGAGACCTTCAGGATGGAGGAGGACAATTGAGAATATGCTTCTGTCAAACATGTCACTTGATCAGGCTAGTTTAGCAGTTTATGCTTTTATTTACATCCATTTTAGCAAACATAGTTTGTGTAACTTTCCCTTTCTCTCTACGGATCTTCCACTTGTAAATGTTCATTTGGGCAGGTGTTTTGTTTTCTCATGTTTAGCTTACTTGAAAATTTAAAATGCTGGTTTTCCTTCAATAGCAGGATTTTACATGCTGTAATGGAAGAGAAGGCAACACCTCTTTTGTTTTATTGTGTTCTAACAAGACCTCTTTTGTTTTCTTGTAAATGATAAAGCACTTCTGTAAGTTGCTCTGGATGCTAAATGCTGTGAATGTAAATGTAAATGTGTTCAATCTACTTGGGAGTATTTTTCTACAACATTGCTTATACTCATAAACCTCTCAACACTTATTTGCTGTAAGGTTTAAAGCACTAAATAAATAAATAAATAAATAAACAAATAAAAACATAAATAAAATTTGGACATGACTGCTTATGTTCTGGTTCATTATGTTCTGTTTATTAAGATGCAGACAAAACGTAGAGATAAATGGAGACAGAGAAATGCAATAAGTTCCAAGAGCTCTGACGTGTGTGAAGTGACTTGGTGTGGTGAACCCTCACTGCCTCTATGCCAAAGCTATCACATGGTCAGTGGCAGCTCTTCTGTCATACTGAGGTCACGTGACATCATCAAATTGCTGTTATTTCTACATAAATGTGTTTTTTTAGTGATGATTAAGAGAACTTAAAGGACTAACACTAACAGAATATAGCTAACTTAACTGTACATTGAAAGTGACGAATTAATTTAGTCTACTGAAGGAGAGAGGTTAACCAGGGAATGCAGTTAACCAGGGCCAAAAGGAATTTTCAGTTTTTTCGGCCACTGAGTTTCAGAGTTTCACACTGCAAAACACACACACACACACACGCACACACACACACACACACACACACACACACACACACACACACACACACACACACTTCTAAGATTTATCACTTGCTCAGAGTTGCTAATTTTGTTTATGCTAATAAAACTCATATTAATAATATTAATGAGTACACTGTTTGTTAACGTTTCCAGGGCAGACGATTAAATATTTACAGCACATACTGAAATAACACAGTGTATTACAAAACATTACACAGAATATTACACAGTGTAAACACTGCTTGATCAATATACAGAGAGTGATTAAAAGTGGTCAGTGTAGGATAGGGGACACTAAATGAATTCTTACTATTAGAATATATAAATATTCTTAAACATTGATACTATCCTGCTAAATAGTACCTCAACAGGAATATAGAAATATAATCAAATAATCACTGTGACTATGAATAGCTTCACATGGACCAAGCAGGCAAGTAGTCTAATGGTTCATAAACAGTGGTGTGAAAAAGTGTTTGCCCCCTTCCTGATATCTTATTTTTTTGCATGTTTGTCACACATAAATGTTTCAGATCATCAAACAAATTTCAATATTAGACAAAGATAACACAAGAAAACACAAAATGCAGTTTTCAAATTACGGTTTTTATTATTAAGGGAAAAAAATCCAAGCCTACATGACCCTGTGTGAAAAAGTGATTACCCCCCTGTTAAAACATAAATTAACTGTGGTTTATCACATCTTTGGAAAGCTGAGTTCAATTGCTCTAGCCACACCCAGGCCTGATTACTGTCACACCTGTTCTCAATCAAGAAATCACTTAAATAGGACCTGCCTGACAAAGTGAAGTAGACCAAAAGATCCTCAAACACTAGAAGGCATGCTGTGATCCAAAGAAATTCAGGAACAAATGAGATACAATGTAATTGAGATCTATCAGTCTGGAAAAGGTTATAAAGCTATTTTTAAAGCCTTGGGACACCAGTGAACCACAGTAAGAGCCATTATCCACAAATCGCGAAAACATGGAACAGTGATGAACCTTCCCAGGAGTGGCCGGCCGACAAAAATTACCCCAAGAGCGCAGTGACGACTCATCGAAGAGGTCACAAAAGACCCCACAACAACATCCAAAGAACTGCAGGCGCCAGCATTATCACAGTATAGGGCGGTCGGATCCCGCATCTTTCTGTATTCAAGAGTAGCTGGTGTTTTTGTGCATTAAATAAGGTTGTACTTTATATAATTTATGCATCTGTGGGGGTTTATGGAGTTCAGGGTAGGGGAACAAAACCTACACACACATGGAAGCATTCAAGAGCTTGGTGTGAGGATGGTCTCATCAGGAACTTGGAGAGAAATGTCAAAACATTAAATGTGAGAGCTCTGAACATAAAGTATCCTGCTAAGTTAGAAGAAAACAACCATGTGATCACCCCAAAAACCCAAATCTGTTTATATATATATATATATATATATATATATATATATATATATATATATATATATATATATATATATATATATATATATATATATATATAATTAGATTATTCCTACTCTTCTCTGTACACAATGGACATATACAGTGTGTCCTTTTTTGAATATTGTTTCAAAGTCCAGCAATTAACTAGATTATTTTAACCCTTTATTGAATTCTTCCCCTTCTGGTGTGAAATGGGTGGCCCTTATGTTGTGTAAAGCTTAGGTAAGCTTTACTCTCATCATTCTAGAGCAAGATCCTAGATTGCACTTTCCCTCCACTCTGTGTACTGCTTTCACACCAGCTTTGAGTCTGGAAAGCCTATCTAGTTAGGGTTTGAAACCCAACTATCTAGATTGCACTGAAAAATAAGTTTATTCATCAAGTTCAATAAGTTTCTAAATGTAAAACAGGTATTAGATCAGGTTCTTTTGCAATGCAGTTTTTTCACAATCCACAAAGTTAGGTATTTGTATTTAAGCCTTTAGTTTACTTTTGATCCTGATAGAAAACATATAATATATTGGAATATTAGGCCCACACCTAGTTCATTCTCCATTAAGAATGACAAGCCAAACTGGCTCTTTTGTCTTTCTCATATTTCTGGTCATTTATAGTTTGTTTGTTTGTTTGGTTGGTGTTTTTTTAATTTGCTCAATGTTTAAATATAATACTTTAGAGTAACATATTTCAATTTTTTTATATATATTTTATAATGTGTTCCTTTGAGCTCAACACTACCACAAACTTCAAAAGATTACACAGATGACTTACTGACTTTGTGTGATGCTCTCCTAGAACAGATGAGAAAGAAATGGCAGAAGATATGTAGCTAAAACCTTTTACTAGCACTGTTTTCATTCACTGCATCTGAACATTGTATTGTTGGGCTTTATTTGTTCAGGAAATTCGATAGTCTATCGATATTTATTCACTAAACATACTTTTTTAATTGTCTTTTTTAAATTAGAAATTACATAACGTATTTACTGAAGTGTGATTCAAACTCATGCATGATAATACCCTATAGTCATAGGAAAATATCAGGAAATAAACAGGTGATATAGATATACAATGTGAATCATATACAATGTGAATGAAATATAAAGATATTTTTTGCCCTGTCAAAAGATGAAAGAATCCTCTGCAGATTCAGTACAAAAGCCAAACCAGTAGATCAAACATGATCCAACTATAGATGACCCATTGTGCCATCTAGCGTGTTGTAGTTGTACTAAGCTACTGTCACAAATGGCCACCCTCCTGGTGCCACTGTTTCTTTAGTTTCCCTGTCATGTCTGTTTTCCTTTACTTCCTCGTTCCGCTCCTTGGTTTCATTTTCTCCTCCCCCGTCTGTTCCTTTATTCTATTCATTGTTTTAGTTTTCACTGTTCCCATGTTCACCTTTATTTGTTTAGTGCCTGATTGTTTTGGTTGTTTAAGCCCTGTGTTTTGTTCCCTAGGTTGTCGGTTATTTTGGTAAGTTAGCTTGAAGTGGGGGAAGCGAGCTGGGGTCTGTGCTAAAATAACAGCTAATCCTAGCAGACCAGCTCTACCATCTCTATTCCTCTCAAATGTCTGCTCCTTGGATAATAAACTGGACTGCATCAAACTCCAGCAGACTACACAGCGAGAGTTCAGAGACTGCTGTGTTTTAGTCTTTACTGAAACGTGGCTCAGCTACAGCATTCCAGATGCCGCCATTCAGATGGAGGGATTAGTATCAATCCGTACAGATAGAGACAACGCACTCTCCGGTAAAACACGCGGTAAATGCGTTTATATCAATGAGACCTGGTGTAAAAACTGTGTGCTTGTCACTGCTGGTGGAGTTTGTTAGATGCAGACCTTTTTATTTACCGTGGGAATTCACCTCCATGTTTAGAATCACGCTGTACATTCACCCAGCGCGAACAGACGCGAGGCTCTCCAGGAACTGTATGGAGCGATTAGTGAACTGCAGAACGTTCACCCAGACGGACTGTTTATTGTTGTCGGAGATTTCAACCACACAAATCTCAAGTCAGTACGGCCTAAATTCCATCAACGAGAGGACACGTCAGAGACACTGGTGACACACAGCGCATGTGGGAGGGTATTCGGGCCATTACCAACTACAGGGAAACATTACTTTCCTGTGATGGTGATGCCTCCCTCCCAGATGCACTGAATGACTTCTATGCATGGTTTGAAGCACAGAACAATGTTACCATGGCAAAATCCATCTCTCCGTAAAAATGACCAGGTGCTGTGCCTGACTGTGAAAGCTGCTGGACCAGACAACATCCCAGGTTGTGTGCTCAGAAAATGCGCTGACCAGCTTGCAGATGTCCTGACAGACATCTTCAATATCTCTCTGAGCTGCACTGTTGGCCCAACATGCTTCAAGATTACCACCATCAACCCTGTGCCTAAGAAGCCCACGGTGTCGTGTTTCAATGACTACCGTCCCGTCACACTCACATCCATCATCGTGAAGTGCTTCAAGAGACTCGTCATGAGACACAAGACCCAGCTTCCCCTTCCATGGAGCCCCTGCAGTTCGCGTACCGCTCCAACCGATCTACAGATAATGCCATCTCCACTACACTCCAGCCCTCTGCTGTTCATACTGCTGACCCATGACTGTGCAGCAATGCACAGCTTGAACCACATCAAGTTCACTGATGATATGACTGTGGTGGGTCTCATCAACAAGGATGATGAATCAGCATGCAGAGAGGAGGTGCAAGAACTGGTGAGCTGGTGCAAGGTCAACAACCTTGCTGACAAAACAAAACAGATGGTGGTAGACTTGAGAAGAGCAAGGAAAGATAACTCCTCACTTGCTCTCAATGGCTCCTCAGTGGAGATCATCAAGAACACCAAGGAACTTGGTGTTCACTTGGTGGAGAGCCTCACCTGGACCCTGAACACCAGTTCCATTACCAAGAGAGCCCAGCAACATCTTTACTTCCTTTGGAAGCTGAGGCAAGCCCATCTCCCATCACCAATCCTCACCACCTTCTATAGAGGTACTATCGAGAGCATCCTGAGCATCTGCATCACTACCTGGTTTGGGAACTGCACTGTTTTTGATCGCAAGACCCTTCAGAGAATAGTGAGAACAGCTGAGAAGATCACTGGGTTCTCTCTTCCCGCTGTCCCGGAAATCTACATGACGCGTTGCATCTGTAAAGCCATCAGCATTGTGGGAGATCCCACACACCCCTCACACAAACTGTTCACCCTTTTGCCATCTGGAAAAATGGTGCTGCAGCATCCTATCCTGTATTTATTTATTGTATGACATTATTGCACTGTATTGTATTGTTTGCACTAATGAAGAGTGTTGTCTGTTTTGTTTTATGTTGCACCATCGTCTGGGAGGAACATTGTTTTGTTTTTGCTGTGTACTTGTATATAGTTGAAGTGACAAAAGTCTTTTGAAACTTTTGTTCTGTGGTATTTTGATTACGCTCGCCATTTATTTTCTGTTTGTTCCGTTTGTGTATTATTTATGTTTGTGTTTCCTTTTGCCTCGGTTTGTTACCCTCCATATTTTGTTACCCTCACTTATTAAGCCACCAATTGCATTTGCATTCTGCCTCTTGCCTGTTTCTGCTGAAACATAACAGCTACAATCTGGTCATGACACGTGCGTAAAGTTCAAGCAGACTTTATAAAAAAAAAAACCACACACACATTTGAATGAAAAGGAGATATAAAAGAACATGAAAAAAATATAGTTCGTATTGTGGCAACATTTTGGTATGAAGTTCCCTACAAACTGAACCATGTTCAGGACACACTTCAAAGGGAGTTGCCAAAATACCAACAGCTGACTATCAACTGATGGAGTGTCTAACATAATAGTGATAAGGAAAATCACCCTGTTAATGTTCGCTAACACAGAAAAATATGTTAGTCTCAGTGGAATTTTAACATAACCGTTAACTGTATCTAAGTGTATCTTCATAATTCATTGAAGATAACACTGAATATACAAAGATTACACAAGGAATTTCTCAATAGAAATAAAATGTTACCTTAAAACAATTACAAATAACATGCTATGCTAATGTTAGCAAGACATCTTACTGGCTATACTGGCTTGGATTACTGCCTATTTCCTGTCAGAAATATAATATATAAATATTTCTATAAATATAAATAACTTAGTAATATTTGTCAAGAAACATTTACAAAATGCTGTCCACCACATCACTGGTGCTTCTGACATGTTTTGCCTCTTGACGAATCATCAGTGACACACAGGATTATGAGAGATGTTGGACAGCAGAGGATATAGCAATTTTGCCTTCCAAACTCGGTTTCATGGAGGAACCTAAGCAGGCAATATGTTATGCAAAATTCAATTTGGACTTGGTGCCTTCCTGCCTCAGAATGCTGACTACTGTTACTGCAATTAGATTTCAAACTGTGAGTGTCATACACCAAGGAATCAGAGAGAATTGTGGGTAATTGAGCCATGAAATAAATGTCTTTATCAGGAGAGTTTAATGGTACTGAGCAGTAGTGTCAACAGTACATGGAGCATCACAGGGGTTTGTGGGTAACTGTGCATTTGCATAAACAGTTTGGGAGAGATCATAGGGGTTTGTGGGTAACTGCACATTTGCCTAAACAGTTTGGGAGGGCTCTAACTGGTTTGTGTGTAAATGTGCATTTGCATAAACAGTTTGGGAGAGATCAGAGGGGTTTGTGGGTAACTGCACATTTGCATAAACAGTTTGCGAGGGATCAGAGGGATTTGTGAGTAGACAATCATTAGAGTAGACTGTAGGAGCTCCAGTGTCTGAGACAGAATGGCTTCTGATGTCTTTAATATCCCCATAGCCACAGACAGAAAGTCGAACCTCAAAGAAATAAGAAAAAAAGGTTATCTTGTGAACTTGAACTTAAACTATGATATTGATTTTTTTTTGTCTTCTAGTTTTTTTCATTCATGTGAGGTATGAAAATTCATTTTTGGAGGCATAGTAAGGTCACTAGTGTCTGTAGTTTCTTTGCTTTGCCCAGTTTGAACACCGTGTGGTGTCAGAGGTAGCAGGTGTAAATACAGTATAAGGGAGCAACAGGCACTGTCATGAGAAATGCACTAGAAACTGGACTGGAGACACATTTGGAACTGTTGTTTTTCTTTCTTTTCTTTTTTTTTTTTTACATTTTTATGTTTGTCTGAAATCTTAAAGCTAAATATGTTTATTATTTTATAAATTTAAATAATAAAGACATGCAGATTTAAGATTTCTTGTAGCCTGTATGTAACCATGCTCACACACATCAGGCCTCCTTGTGACTGTGCTAGAAAAGGCATTGTAATTCTATTACAGGTGTAGGCCTGCTAATGACCCACAGTCATGACTCACCCCATGGCTGTGTGAGGAGTCTTGGACGGACTGGCCCTTGGACGATGCTGAGAAGGAATTAAGGAATTAATCACAAATGAATAAATTAAATAATAAAATGTTACATGAATACATGATATTGAGCACATTAAACACTTCAACTGTAGATACTATTCAAATGCAGATAAACAGTGGAATACATAGGCTTTAGTTTGTTGTCTTTATTCCATATTTTATCAGTGCTCATTCATGTCCATTTCTAGCCAGCAGAGGGAAACAGCAGGCAGCTCTTAGGTCTAATGAGTTCTGTTCATGACTAATAAATGTGTATAATGTACAATGCTTACAGGACACATAAATGCTGCACTCACATCTGGACATACAGATTTGAATGTGTTATCCTCATGTTGATTGATAAGTATTGCTTTGTGTGATCATTTTTGAAGGGTGTGTGTGTGTGTGTGTGTGTGTGTGTGTGTGTGTGTGTGTGTGTGTGTGTGTGTGTGTCTGTGTGTGTGTGTGTGTGTGTGTAGTAATACCCTGCTCCTTCCTGCTTCTCTTTCTGAGAGCCACTATGAGGAATGAGGTTCCCATCAGAAGCAGCACCAGAATCACACACACAACACTGAGCACAGTGGAAGATGGAAATCCTGGAGAGGACACAGAGTCATAATCAGTGAACCAATCACATTTAACCTTTATCCTGATCATTCAGAAGTGTCTGATGAAGCTGACAGTATGTGAGTAGTTTCACTCCATGCTGTACAGTCCTGATACAGTGTGTCAGCACCTGTACCAGGAGAGGAAGCTGATGTGTGTTTGGATCCTGAGAATGTGGTTGGTGTGGTGAACTGTGGACTGATGCATGATGATGAATGTGATGATGAGGTTGAAACAGGAATCTCTGGATAAATAGAAAAATAAACACAGGAGTGACATAATCTGAGTCCATGTTATTATTGGTATAGACTGTGGACAGTGACATGTGTCCAGTGCATCTGTAACATATTTTAATGGATTTGCTGTAGAAGAGAATGTGACAGTTGCTTCAAATGTTGTGCATGGAGTTGCTTATATACTCTGCGGTTGTAAATGATGGAGGTGTTCGTGGTTGTATTTCTGGACAAGCACTTTAAAGCTTAAAGATTACTAAAGTAAAAGGCTATGTGTGTTTTAACAGATTTCTGAACGTGTAATGAAATATGTGGTTCATTTGACTCTCACACTTATGAATGTGTTTGATGCACATCACATTTGCTTTGACATGCTGAATACTGTTAAGTGAAGATACATTTAGCAGAATAAATTAGATGGATACTAATGGTCAACTTCTAATTGAGACTCTTCTCATTTAGAGAGTATTAATTGCTGATCAGACACCCAGGTCAGACAGGAGCAGTGAACAAACTGCTCACAACTACCTACAGACACTAGACTTTACATATTAGACAAGTTTAGCATGAACAATTGAACATGATTTCCTCTACATTGTGAAAACAACAAATATTACACAGGTCATGTTATCTACTCACCTGTAACTCTCAGGTAGATCTGTATACTATAAACCCGGTATCCATGATTCGATTTCCAGTTTGATGTAGCTCCACACCAGTATGTACCAGAGTCCTGCACTGTTACATATCTAATAGTCACAGTCAGGATTTGCTTTTCTCTGTCATCATACAGTGATATGTTTCCCTTAGTTATATGTATCTCTGTTTTATTAACAAATGTTTTATCAGAACCAACAGCAGTGTTCACTCTCTTGCAGAAAAACGGGTTCATTCTTGTGGGATTCTGGGTATTTGCAGCTGATGTTCACACTTCCTCCTAGATAGCAGGTCTTATTGATGGGATTTCCATAGTGCAGACCTATCAGATCAAAACATTTGCATTTATTAACAATGTTTAATATTTCTATTCTAGAACTTACCATCCTAATAAAAAAGTAATACTATAATAATAATAATAATAATTTTAATAATATAATCATAATAAAAAAGGAAATGTGACACTTTTTGCTTTACTGGTATTAACCTGACTGACATGATGATGACTGGTTTAGGAATTCATAAAACAATGATCTGATTCAGAGATCAGATCTACTTCAGACACACTTCCCTTACTGCTACAAACCCATGAAAATATCAAGTTTAGCTTAACCAGTGTACATTTACATTTTTGGCTTTTAACACACGCTCTTATCTAGAACAAATGTGCAGTTTGGAGGTTAGGTTATTCTCTCTGAAAGCGTTTGTGGCTAAACTCTATGTTACACGCTACTAAGCTGCTGTTACATTGAGCTTCACTTCAGCTTCACTGGTATGTTCCAGTGTCATTTACACTCAGCTCTCTGATAAACACACTGAAGAATCCTACACTTCTGTTATCACGAAATGAGAATCTGTCTTTATGAGTCCACGTACTGTTTGGATTTGTTGTTATTTGATCTAAACATGACTGATCTGTTACATTCTTACAGAAAGATTTCAGTTTGGTTTTGTATTCATCCTCATATTTGCACTTGATGGTGACTCCTCCTCCTCCACATGCAGTCACTGATATAGACTCCATATCCTTGGACTCTCCTGTATCTGAAAGACATGACAAACATCCATGTAAGCAACAGCTTCATGTTGAAGTTGTTCATTTTGTTTCAATTCATCCTTCCCTTTTTCTCAGCTGTGTTTTAGTCTTGGTTTGATTTGTTCTGCACCTTCTGTATGTCACTGTATGAAATTCCCTGGGAGATGTTATCATATATAACACCATTATGCCACTGATCATCAGTACTGTAACATGTGTTTGAGGGGTGTGATCTTAAATGGGATGATTACAATGTCACTGTAATGGGGCTCAAACCCAGGACAGAGAGGTGATGATCCTCACACTGCTGGGTGAGTTACCACACTTTAATGAAGGTGGGCCCGTGTGCAAAACAGTTAGATCTTAGATCAGGTAAAACAAGAGAAGTAAAAAAAAAACAACAGTAGGGAATCTAACCCCGACCACTTTGTTGCAAAGCAAATGAGCTCCCGCTAGACTAAAACAACCTGCGCGTATATATCGCACTTCACAGGAATGGAGGATGACAAAACAGGAGGAAACACTAAACACCACGCTGATTGTAGAAAACGGGAAAACAAAGGCCGCTATGGGAAGAATGGTAGCACCGATGCACTGAGGAAAACCAAATTCTGAAACTTCCCAAACAAAAACAGAAAACAGTGAGGGACATTAGTGTCTAAGGGGAGCCTTGGGAGAGAGCCAGACTCTAGAAGGGAAAACTGGAGAAGGGCGGGGACGTGTAAAAACACAAACACCCTCACAGTGCAGAAGAGAGGTGTAGCACAAGGGCTCACAGACCTCGATACCCAGAGTTACCAGCTAGGAGCTTGAATCAAAACTTTAGCAAAGACCCAACACTGAGTGACTGTGTCACTGGGCTTATATAGATCTACCCCAGCTGTTGGGCATCAAGCCTGATTAGTAGTGTGCCTGGTGCCAACCCTTACAGTCACACTGTCATAAGGACACTCAGGACTTCTGTGGCTCAGAAACTCCAGTGACTCAGAGACTTCCAAGTAAAAGTGGAAAAAAAAATGTATTTCTATGAGGTCTTTGTGGTTACCGATATTGAAAATTAATTATGTCACTGTTCTATTGCTTCATCTTCAGAAACTGTACTGCTGTAGTGTCACCCATGCGTCTGTTGTTGCTAACACAAGGATTGCTCTTTCCTGAAGATGTTACTCACAGCTATCAAGAGGGAGTGAGCTCCAACTGCTGCTGGTGTTTGGCAACATGCCAATATCATATTTCTAAGAAGGTGAAAGGTTAGAGGATCTTCCCTTATGGGTTTTATTTAGTAATATGCTGCTTATAATTTAAATGTGTGCTTCACTTTAGAACAAATGTGACTACAAGTATACATCAGCTCCACACTGGTACCTTTTATTGACTTCCACAGTGAGGCCTCTGATCTTCCTGTTTTACACATTTCAAAATGCATTTCTGATTCAGTCAACACACAGTGGCAATGAACTGCTAATCAAACTATCTTTGAGTTTGTGTTAACTCTTTAAGTCTCATCTTTGCACTTCATGGCGACTCCCAAATATCCAGTTACGTTTGTTGAGACCCCAGTAAGATCTAAAAATTCACCAAAAGTGACCATCTAAACAAAGACTATATTTCACCCTGCTGATAATAATGATTAAATATTGATTTTCATACCTGAGATCACGTGCAGTGTGAAGATGAGAAGAATGAAGAATCTGAGTTCAGCTTTATGTTTACTGCCTCCAACTCCTAGATTAGATGTGTGTTAGAGATTGTGTGTGTCTGTCTATATAGGTCCCTGCCCCTGTATCTGGGCTTACTAACTCTGTTCATCTTCTTATGGCTTAACTCATATAAAAAAACTCTCATTTCTGTTTTTGAGGGCAGTGAAAAATAGACTGGCATTAATAGAATTTTTTTTTTTTTTTTGGGGGGGGGTTCCTCTAGCAGTAAGGCTGGGGTTATAGTTGTAGACATGCAGATGCTACAGAGGTAATGATGTACATGTATGCTGTGCTGTTATACTGTGTGTGTAAAGTGTGTAGGAATGAGTGTGTGAGGGTGAGGTGACAGGGATGTGTGATATGGTAGAGTGAGATAATGTGGTTTGAGCCGGGCCGGGTGTGTCACGTCCCTGTAGTGATGTCGTTCACGGCCCTGCCTGCCATCTAAACCGACAGAGAGATTTTTAGCTTTTATTCTTTACCATAATTAATTCAGTTTCTGTAAGTTTGTGGTGAGTTTTGTGTTTCACAGAAGCATATCCTTCCTATGTAATAGAGTGTAGTTTGCTATCCACTGAAATGGCTCAGGAACAGCTCACAGGAATCTACACCAGTGAGATAACACTCTAACGGTTTTCTGGAGAGATACACCACACTTCACTATTTGGTAGCCTCTGGATATTATTCAGTCTTCTCATGGAGATCCAAAGAACACTTTGTAGTCTATGTGGCATCACTGAGACCCACATCAACCACATTTTCTGGTTGTGTTGAATGAGAACCTGCAAACACTTCAATCACAGACCTGTAAAACTTTAGAGAATTGTATTTCTGCTCAGTTTTGTTACTGAAGGTCGTTGTTACATTTTTAAAAAATGTAATCATATATTCCTCAGTACGCTCATGGACTGTCAAATTTGTGGAATTAAAATTCTGTAATAATTCTATGAAACAACATTCAATCTGAACACTCACTAGGTTGCACCCTGCTGCAGGAGAACAGGGTTTTAATTTTCAGAACATTTCCACTAGATGGCACTATTGCCTCTGTTTAGCACATGGGGACATTAATCAGCAACAGTGTAAGCTCCCCTAACTCAAGTACATAAATTAAACCTTAACATTTTGCTGTTTATATTATTTAAGGGGAACATTTGGTTTCAACCAACATTATTTTACATTGAAGAGTACATACATTACGTGTAAGTTTGTCTATATATCATTTGCACTTTAAACATAATGTGAACATTATATATATATATATATATATATATATATATATATATATATATATATATATATATATATATATATATATATATATATATATATATATGTACTTTAAACACTATGTGTATGTTTGTCTATATATTATATGTACTTTACACATTATGTGCACTTTGTCTTTACCACTTCCTATTCTCTGACTAATATTATTAATTACTTTTCCAAAGAGCATGGCACACCACTTCCTGTGGCGTGTGGTCCGTCACTCTTTCAGTGTGAGCTGTTACCCTTTAATCTACTGCATGCTCCAGAAGCTTCAACAAACACTGAACACATTACATATTATTAATGTGAGGGATTCTGGATCAGGGTCCTAAATTCTTCCTTGCACACAGGCTGATCGAATATTGAGTCAAAGATGGAATTAGTTGTGTTGTCTGGGTCAGTGTTGTTGGAGCTGACCATGGTGATAAGCACTGTCATTTTGATTTATACTGAACAAAATCATACTGTCTGTTATTTGTTTAATTTTAATACTTTACCTCTCTATACAGAGACCACTGTGGTAAATGTAATAGGTTGTATTGCTGTAATGTAATTACTTACTCTTGTAATTAAGTAGAGTTACGCAATGCTTACATAAATCAGTTAACGAAACAACATGTACAGGTATACAGATGATCAGTTACACAGGTAATCAGTTACACAGGTGAACAGTAGTGAGCTGGTAAATGTAAGACACCTCTGAAGCTTTTAACTAAATGATCAATCTTCTTTAGACTAAGTTGATTGTGGTTAGTCTCTGGGCTCAGACTTATTACACGGAATCTTAATGATTATTTTTGAAGCCAAAATTCTGATAGACAGACTCTGGTTGGTTATTTTCAAAAGCAAAATTTGGTGAGATGTTTACATAATCTTCATTTATCTGAAAGGGATCAAATTAAAATGTAACAGTTGTAGATATGTGTCTAATGAATGACTGATGCAAATCATGTGATCATATTTTATCATGTGACTTTGTACCCACCTCTCTAGACTGTGTTACTGTCTCTGGGTCTGTAGGGAGAAAATGAGGGCAACAGAGAAAAAGTAGAGGTGTAGTAAAGCTGAGTGAGTATTAACACACTGAGTATTAACACACTGAGTATTAACAAACAGAGTATTAACACACTGAGTATTAACAAACTGAGTATTAACACTACTGAGTATTAACACACTGAGTATTAATATAGTGAGTATTAACACACTGAGTATTAACACTACTGAGTATTAACAGACAGAGAATTAATACATTTAGTTTTAATACACTGATTATTACTACAGACTCCACAATTAGAATTTGTCCATAAGGGTTTTTTGGTTGGTTTTTGCTCTGATCTCCCACTTCAGTATACTGGATTTGGGCTGAAACAGGTTTTCTACAATTATAGTGGATACTATAGGCATTAATTAAATGATACACACATTTATACCAGAAATCAGATAACAATCAAGATATAGATATAGTTCAAGATATAGTTGTGTGAAAGAAAACAACAAACAACTTTCCAGCATAAGGGTTTCCAATAAGAGATAAACCACTGATGAAATGGTACTGAAGAACAGAAAGGTCAAGCTACATGTTATAAAAAGCATATGTAAACATCTGTACTGTTCTACAACAGCGACTTCCACAAAGCATCTTAACTGCTCCCATCATCCAGATGTTTCAAGACTCTGTGTTTCTTTATCTTACAGGACGACAATGACCACAAACATACTGCTGTGTTCAGATGGAGCCTTTTTTAAAGCTAAAGAGTGGAATGATCTCGACTGGCCAGGACAAGAACCTGAACAGATTCCCACATGTAACTGATCATGTATCTGAATATTTATCTGAGCATGTATGCGAGTATGTTTCTCATTTTCTGAAGACAAGATTCCTGTGTGGTTCACCAACATAAACACCCCTGAATTCAAAAGGTCATTCTAAACCTTATTTCATAGTCACTGTGCTGCAGTGTCTACACACCAAACTCTTCACTAACGACTGAGTGTAATTCAGAATATGTTTAGCATATGGTCATCTTATGTTTGTAATTTAAAGTGCATTTTACCTTTTTTCTTTATTCTGTAGTAGACTGCTATAATCACACCAGCAGTTACCAACACTAAACCAGCAGCAATAGAGAAGTACACAGCCAGACCTGGAAATACTGTACAAGGAAATATGCACACAGAGAGCAAAAGGTCATGCAGTTCATGACCAGTACAGGCAACAAAATGCACTTTGCAGAGTTCATATTTTTTGGAACATTTTCAGCACTTTATATTGCACAAGTTGTGGTGAGCATACTCATTGTAAGAGAAGCACATACTGTATGTGTCAGAGAGAGCACACATTATAGGTACTGTACTGTACTGGAGCAATAACAAAGTTGAATCTCCCTCTGAACATTGACTGTGCATTTTTACAGCATGTTGTTTCTGTGGCCCACTTCTGTTATTCCCACCCATGACTGTGACAGAAAGGAGGGAACATGACACTCACTGACAGCATGATCACTGATGAAAACCTATGCCTACTGAAAGATATTATCATATTAACTGTGTATTGGTATTTTTTTTAATTAGTATTTATTTATTTATTTATTTGGGGGGGGGGGGGGGGGGGTTCCTCTAGCAGTAAGGCTGGGGTTATAGTTGTTGACATACAGATGCTACAGAGGTAGTGATGTACATGTATGCGTTGCTGTTATACTGTGTGTGTAAAGTGTGTAGGAATGAGTGTGTGAGGGCGAGGTGACAGGGATGTGTGGTATGATAGAGTCCCTTTAGTGATGTTATTCACGGCCCTGCCTGCCATCTAAACTGACAGAGAGGTTTTTAGCTTTTACTCTTTACCATAATTAATTCAGTTTCTATAAGTTTGTGGTGAGTTTTGTGTTTCACAGAAGCATATCCTTCCTATGTAATAGAGTGTAGTTTGCTATCCACTGAAATGGCTCAGGAACAGCTCACAGGAATCTACACCAGTGAGATTACACTCTAACGGTTTCAGGAAATATGCAAGTAGATACATTCCATTCATCTTAGAATTTAATGTTAATTATTTTATATAGATGCAGATGGAAGTATTAAAAGATGACATTACAGCTGAAACATTAAGTTTCTCAAAAATCCAGTGTTACTTAAATCTTACTTAGAGACAGTGGACAGGAGTTCACAACCATGTTCAGGAAAAAAAAAATTGTTTGTCAGTGGAAAACAATGATTACATTTAGCTAATGATCCTGTATGAATCACAGAAAACTGCAGGTAGAAAGCCATTATTACAGAGGGTTTATTTTAAAGAAGTGAATGCTACTGTAAAATGCTAAGGACAAACATCTCAGCTGGACAGGAGACATGACAGTTATAGAAAACAGAAGCTCTTCACACTCTAACCTGCAGTGGTCAGTCGCATGGTTCAAACTCATATGTAACCATGACAACACTTCCTGTGTCTCTCTCTGGTCTATGGTGGTGCTGTGCTTGTTTTCTCTCTCATTATTTCTGTCTCTCTCTCATGTTAAAGAACTGCCAAACTCAAAGTGTATAAAAGCAGCCCAACATATATGAACCATTAAACTACTTGCCTACTTGGTCCATGTGAAGCTATTCATATCCACAGTGATTATTTGATTATATTTCTATATTCCTGTTGAGGTACTATTTAGCAGGATAGTATCAGTGTTTAAGAATATGTATATATTCTAATAGTAAGAATTAATTTATTGTCCCCTATCTTACACTGACCACTTTTAATCACACTCTGTGTATTGGTCAAGCAGTGTTTACACCGTCACTCACCGGTATATCCCTCCATCCTCTGATCTCAGATCAGTGATGGTAATATTGAAGACTCAGCCTTCTGTTACATCATCCAGAGAGAATTTTCTACAGCATTTAATGTTTAGTGTTTATTCAAAAAAAGAAAAGCTTACAGTGAACAAGTACATGTGCAAATGAGAGTGGCCTTGCTCAGGGGCCCAACAGTGGTAACCTAGCAATGTTGTGGCTTAAAACAGCATAACCCCTTGTTAGGCATGTAAATAGATAGATGTCTACCTTCTATCTCTGCCTACCTCCAGATGACCATGTGGACTCAGTATACACCGATGTGCTGGGATCAGGTGTTGGAGGGGTGTAGGTGGAGTGTGAGACAATAACATTCATAGGTGTGTCTGAAAGACAGAAACAGACTTCTAAATTTCAAATATTTCTCATATTCAGTACACACAAAAATCTTGTTTTTTATGTATTATAAATCCCTACTTCACATAATCGCCTCAGTTAATCATCATCATCATCATCATCATCATCATCATCACCATCATCATAACTGTCGTTATCTGCTCATCACTCACCCACTTTAACCACTAACAGAATCTCTGTGTAGTCATCACGCAGTGTCTGCTCTGTCACACACCAGTATTTTCCTCCATCCTCAGATCTCAGATCAGTGATGGTAACAGTGAAGACTCTGGCTGCTGTGTCATCATTCAGAGAGAATCTCTCGTCTTTAGCAGAATTAGAATCAACAGGGATGTTCTTAGTCCGGAAAGTATAACACTCTCCTCTGCAGAGGTACTTCAAGTGGGTTTCATATCCAGACTTATAGGGGCATCTGATCTGAACTGAAAGGCCCTTGTATCCAGTTACTGTAGTTACAGCAGCAGTTCCAGCTGTAAAATAAATCATTGTGTTAGTAAGGTACAGAACATGCAGAAGATCCACTGTTATGACTATTCACTTCACTACCAAGTCCCTCTCTGTGTGGCAGGTAAACTAATAATGTGCTGAACCTGTCTGATGATAGTGAGCAGTAAATGGACAACTCACCTGGGAATAGACTGGACAAGACGAGTATAAGTGTCCACATGTTGAACTGGGTGGTGAGAGTTCTGTGAGAACTGTCTCATAGTCTGACACTTCCCCCTTCAGTTCTCATCACTGCTTAAAGTGGTGTGTGTAACCAATCACCGCCTCTATTCTCTCTCATTTTTTCAGAGCTCTTCTCTCTGTCTTTGGATTTCTCATTTCTTTCTCTTTTCTCTCTTTCTATCTTTCTTTCAGAGTGTGACTGAACTGAGTTCACTGAGAGTGTGACGTAGTCCAAGATCAGGTGTAGTATATATCTGGAGAGCCATCACCTAAGTCCTAATGTGACCTCACACACAGTGGTGAACACACTGATGTTAAACAATGATGTGAAGGAAGTCTTGGACATGTTTTGTCCAGGTGTTTTATAAACAATATGCATGTTCAGAAAAACAAAAAACCCACAGTGAGCTCCTGCCACTTCCTTTTTCTTTTTCTCAGACTCATTTCTAAGCCTCCCTGCACATTTTCCTGTGTGTGTCATTATTTCATATATATACTGTTGTGCTTTCCTTTACTTTAGACTTTTTGCTTTACTGTACATCAGACCAAAGCAGCAACTGTATTGTCTGTGTCTGTGTTGCTATGACAAAGACTAAGGTCTCAGATGCTGTCTGTCCTAAATAGTCTGCCGTAATGACGAACTAATCTTATGTATTTGTTTGTTTCCATTTAGGTTAAAAACATTTCATGTTTTGTTTGGCACATTGTCACAAACAAAGAGCTGTACAGTTATTGGTAGCTGGTTCCACAGTTGTACACTCTGCTGCACCACTGTGCCATTTAGTGGTAAAAACATTTTATGCAACCTGGCATTGCTAAATGGGCCCTCTGTCTGGTCCCCATTCCCCTGTAGCAATTTTACCCAGTAGAGTTTAATGTATCCAAACTTCAAACTTTCACTTATCTGACACATTTATATAGTACCTTTCTCAACACAAGGACTCTTTACAGACAGAAACCAGCATGTTACAATCAAATCACACACACACCTATGAGAAGCAGGGACTGTACCCCCTAGAGGAAGGGAAGAGGTTAAGATATTCCCAGTTAGTCAAAGGTCCATGCTACAGTACAGCATACCAGTACTGCCATCTAGAGTTCAGTGAGCATCACTGCAGCTGCAGTACGAGTACAGCTGCAGTAGAGTATGTCTACCCACTTAATCTCTGAGTGCAACAGGTTTGTCAGCATAGACTGTATACCCTAATAACTTATCATGTCTTTCTGAGGAAAAATAATCACACAGTAAAATGAGGTTTTACTTGTGTGTTTTTGCTCAGTTACTCCACATCTGAATGGTGTGAGTGCAATTAATTTTATGGCAGGGATTTATTAGGCGTGGTGTGGAAATAAGCTAAAATATCATGAATTGTATTGACGAAGTGATTTATGCACATGTGTGATGGTGACCACGTTAAATGTCAGTGAAGCCCTTTGTGCTTGTAATGCAGAACCAGATTTTCCGCTCATTGTATTTTACTTTATTCAAGTTCAAAGTTCAAAGTTCAAAGAGGTTTTATTGTCATTTCAGCTATATACAAGTACACAACAAAAACGAGACAATGTTCCTCCAGGACCATGGTGCAACACAAAACAACAGTGCAACAGACAACATGCTACACAAGTGCAAACAGTACAATATAGTGCAAAAATGTCATTAAATAAACAATAATAAATACAGGACAGGACAAATACAAAATGAGTAGACAATGCAATTATTTAGTCCAGTACACAGTACTGGGCATATGTAAAGCCAGTTGTGCATAGGAAACAGTGACATGCTACCCTGAACATAGCAGTCACCGGTAGCAGCCAGAACAGTTCAGAGTACAGTGCTGGTTTAGTACAGCAAGTAGGATAATGTGCAAGACTGCAACAGGAGTGCATAGTTTATTTGTGTGAGGTTTGACTTCAGCACTAGTCCGATGCAGAACAATGTGTTAGTGTGTGTATATGTATGTATATACATTTATGGTTGTTAAATTGCATTAATAAACCTGTAGTTTATTGACACCAGTGATGTTGCTTTTTAAAAGGCCTAAGGTGGTACCTGTTACAATAGACTCCCTTGTAAATATGCTCTGGTCAGTTCAGCAGGAGTAGGGTGTGGCTGCCATTTGTGCTGAACTGGGTGTGTCTGTCTGTGATTTTGGAATAACTAAGTACTGAGGGAAGTGTTTTGTGTTATACAGAGTTTAAAATATACAGTCACCGTCTCCTATTTTCCCTCACTTTGTCATTTTTCTTTAATTCACAAGCACACACACACACACACACACACACACACACACACACACACACACACACACACATATGCGCATGCAAACACATACACATACAGTAGGCATACATTTCACATAATTTCTTGTTAGAGTCTGTCTTAGGCACCCTGTTATTAGATCCACTTGGACAATTTATTTTAGCTTGTAAAAGGTTTTTTACACACGAAAACCTTTAATATATCAGAAAGCATATTAATATAAAAAGCATATTATTTCCACCAGATGGCACTGTTTCCTCCTGAACTCATCAGGTAAATTCCACTGCCACAAAAACAGAACAAACAGAATAACATTTACATGATACATGTATATTATTATATTATTACTGAGAGTCCTGTGTGCAGAATCAGCTCACTGGCAAACGTTCCTTTGAGAGTTTTAAACAGTGCAGTACTGCCAGCTCCACAAGTTGAGTAAGGAGATCCGAATACCTACAAATATTTACTCTTCTCCTCCTCACACTTACCCTGTGTCTTCTGCTCACAATTACTCTGAGTGTCTTCTGCTCACAATTACTCTGTGGCTTGCACCTCCCCAGATCAGCTGTGCATAGACTGTTATGATAGCTATGCAGTTTTTAAGGGAAGAGTTTTTCTGAGTTGTCAACTGTTTGCAACCTTTAAATGGATGATTAAATGAGCCATTGTTCAGTCTTATGTGTTGCTCTGTTGATGACTGTGGACAGACTGGGTTTTTTGGTTACACTTAGAAGGTCATTTTGGAGTAAATCACAGAGTCCTCAGCTTCATTGGAGTTTAGTGCGTGGGTTGTGCTTTGCTAAGACACATTTACAGTGCAGTATGTGATGGAGTCAGACGGTTCATCTACACTGGAGTAGATTACAGTGTGTGAAGACCCCACTGTGGTGTAGACAGTGGTGAGTGTGGACGTTACTGCAGTTCTCAGCTCCTGATCTTCAATCTCCTGATAGATGCACTCATTCTGCAGAAGAACAATTTGTGTAAAGATTCTATCTATGTTCATCAATACAGTCAAGCTAAAGTATGTTGAAACCTTCTACATTACTGTGGAATTGTTATAGCACAAATATTGTAGCTATAGAGAAGTTTGCATAGTACCACTTTACTCAGTGTTCTGCAGCCATTTTAAATGCATATCTAGTCTCTTAATAGATTGAGTGTCCTTCAGAAACATTAACAAAATTCTGGGAGAGAGTAGGTATACAACAGTATTAGCATCACATTTGACTTTGTCCTCAGTACTGTCCCTGTCCACTGGATGGCATGTGGTTTAGTTCAAGGCCTGATACCTGTCTAGTGCTGACTGGCATTGAACCTACAAGGATCAGCTCTGTCATGCCTGCAAAACAACAAGAGAAGTTATATTATTATCAGATAGCAATGTACAGAGTGTATTTTTCTCTGTGTGTGTGTGTGTGTGTGTGTGTGTGTGTGTGTGTGTGTGTGTGTGTGTGTGTGTGTGTGTGTGTGTGTGTGTGTGTGTGTGTGTGTGTAAATCTTTATTGTATTTTTAAGTGTTTGTTATAAGGCCATTTATTTAACTAAAATGGCACCATGCATCCTTAGTCTGGAGGTCTTGGTTTCTAAAAGTTTTATGTGTGTAAAAACACATGCAAAATTGATAAAACCCAGAAAACCCTGTTTAAGTTGATCTTCCTGGATCCACTGAGCTTTAAAAATGAGAAACATTTAGTACACACAAACATCTTCTTTACGCATGTATTTAAATACATGTTGTCATTTGTGTAGCTTGTTTTTTATAAATCATCTGCAAGACTTATTATTATTATTTTAGTGTTAATGGTTGACTTCTTGTAATGCCTGACAGCTGATGTTGATCATTATTAAAGACCTCCATTCACTGAATGATGCTGCTAGTAGTTTGGCTTAGAAGAAGGACAAATTGTTTCTCAGTTGTTTCTAATTGCACCAGAGGTTATTGAAGCATTCTGAGGTCAAATTGTTATCATCAGTACTGAAAAATTGCCCAAGGACCAATCTGGATTTAAATCTTGATTCTCAACCCAGCTGTTTTCATAGAGAATATACAATGCATCCAGAAAGTACACTTGCCTTTTTCCACAATTTGTTATGTTACAGCATTATTCCAAAATCAAATTCATTTTTTCCTCATAATTCTACACACAATACCCCATAAGGACAAAGTGAAAAAATGTTAGTTTGGAATTTTTGCAAATATTCACAGCCTTTGCCATGACACTCAAAACTGAGATCAGGTGCATCCAGTTTCCACTGATCATCCTTAATAGAACTGTAGCCTTTATACCAAGATAGACCTAGTACCAGAGTAAGTGCTACATAGATTATAGTTACCCCACCACCCACAAATTAAAACAAATATAATAATAATAATAATAACCTGTAACAATAACCTGCTGTACAGTACTAGGATTCATTCTATGAGTAAATGACAAAGCACTTTTGTAAGTTGCTCTGGATATGAACATCTCCTAAATGCCGTATATGTAATAATAATAATAATAATAATAATAATAATAATAATAATAATAAATGTCCTGGAGTGCAGTCAAATGGAGGTGATAACCCCATCAACGTGGTTATGTGTCCAATAAAGTGACCACTAAATGTATAATACTGTAAATAATAATGGTTTCAACCGCAATAATTATATTATGAACTTATATGCTAAATTAGTATTTCCAAAATAAATTAAAGTTTACTTATCATCATGTAACGATCTTTGCGATGATGAGGGACTATCTTCATTCTTTTGCATTTACTGAATGTCATTTTTCTTTTCAAAAGGCGTTCCCTTTGTATACATTTTATAGCTTTTAGTGGAGTCTTCTTTGTCTCCATAATGTAAACCTTCCGAATCTATTTATTTATCATATTCGTCATAGCTGTTCACACCATAGGAGGTATGCATCACATATACTGAACTAGTGTGAAAGACACCAGAAGTCATTCTGTCTCAGACACTAGAGCTCCTACAGTCTACTCTACTGTCAGTCTACCCACAAACCCCTCTGGTCCCTCCCAAGCTGTTTATGACTAAGTCCAATTACCCACAAACCTCTGTGATCTTACACATACTGGTTCTGCTACTGCTCCACTACCGTCAAACTCTCCTGATCAGGACACTTGTTGTACAGCTCAATTACCCACACTTCTCTCTGATTCCTCAGTGTGTGATACAAATCAGTCAGAAGGGTTGTTTGCAGAAGCTCAAACTTATGCATCAGTGAAGTTTTGAGAATGCAGACAGTTTTAATGATGCTGTGACCAGGGAGACCTTCAAGGAGGACTCGTGTGAATATTCCACTGTTAATCATGTCACAGGATGGGTCTACGCTTGCATTTTTAATTGGTTACCCTTGCATTCTTTCATGTTTTTATGAAGACTGTGTAAGGGAGAGGGGGAGGGGCTGGGGATGAGAGCTGGAAGTACAAGTCACCAGTGTGCTGCTCTGTCTGTTAGCTGCAGCACTGTCAGTGGTACGGGGGCAGAGAAACAGCAGCATGTTTGTGTGGATTCTGACTGGATCATTTGAATGCTTCTAGAAGCCAAAATAAGAATCATACAATCAATCAACCAATCAATTATTTACAAGAAGATAAGGCCAGTCGGCCCGTGTTTGTCACGGAGCCTGTTCTGAGCCTGTACTGCCATTTAGAGCACAAAGCGAGTAAGTTACAGTGAGCACCGTGGTAGAAATACATGATTCATTAGAAACAGGGGCGATTCTAGGATTAGAGCTTTGTACATTTTAAAATTATTTTGGACCAGCATTCCCAGACTTGGGAATGACTGACTTTTTGCAGCCACCATACCACAGACACACATACTGTAACTGGTGTGTGCATGAGCGCATGTGATCAGTGCAGCTACTGCACGGCTTCTGGGAGAACAGGGCGGGGGAAGAGTAGGAGAGAGAAAGTGGATCATATAATTCACGAATGAAGGGACGACTGCTTTATTTTCATTGTTAATATATTATGTTTAAACCATATATCTTCTATGGTTTTAACATTTTTTCCAGAGACAAACTTCTGATCTACTTAAAGCCCACCTAAACAGAGCATGACTGTTAAGTAAAGAAGACTGTAAATTTCTTCCTGAGAAACTAGTATGTCACTGCAAACATCTGAACACATAAAACTGTGAGAATGACTGAGAATATCACGTAAAGCTGATGTCTGAGCTCCCAATCTATAACTGTATGCAGTATCCACTTGGGGTCTTTTCTTTGGAATAAATGCAGCTGAGGCTTATAGCTGTTCTTACATGCCAGACTTTGTAATGGATTTTCCACAATATGAGAGTCAATTATGAACAATCTGATAAGTATTCTAATCAACTAACAATTATTAATAATCACTGCATATCCTGGCACTTAATATGCCAATCAAAGGGACCTACATGAGATATTTTGCTATTCTAATATTAGCCTGTCTGATAAAACATCAGTTAAAGAGAGTGTGAGATGGATAAATGATAAATTTGTGACACATGTCTCTATATGATGATAGTGTCCTGATCTGCTACATATCTGATGGTCACTGTGAAGATTTGCTTTGTTCTGGTCAGTACTGGTGAGCTGAATCAGACTGATAACCTGATCATGGATATTTGATTTAATTAAAATGTGTGCAACGTTTACAGCTTTGTTTGTGTTTGAGCCAGTGTTTTATCTTTGTAGTTGGAGTCATTCAGTATCTAGATCTGAATTGTGATGGCCATATTTGATGTAAATAATGTAAATAATGCACTACAATGTAAATAATGTGCTTAGACTGTTGTGCCGTATTGGCAGCAGCAGTGGGCGGGGCTAAACCCTCAGTGGCTCTATTGAACCATCAATTATGTGCAAAGGGCTCTGAGGTCACGTGATGTCCACACCATCGTGGCTCAGTAGCACAAAACATCCAGGAGTTCCATTGTTCCCCACTAGATGGCGGAACACATTTCTTCATTGAAATCTTTTACTACCTTAGTTCATAATTTCTATGTGATACACAAAGGCAGCTTTCATAATTTTCATAAAAAGAAATTGGAGATTTCAGCTTAAATAAACTCTGTTTAAATAGTCTCTGCTCTTTTTATTGGTAATATTTGAAGGGATTAAATATGTACACAACAGAAATAAGAAAATTACATTATTTTATTTGAGACTGAAACATTTTCTAGACCTTTATGTCTACAGGTTAACCAGAGGAAGGGTGTTTTCAGCTGATCAACCGTGTGAGTTTTAGAGGTTTTCCAGTTCCCACCAGTGTCACTGTGAGGTTTTCACTGATCCAACGTCTGTTTTGTTATCAATAATTCTAAACTTATCCCTCATTCCAGGAAATTATATGATCTCAAACAACTGTTGTTGCATGAGATCAGAGATCAGACTACCTCAAACTTGCAATAGTCACAAAGCACTCTGGGAAATAGTTGTCAGGAAGTGACACACTTGTTACAAACCACATAGTGAACAGCTCATGAGGGAAAATAAGAAATAAAACAAAAACTTTAAAAATGTCTGTAAAGACATGAGGTTTCCAAACATCAAATTTGGGATGAGCTCTTAAAGTGGTTCTCAAGAAGATCAAAATGTTCTATAAAACAGTAAATATTCTTATTTCAGCAGTATGCAGAAAGGTGGTGAGATCATTTAGAAAATGTATGAAACAACAGAAGAAATATGGTACAGTGAGCAAGTTCTGTGAAGGAAGCTGACCTGAAGAAAATACAGTGCAGCATGAAATCACCAATTACGTACAGAAGATACAGTTCAGAACATTTGAGCAGGGATGGATATTGCACTCAAAGGAATATTAAAAAAAATTATCAGTAACTTGTAAGTCAGGCTATTACAGATTTTAACTTGAAGTACACAACTATTTAAAATTATTTCCATTCTGCAGAATCAGAGCAGAGAATTGAAATGGCTTTTTGGGTTTCTGTATGCAGGAGATATGTATTAAAAGTAAGTGAGCAGCTCAAAGCATCCAAAGAAGTAGATGCAGTTACAATACATCATAATATTAATGAGTACATTGTTTGTTCAAGTTTCCAGGACAGTATACTAAAGGGCTGTAGCATATGTGAAATAATGATTTACACAGGAAGTGGGTAAGAACTTTTTACTGCATGTGTTATTAATACAAGGTATGAGATCCAAAGCTATAATGACGCTACTTCCTCTATGTCACAATTAGTGTAAACATGGTGGTGTGGACAAACCATCATTTCTGTGATTAAAACTGTTATTGGTTAAAATGGTTAAAATGGGGGATGAGGCCAATGAAATTCCAGTTCTTCTTCCTCCTCTGCTTATTTATAATATAAATGTATTCTAACATTCTAGAAATACAAAAATATAAGTAAATAATCACTGTCACACCCAGAACCACAGAAAGGGCATGAACACAAGACTCAGATACATAAAGGCAGTCAAAACCAGACTGTCTCTACTGTCTTGGTAAAGTAGAGAAGGGTGGAGTGCAGGGTGTATGGGATGGAGAACTCATCCTGGTCTAGACTTCTTCATGACAGGGTGTGCAAGTGTGGAGGGACAAGTCCCCTTGACTGCCGAGCTGAGAGAGAGAGAGAGAGAGCGAGAGAGAGAGAGAGAGAGAGAGAGAGAGAGAGAGAGAGAGAGAGAGAGAGAGAGAGAGAGAGAGAGAGAACAAAAATAGTTTTAGATGCATGTTTCTCTCTCTCTTAATGCCATTCTATTTTTTCACTGCCCTCAAAAATAGAAATGAGTTTTGTTTTTTTTTTGTTTTTTTTCATGAGTTAAGCCATAAGAAGATGAACAGAGTTAGTAAGCCCAGATACAGGGGCAGGGACCTACATAGACAGACACACACAATCTCGAACACACATCTAATCTAGGAGTTGGAGTCAGCAAACATAAAGCTGAACTCAGAATGAAGATTCTTCTCATCTTCACACGGCACCTGATTTCAGGTATGAAAATTAACCTTTAATCATTATTATCAGCAGGGTCAAATATAGTCTTTGTTTAAAGATGAGACTTAAAGAGTTAACACAAACTCAAAGATAGTTTGATTAGCAGTTCATTGCCACTGTGTGTTGACTGAATCAGAACTGCATTTTGAAATGTGTAAAACAGGAAGATCAGAAGCCTCACTGTGGAAGTCAAGAAAAGGTACCAGTGTGGAGCTGATGTATACTCGTAGTCACATTTGTGAAGTGAAGCACACATTTAAATTATAACCAGGATATTACTAAATAAAACCCAAATGGGAAGATACTCTAACCTTTCACCTTCTTAGAAATATGATATTGGCATGTTGCCAAACAGCTGTAGTTTACTACAGGACAACAAAAATGAGTAAGTGCTGAATCCAGCAGCAGCTGGAGCTCACTTCCTCTTGATAGCTGTGAGTAACATCTACAGGAAAGAGCAATCCTTGTGTTAGCAACAACAGACGCATGGGTGACACTACAGCAGTACAGTTTCTGAAGATGAAGCAATAGAACAGTGACAGAATGAATTTTAAATATGGGTAACCACAAAGACCTCATAGAAACATATATATATATATATATTTTTTTTTCCACTTTTACTTGGAAGTCTCTGAGCCACTGGAGTTTCTGAGCCACAGAAGTCCTGAGTGTCCTTATGACAGTGTGGGACACTACTAATCAGGCTTGATGCCCAACAGCTGGGGTAGATTTATATAAGCCCAGTGACACAGTCACTCAGTGTTGGGTCTTTGCTAAAGTTTTGATCCAAGCTCCTAGCCAGTAACTCTGGGTATGGAGGTCTGTGAGCCCTCCTCACTTCTGTGCTGCGAGGTTGTCTGTGTTTTTACACGTCCACTCCCTTCTCCAGTTTTCCCCTCTCAAGTCTGGTTCTCTCCCAAGGCTCCCCTTAGCCACTAATGTTCCTTCCTGTTTTCTGTTTTTGTTTGGGAAGTTTCAGAGTTTGGTTTTCCCCAGTGCATCGGGGCTGCCATTCTTCCCATGGCATCCTTTGTTTTCCCTTTGTCCACGCTCAGCCTGGTGTTTAGTTTTTCCTCCTGTTTTGTCATCCTCCATTCCTGTGAAGTGCGATATATACGCGCAGGTTGTTTTAGTCTAGCGGGAGCTCGTTTGCTTTGCAACAAAGTGGTCGGGGTTAGATTCCCTACTGTTGTTTTTTTTCTCTTGTTTTACCTGTTCTAAGATCTAACTGTTTTGCACATGGGCCCACCTTCATTAAAGTGTGGTAACTCACCCAGCAGTGTCAGGATCATCACCTCTCTGTCCTGGGTTTGAGCCCCATTACAGTGACATTGTAATCATCCCATTTAAGATCACACCCCTCAAACACATGTTACAGTACTGATGATCAGTGGTACAATGTTCTTATAACTGATAACATCTCCCAGGGAATTTCATACAGTGACATGCAGAACAAATCAAACCAAGACTAAAACACAGCTGAGAAAAAAGGAAGGATGAATTGAAACAAAATGATCAACTTCAATATGAAGCCATTGCTTACATGGATGTTTGTCATGTCTTTCAGATACAGGAGAGTCCAAGGATGTGGAGTTTATATCAGTGACTGCATGTGCAGGAGGAGGAGTCACTATCATGTGCAAATATGAGGATGAATACAAAACCAAATTGAAATCTTTCTGTAAGAATGTAACAGATCAGTCATGTTTAGATCAAATAACAACAAATCCAAACAGTACGTGGACTCATAAAGACAGATTCTCAATTTGTGATAACAGAAGTGTAGGATTCTTTAATGTGTTTATCAGAGAGCTGAGTGTAAATGACACTGGAACATACCAGTGTGCTGTTAATGTATCTGATCAACTGCACACCTACACTGAAGTGAAGCTCAATGTAACAGCAGGTTAGTAGCATGTAACATACAGTTTAGCCACAAACGCTTTCAGAGAGAATAACCTAACTTCTACAAACTGCACATTTTTTTCTGGATAAGCGCGTGTGTTAAAAGCCAAAAATGTAAATGTACACTGGTTAAGCTAAACTTGATATTTTCATGGGTTTGTAGCAGTAATGGAAGTGTGTCTGAAGTAGATCTGATCTCTGAATCAGATCATTGTTCTATGAATTCCTAAACCAGTCATCATCATGTCAGTCAGGTTAATACCAGTAAAGCAAAAAGTGTCACATTTCCTTTTTATTATTATTATTATTATTATTATTATTATTACTTTTTTATTAGGATGGTATGTTCTAGAATATAAATATTAAACATTGTTAATAAATGCAAATGTTTTGATCTGATAGGTCTGCACTATGGAAATCCCATCAATAAGACCTGCTATCTAGGAGGAAGTGTGAACATCAGCTGCAAATACCCAGAATCCTTCAAGACTGAACCCAAGTTTTTCTGCAAGAGAGTCAACACTGCTGTCTGTTCTGATAAAACATTTGTTAATAAGACAGAGATACATATAACTAAGGGAAACATATCACTGTATGATCACAGAGAAAAGCAAATCCTGACTGTGACTATTAGATATATAACAGTGCAGGACTCTGGTACATACTGGTGTGGAGCTACATCAAACTGAAAATCTAATCATGGATACCCCGTTTATAGTATACAGATCTACCTGAGAGTTACAGGTGAGTAGATAACATGACCTGTGTAATATTTGTTGTTTTCACAATCTAGAGGAAATCATGTTTAATTGTTCATGCTAAACTTGTCTAATATGTTTCTAATCTTGAGGTATGCAAGACTGTAAAGTCTAGTGTCTGTAGGTAGTTGTGAGCAGTTTGTTCACTGCTCCTGTCTGACCCATGTGTCTGATCAGCAATTAATACTCTCTAAATGAGAAGAGTCTGAATTAGAAGTTGACCATTAGTATCCATCTAATTTATTCTGCTAAATGTATCTTCACTTAACGGTATTCAGCATGTCAAAGCAAATGTGATGTGCATTAATCACATTTATAAGTGTACGAGTCAAATGAACCACATATTTCATTACACGTTCAGAAATCTGTTAAAACACACATAGCCTTTTACTTTAGTAATCTTTAAGCTTTACAGTGCTTGTCCAGAAATACAACCACAAACACCTTCATCATTTACAACCGCAGAATATATAAGCAACTCCATGCACAACATCTGAAGCAACTGTTACATTCTCTTCTAAAGCAAATACATTAAAATATGTTACAGATGCACTGGACACATGTCACTGTCCACAGTCTATACCAATAATAACATGGACTCAGATTATGTCACTCTTGTGTTTATTTTTCTATTTATCCAGAGATTCCCGCTTCAACCTCATCATCACATTCATCATCATGCATCAGTCCACAGTTCACCACACCAACCACATTCTCAGGATCTAAACACACATCAGCTTCCTCTCCTGGTACAGGTGCTGACACACTGTATCAGGACTGTACAGCATGGAGTGAAACTACTCACATACTGTCAGCTTCATCAGACACTTCTGAATGATCAGGATAAAGGTTAAATGTGATTGGTTCACTGATTATGATTCTGTGTCCTCTCCAGGATTTCCATCTTCCACTGTGATCAGTGTTGTGTGTGTGATTCTGGTGCTGCTTCTGATGGGAACCTCATTCCTCATAGTGGCTCTCAGAAAGAGAAGCAGGAAGGAGCAGGGCATTACCACACACACACACACACACACACACACACACACACACACACACACACACACACTCACACACACACCCTTCAAAAATGATCACATAAAACAATACTTATCAATCAACATTGTCATGAGGATAACACATTCAAATCTGTATGTCGAGATGTGAGTGCAGCATGTATCTGTGCTATAAGCATTGTAGATTAAACAAATGCATTAGTCATGAACAGAACTCATTATACCCCAGAGCTGCCTGCTGCTGCCCTCTGCTGGCTAGAAATGTACATGAATGAGCACGGTTAGAATATGGACTAAAGACAAGAAACTAATGCCTAAGTATTCTACTGTTTATCTGCATTTGAACAGTACCTACTCAGATTAATGTAAATATATGTGAGTATCTAACTGTGAAATGTGAACAATACCATGTATTCATGTAGTATGTGATTACAATTTATTAATTTGTGATTAATGTCAAGGATCAGCATCGTCCAAGCGTCAGTCCCTCCAAGACTCCTCACACGACCACTGGGTGAGTGATGAGTGTATCACACATCTATGGGGTGAGTCATGAGTGTATTACACATCCATAAGGTGAGTCATGATTGTAGGTCATTAGCAGGCCACTACTGGAACAGGTGCACTACATGTGTAATAGAATTATAATGCACTACATATGTAATAGAATTATAATGCACTTGGCATGCAGCCCTCTGGAACCACCATACATTACATGTCCCAGAATCTTCCAAAGAGATCATCATTAACAGAGTATTAATTTGGTACACCTGTGATTCATTATGTTTCCTATGTTTCTCTAACACTTCCTCGTTGCAAAGTATTGCCTCTGTTTCCTTGAGAATACTGAGCGTTTCAAGTTTACCTGCTGTTATTCTGTGCAGTGTCCTGTTTCTAGTGAGTTTCTCATGACAGTCAAAAATGAAGTGTTTCCCACATCCAACACCACCTCTTTTCCTGCTCTGGATAAATGACATAAATGCACCTGTGTGTTCCCTTATACTGTTAACACCTGCTGCTCCTGACACCACCCAGCGTTCAAACTGGGGAGTCCAGGGAAACTATAGACACATATTTCATTAATATGACTCCAAAAATAAATTTTTGTACCTCACTTGAATGCGAAGAGTAGTAGACAAACAAAAATAACATTCAATCTCATTCATAGACACTGCTGTTTAGGTCGCAACATTTTTTCCTCTTTACTCAGGTTCCACTTTCTGTCTGTGACAATGAGATTAAAGACACCAGAAGTCATTCTGTCTCAGACACTGGAGCTCCTACAGTCTACTCTACTGTCAAACTACCCACAAACCCCTCTGATCCCTCCCTAACTGTTTATGCCCAAGCCCAGTTACCCACAAAGCCCTGTGATTTGACACACACTGTTTCGGCTAATGCTATAATTCTCTCTGAGAATTCCTCAGTGTTTGACACACGGCAGTCAGCAAGGACGTCTGATGAAGCTCTAATTTATACAACAGTGAAGTTTTATAAGAATGCAGACAGTTCTAATGATGCTGTTACCAAGGAGACCTTCAGGATAGAGGAGGACACATGAATATGCTTCTGTCAAACATGTCACTTGATCAGGCTAGTTTAGCAGTTTATGCTTTTATTTACATGCATTTTACCAAATATAGATTGTATAACTTTCCCTGTCTCTCAAAGGATCTTCCACTTGTAAATGTTCATTTGGGCAGGTGTTTTGTTTTCTCATGTTTAGCTTACTTGAAAATTTAAAATGCTGGTTTTCCTTCAATAGCAGGATTTTACATGCTGTAATGGAAGAGAAAGCAACACCTCTTTTGTTTTCTTGTGTTTATTCTATGAGTAAATCACAAAGCACTTGTGTAACTTGCTCTGGATGCTAAATGCTGTAAATGTAAATGTGTTCAATCTACTTGGGAGTATTTCCTACAACTTTGCTCATACTCATAAACCTCTCAACACCCCTCTCTCTCTCTCTCTCTCTCTCTCTCTCTCTCTCTCTCTCTCTCTCACTCTCTCTCTCTCGCTAAATAAAATTTGGACATAACTGGTTATGTTCTTGTTCATTATGTTCTTATCTTCATATAAGAATTCATATTTCATTAAATAAGGTTGTAGTTTATATAATTTATGCATCTGTGGGAGTTTATGGTGATCAGGGTAGGGGAACAAAACCTACACACACATGGAAGCACTTAAATAGGACCTGCCTGACAAAGTGAAGTAAACCAAAAGATCCTCAAATGCTACAAATCATGCTACGATCCAAAGAAATTCAGGAACAAATGAGATACAAAGTAATTGAGATCTATCAGTCTGGAAAAGGTTATAGAGCTGTTTTTAAAGCTTTGGGACTCCAGCGAACCACAGTGAGAGCCATTATCCACAAATTGTGAAAACATGGAACAGTGATCAATCTTCCCTGGAGTGGCCGGCTGACAAAAATTACCCCAAGAGCGCAGTGACGACTCATCCAAGAGGTCAAAAAAGACCCCACAACAACATCCAAAGAACTGCAGGCGCCAGCATTATCACAGTATAGGGGGGTCAGATCCCACATCTTTCTGTATTCAAGAGTAGCTGATGTTTTTGTGCACTGTTTTGCTGGCAGTTCTGTACCTGCCGATAGTAAACATCTAAATAGTATCAAGAGACAGTCCCCACAATGTTGCTTCCGTTCCTGTGTTGCTCATATTATCCTCTAGATGACAGTAGAAGTATCCTAGCTCAGATCAACTCATAACTGATATCATAATACTGTCACCTCTACCTCTCCAGAATTCATAGGTATCTACTGCCATCTAAAGCACAGGAGGTACGACAGGTAGAAAGTTACAGAATAATTGAACACAGCATTCTTCATATAAGAATTCATATTTCATTAAATAAGGTTGTAGTTTATATAATTTATGCATCTGTGGGAGTTTATGGTGTTCAGGGTAGGGGAACAAAACCTACACACACATGGAAGCATTCAAGAGCTTGGTGTGAGGATGGTCTCATCAGGAACTTGGAGAGAAATGTCAAAACATTGAATGTGAGAGCTCTGAACATAAAGTATCCTGCTAAGTTAGAAGAAAACAACCATGTGATCGCCCCAAAAACCCAAATCTGTTTATATATATATATATATATATATATATATATATATATATATATATATATATATATATATAATTAATTAGATTATTCCTACTCTTCTCTGTACAAAATGGACATATACAGTGTGTCCTTTTTTGATTATTGTTTCAAAGTCCAGCAATTAACTAGTTTATTTTAACCCTTTATTGAATTCTTCCCCTTCTGGTGTGAAATGGGTAGCCCTCATGTTGTGTAAAGCTTAGGTAAGTTTTACTCTCACCATTCTAGATCAAGATCCTAGATTGCCCTTTCCTTCCACTCTGTGTACTGCTTTCACACCAGCTTTGAGTCTGGGCAGCCTATCTAGCTAGGGTTTGAAACCCATCTATCTAAATTGCTAACTAAATTGCACTGAAAAATAAGTTTATTCATCAAGTTCAATAAGTTTCTAAATGTAAAACTGGTATTAGATCAGGTTATTTTGCAATGCAGTTTTTTCACAATCCACAAAGTTAGGCATTTGTATTTAAGCCTTTAGTTTACTTTTGATCCTGATAGAAAACATATAATATATTGGAATATATATTATATTATTATTATAGGCCCACACCTAGTTCGTTCTCCATTAAGAATGACAAGCCAAACTGGCTCTTTTGTCTTTCTCATATTTCTGTTCACTTATAGTTTGTTTGTTTGGTTGGTTGGTTGGCGTTTTTTATTTATTTATTTTTTTTTAATTTGCTCAATGTTTAAATATAATACTTTAGAGTAACATATTTCAATTTTTTTTCTTTTATAATGTGTTCCTCTGAGCTCAACACTACCACAAACTTCAAAAGACTACACACATGACTGACTTTGTGTGATGCTCTCCTAGAACAGATGAGAAAGAAATGACACAAGAAGAAATGTAGCTAAAACCTTTTACTAGCACTGTTTTCATTCACTGCATCTGAACATTGTATTGTTGGGCTTTATTTGTTCAGGAAATTCGGTAGTATATCAATGTTTATTGTCTAAACATACTTTTTTAATTGTCTTTTTTAAAATGAGAAATTACATAACGTATTTACTGAAGTGTGATTCAAACTCCTGCATGATAATACTCTATAGTCTAGGAAAATGTCAGGAAATAAACAGGTGATATACATATACAATGTGAATCATATACAATGTGAATGAAATGTAAAGATATTTTTTGCCCTGTCAAAACACAAAAGAATCCTCTGCAGATTCAGTACAAAAGCCAAGCCAGTAGATCAAACATGATCCAACTATAGATGACCCTTGTGCCATCTAGCGTGTTGTAGTTTTACTAAGCTACTGTCACAAATGGCCACCCTCCTGGTGCCACTGTTTCTTTAGTTTCCCTGTCATGTCTGTTTTGCTTTACTTCCTTGTTCCGCTCCTTGTTTTCATTTTCATTTTTTGTTCACTGCTGGTGTAGTTTGTTAGATGCAGACCTTTTTATTTACGGCGGGAATTCACCTCCATGTTTATAATCGCGCTGTACATTCACCCAGCTCAAGCACACAAGAGGCTCTCCAGGAGCTGTATGGAGCGATTAGTGAACTGCAGAACGTTCACCCAGGCGGACTGTTTATTGTTGCCAGAGATTTCAACCACACAAGTCTCAAGTCAGTACTGTCTAAATTCCATCAACATGTGAACTTTGCAACGAGAGGAGCAAACGTGCTGGATCTCATTTACACGAACATCTTTAGGGCGTACTGGGCGGAGCCCCGCCCCCACCTCAGATAATCTGAGCACATGCCTGTAATGTTGATTCCTGCATATAGACTGATCGTCAGATGCTCGAAACCACTTCTGAAGCAGGTGAGAACCTGGCCAGCAGGAGCCATCTTTGCTCTTCAGGACTGTTTTGAGCAGATGACATGAATCACATTCAAGGAGGCTGCTACTGACAGTGAAGCTGTTAACCTGGAGCAGTATACAGCATCAGTGACTGGCTACATCAGCAAGTGCATTGATATTACTGTCTCTAAGACCATCATCACTCGCCCCAACCAGAAGTCATGGATGACTGCTGAGGACCTGCAACTCAGCCTTCAGGGCAGTTGACAAAGAGGCTCTTAGAAAAGTGAGAGCCAAACTGTCACGTGCGATCAGGGAAGCAAAGCGTATACCCACACAGAGGATCCATGGACACTTCAGAGACACCGGTGATGTACAGCGCATGTGGGAGGGTATTCAGGCCATTACTAACTAAAGGGAAACATCACTTTCCTGTGATGGTGATGCCTCCCTCCCAGATGCACTGATTGACTTCTATTCACGGTTTGAAGCACAGAACAACATTGCAGCGGCAGAGTCCATCCCTCCGTAAAAATGACCAGGTGCTGTGTCTGATTGTGGCTGGCAAACTCTGCGTGGAGTTAACCCACGGAAAGGTCGTGTGCTCAGAGAATGTGCTGACCAGCTTGCAGATGTCCTGACAGACATCTTCAATATCTCTCTGAGCTGCACCATTGTCCCAACATGCTTCAAGATTACCACCATCATCCCTGTGCCTAAGAAGCCCACGGTGTCGTGTCTCAGTGACTACCATCCTATCACACTCGCATCCATCATCATGAAGTGCTTCGAGAGACTCGTCATGAGACACATCAAGACCCAGCTTCCTGCTTCCCTGGAGCTCCTGCAGTTCTCGTACCGCTCTAACCAGTCTACGGATGATGCCATCTCCACCACACTCCAGATGTAAGTGCCAGATAGACAAAAAGGGCACAGACATGAGAATGCTGTTCAAAGACTTCAGTTTAGCATTCAACATTATCGTTCCTCAGCATCTGATTGGAACATTGGGCTTACTGGGCTTGAACACCTCCCTCTGCAACTGGATCCTAGATTTCTTGACTGGTAGTCCTTAGTCAGTCCGGATCAGGAGCAGCACTTCCAACACCACCACACTGAGTGCTGGTGTGCCCGAGGGCAGCATACTCAGCCCTCTGCTGTTCACACTGTTGACTCATGACTGTGCAGCAATGCACAGCTTGAACCACATGAAGTTCGCTGATGACATGAATGTGGTGGGTCTCATCAACAAGGACGACGAGTCAGCATACAGAGAGGAGGTGCAAGAACTGGTGAGCTGGTGTAAGCTCAACAACCTGCATCTGAATGTTGACAAAACAAAGAAGATGGTGGTTGACTTCAGGAAAGCAAGGCAAGATCACTCCCTGCTTACCATCAATGGCTCCTCGGTGGAGATGGTCAAGAACACCAAGTTCTTTGGTGTTCACTTAACAGAGAACCTCACCTGGACCCTGAACACCAGTTCCATTACCAAGAGAGCCCAGCAACGTCTTTACTTCCTTCAGAAGCTGAGGAAAGCCCATCTCCCATCACCAATCCTCACCACCTTCTATAGAGGTACTAGAGGGAGCATCCTGAGCAGATGCATCACTACCTGGTTTGGGAACTGCACCATCTTTGACTGCAAGACCCTTCAGAGAATAGTGAGAACAGCTGAGAAGATCAATGAGGTCTCTCTTCCCGCCCTCACGGACATTCACACAACACATTGTATCCAATAAGCCACCAGCATTGTGGAAGATCCCACACACCCCTCACACAAACTGTTCACTCTTTTGCCATCTGGTCCCTTACCTCTAGATTGTGCATCAGCTTCTTTCCAGGAGCCATCAGACTCCTGAACTCTGGCTAATTCCATTTCCAATTCCAACAAACGGACACTTACACACATACACACATGCTTATACACAGTCATGCACACACATACATACATACACACACACACACACACATACACACACACACACACACACACACACACATACATACATACATACATACATACATACACTGTTTTTGTATCGGACTAGTTGCTGAAGTCAAACTTCACACATATATATGCACTCCCTGTGCACTCTTGCACATTATTCCTACTTGCTGCTAGAGCTCTGTACTAAATCAGCACTGTACTCTGAACTGTTCTGGCTTCTACCGGTGACTGTTATGTTCAGTATAGCATGTCACTGACTCCTATACACAACCCACTTTACATATTCCCAGTACTGCATACTGGTAAAAATAAATGCACTGTCTGTTCATTGTGTATTGGTCCTGTCCTGTGTTTATTTATTGTATGACATTATTGCACTGTAATGTATTGTTTGCACTAATGTAGAGTGTTGTCTGTTGCATTTGTTTTGCTTTATGTTGCACCATAGCCTGGGAGGAACATTGTTTTGTTTTTGCTGTGTACTTGTATATAGCTGAAGTGACAATAAAAGCCTTTTGAACTTTTTGTTCTGTGGTATCTTGATTACGCTTGCCATTGCTTTTCTGTTTGCTCCGTTTGTGTATTATTTTTGTCTGTGTTTCCCTTTGCCTCGGTTTGTTACCCTCCATATTTTGTTACCCTCACTTATTAAACCACCAACTGCATTTGCTTTCTGCCTCTTGCCTGTTTCTGCTGAAACATAACAGCTACAATCTGGTCATGACACGTGCGTAAAGTTCAAGCAGACTTTATTTTTAAAAAACCCAAACATTTGAATGAAAAGGAGATAAACACTGAATGTACAAAGAAGATATAAAAGAACATGAAAAAAATATATTTTGTATTGTGGCAACATTTTGGTATGAAGTTCCCTACAAACTGAACCATGTTCAGGACACACTTCAAAGGGAGTTGCCAAAATACCAACAGCTGACTATCAACTGATGGAGTGACTAACATAATAGTGATAAGGAAAATCACCCTGTTAAAACTCGCTAACACAGAAAAGTATGTTAGGCTCAGTGGAATGTTAACATAACCATTAACTGTATTTAAGTGTATCTTCATAATTCATTGAAGATAACAATGAATATACAGAGATTACACAAGGAATTTCTCAATAGAAATAAAATGTTACCTTAAAACAATTACAAATAACATGCTATGCTAATGTTAGCAAGACATCTTACTGGCTATACTCGCTTGGATTACTGCCTATTTCCTGTCAGAAATATAATATATAAATATTTCTATAAATATAAATAACTTAGTAATATTTGTCAAGAAACATTTACAAAATGCTGTCCACCACATCACTGGTGCTTCTGACATGTTTTTCCTCTTGACGAATCGGCAGTGACACACAGGATTATGAGAGATGTTGGGCAGCAGAAGATATAGCAATTTTGCCTTCCAAACTCGGTTCCATGGAGGAACCTTAGCAGGCAACATGTTATGCAAATTTCAGTTCAGACTTACTGTCTTCCTGCCTCAGAATGCTGCCTACAGTTACTGAAATTAGGTTTCAAACTGCTGAGTGTCATACACCAATGAATCAGAGAGAATTGTGGGCAATTGATCCTTGAAATAAATGTCCTTATCAGGAGAGTTTAATGGTACTGTGCAGTAGTGTCAACAGTACATGGAGCATCACAGGGGTTTGTGGGTAACTGAACATTTGCATAAACAGTTTGGGAGAGATCATAGGGGTTTGTGGGTAACTGTACATTTGCATAAACAGTTTGGGAGGGCTCTAACTGGTTTGTGTGTAAATGAGCATTTGCATAAACAGTTTGGGAGAGATCATAGGGGTTTGTGGGTAACTGTACATTTGCATAAACAGTTTGGGAGGGCTCTAACTGGTTTGTGTGTAAATGTGTATTTGCATAAACAGTTTGCGAGGGATCAGAGGGATTTGTGAGTAGACAATCATTAGAGTAGACTGTAGGAGCTCCAGTATCTGAGACAGAATGGCTTCTGATGTCTTTAATATCCTCATAGTCACAGACAGAAAGTCGAACCTCAAAGAAATAAGAAAAAAAGGTTATCTTGTGAACTTGAACTTAAACTATGATATTGATTTTTTTTTGTCTTCTAGTTTTTTTCATTCATGTGAGGTATGAAAATTCATTTTTGGAGGCATAGTAAGGTCACTAGTTTCCTTGCTTTGCCCAGTTTGAACACCGTGTGGTCCCAGAGGTAGCAGGTGTAAATACAGTATAAGGGAGCAACAGGCACTGTCATGAGAAATGCACTAGAAACTGGACTGGAGACACATTTGGAGGAACTGTTGTTTTTCTTTCTTCTTCTTTTTTTTTTACATTTTTATGTTTGTCTGAAATCTTAAAGCTAAATCTGTTTATTATTATTTTTATTTAAATAATAAAGAGATGCAGCTTTAAGATTTCTTGTAGCCTGTATGTAACCATGCTCACACACATCAGGCCTCCTTGTGACTGTGCTAGAAAAGGCATTGTAATTCTATTACAGGTGTAGGCCTGCTAATGACCCACAGTCATGACTCACCCCATGGCTGTGTGATAGTTATGACTCATCCCATAGATGTGTGATACAGTCATGACTCACCCCATGGCTGTGTGAGGAGTCTTGGACGGACTGGCCTTTGGACGATGCTGAGAAGGAATTAAGGAATTAATCACAAATGAATAAATTAAATAATAAAATGTTACATTAATACATGTTATTGTTCACATTAAGCACTTCAACTGTAGATACTATTCAAATGCAGATAAACAGTGGAATACATAGGCTTTAGTTTATTGTCTTTATTCCATATTTTAACAATGCTCGTTCATGTCCATTTCTAGCCAGCAGAGGGAAGCAGCAGGCAGCTCTGGGGTCTAATGAGTTCTGTTCATGACTAATAAATGTGTTTAATCTACAATGCTTACAGAACAGATACATGCTGCACTCACATCTGGACATACAGATTTGAATGTGTTATCCTCATGACAATGTTGATTGATAAGTATTGTTTTATGTGATCATTTTTGAAGGGTGTGTGTGTGAGTGTGTGTGTGTGTGTGTGTGTGTGTGTGTGTGTGTGTGTGTGTGTGTGTGGTAATGCCCTGCTCCTTTCTGCTTCTCTTTCTGAGAGTCACTGTGAGAAATGAGGTTCCCATCAGAAGCAGCACCAGAATCACACACACAACACTGATCACAGTGGAAGATGGAAATCCTGGAGAGGGCACAGAGTCATAATCAGTGAACCAATCACATTTAACCTTTATCCTGATCATTCAGAAGTGTGTGATGAAGCTGACAGTATGTGAGTAGTTTCACTCCATGCTGTACAGTCCACTGTGTGTCAGCACCTGTATCAGGAGAGGAAGCTCCTGAGGATGTGGTTGGTTTGGTGAACTGTGGACTGATGTGTGATGATGAATGTGGTGATAAGGCTGAAACTGGACTCTCTGGTTAAATAGAAAAATAAACACAGGAGTGACAGATTATTATAATGTTATTGATATAGACTGTTGACAGTGACACGTGTCCAGTGTGTCTGTGGCATGCTTTAATTTCATACATGGCAAAGAAATCCACAGTTGCTTCAGATATTGTGGATGTGGTGGCTTTTAAACTCTGCATTTTGGTGCTGGTGGTTGTAAATTTGAAAACAAATTTAGTGCTGTAAATTAGATGGGAAGTGTAACAGTGTTCAACAGCTAATTCAGACTCTACTCATTTAGACATTTATAATATTGTTGATCAGTCATATGGGTTGGGAGGGCAGGGAACAAATAAAACACACAAAAGACACTTGGCTACAAACAGACACTAGTCAAATTTACAGCCTTGTCTACCTATAGACACTAGACTATTTTACAGTCTCCAGGTAACCTACAGACACTAGACTACAGCCTTGGCTACCTACAGGCACTAGACTACTTTACAGCCTTTACTACCCAAGGATAAAAACATTTGTTTAGTTCCTGTCATCTAAACAGCATCAACTGATTCTGGACTCTCTAGGATTTGCTAAAATAGTTTTTTAATTAAGTAATTTAGAATGATGTATAGATGTTGCCTCTGCATTGTCAAAACAATAAAGTATTACACAGTTCTTGTTATTTACTCACCTATAACTCTCAGGTAGATCTGTGTACTATAAATCTTGAATCCACGATCAGTTGTCCAGTCTGATGTAGTTCCACACCAGTATTCACCAGAGTCCTGAACCGTGACATATCTGATAGTCACAGTCAGGTTTTGCTTTTCTCTGTCATAATACAGTGAGATGTTTTTTTTAGTTTCTGGTTTTCCTGTTTTGCTGACTGATCCTATATAATTACAGCCAACAGTGTCCACTCTCTTGCAGAAAAGCTTGGGTTCACTCCTGTCGGATTCTGGGTAATGGCAGCTGATGTTCACAGTTTCTCCTACATAGGCATTGATGGTCTTACCACAGCATGAGTCTGTCAATCATACACATTCAGGTCAAAACGTTTGCATTCATTAATAGTTCTTAATGTTTCTTTTGTTCTAGAATTTGCTATGTTAATAAAAGGGAAATATGCCACTTTAGGAACGCTTCAGAGATCAGATCTGCATCAGCCTCACTTCCCTTACAGCTACAAACGTATGAAAGTATCAAGTTTATCTTAACCTGTATACATTTATATTTTCAGCATTTAGCAGATGCCCTTATCGAGGGTGATTTACAAAAGTACAGTTTGGCAAAATTGTTATTATTTCTGAAAGCTTTAATTGATGAAGTGATTTTGGCAAAACTGTATGTTACATGCTACTAACCTGCTGTTACATTGAGCTTCACTTCAGTGTAGGCGTGCAGTTGATCAGATACATTAACAGCACACTGGTATGTTCCAGTGTCATTTACACTCAGCTCTCTGATAAACACACTGAAGAATCCTGCACTTCTATTATCATGAATTGAGAATCTGTCTTTATGAGTCCACGTACTGTTTTGATTTGTTGTTATTTGATCTAAACATGACTGATCTGTTACATTCTTACAGAAAGATTTCAGTTTGGTTTTGTATTCATCCTCATATCTGCACTTGATGGTGACTCCTCCTTCCGCACATGCAGTCACTGATCTAGAGACCACATCCTTGGACTGTCCTGTATCTGAAAGACATGATAAACATACATGTCAGCAACAGCTTCATATTGAAGTTGTTCATTTTGTTTCAATTCATCCTTCCCTTTTTCTCTACTGTGTTTTAGTCTTGGTTTGGTTTGTTCTGCATGTCACTGTATGAAATTCCCTGGGAGATGTTATAACACCATTGTAGCACTGATCATCAGTACTGCAACATGTGTTTGAGGGGTGTGATCTTAAATGGGATGATTACAATGTCACTGTAATGGGGCTCAAACCCAGGACAGAGAGGTGATGACCCTGACACTGCTGGGTGAGTTACCACACTTCAATGAAGGTGGGCCCGTGTGCAAAACAGTTAGATCTTAGAACAGGTAAAACAAGAGAAGTAAAAAAAAAACAACAGTAGGGAATCTAACCCCGACCACTTTGTTGCAAAGCAAACGAGCTCCCGCTAGACTAAAACAACCTGCGTGTATATATCGCACTTCACAGGAATGGAGGATGACAAAACAGGAGGAAACACTAAACACCACGCTGATTGTAGAAAACGGGAAAACAAAGGCCGCTATGGGAAGAATGGTAGCACCGATGCACTGAGGAAAACCAAATTCTGAAACTTCCCAAACAAAAACAGAAAACAGGGAGGGACATTAGTGTCTAAGGGGAGCCTTGGGAGAGAGCCAGACTCTAGAAGGGAAAACTGGAGAAGGGCGGGGACGTGTAAAAACACAAACACCCTCACAGCGCAGAAGAGAGGTGTAGCACAAGGGCTCACAGACCTCGATACACAGAGTTACCAGCTAGGAGCTTGGATCAAAACTTTAGCAAAGACCCAACACTGAGTGACTGTGTCACTGGGCTTATATAGATCTACCCCAGCTGTTGGGCATCAAGCCTGATTAGTAGTGTGCCTGGTGCCAACCCTTACAGTCACACTGTCATAAGGACACTCAGGACTTCTGTGGTTCAGAAACTCCAGTGGCTCAGAGACTTCCAAGTAAAAGTGGAAAAAAAAATATATATATATATATGTTTCTATGAGGTCTTTGTGGTTACCCATATTTAAAATTCATTCTGTCACTGTTCTATTGCTTCATCTTCAGAAACTGTACTGCTGTAGTGTCACCCATGCGTCTGTTGTTGCTAACACAAGGATTGCTCTTTCCTGTAGATGTTACTCACAGCTATCAAGAGGAAGTGAGCTCCAGCTGCTGCTGGATTCAGCACTTACTCATTTTTGTTGTCCTGTAGTAAACTACAGCTGTTTGGCAACATGCCAATATCATATTTCTAAGAAGGTGAAAGGTTAGAGTATCTTCCCATTTGGGTTTTATTTAGTAATATCCTGGTTATAATTTAAATGTGTGCTTCACTTCACAAATGTGACTACGAGTATACATCAGCTCCACACTGGTACCTTTTCTTGACTTCCACAGTGAGGCTTCTGATCTTCCTGTTTTACACATTTCAAAATGCAGTTCTGATTCAGTCAACACACAGTGGCAATGAACTGCTAATCAAACTATCTTTGAGTTTGTGTTAACTCTTTAAGTCTCATCTTTAAACAAAGACTATATTTGACCCTGCTGATAATAATGATTAAAGGTTAATTTTCATACCTGAAATCAGGTGCCGTGTGAAGATGAGAAGAATCTTCATTCTGAGTTCAGCTTTATGTTTACTGCCGCCAACTCCTAGATTAGATGTGTGTTAGAGATTGTGTGTGTCTGTCTATGTAGGTCCCTGCCCCTGTATCTGGGCTTACTAACTCTGTTCATCTTCTTATGGCTTAACTCATATGAAAAACACCCCTCATTTCTATTTTTGAGGGCGGTGAAAGCCTCCTACTATGGAAAGAGAAACATGCATCTAAAACTACTTTTTTTTCTTTCTCTCTCTCTCTCTCTCTCTCTCTCTCTCTCTCTCTCTCTCTCTCTCAGCTCGGCAATGAAGGGGACTTGTCCCTCCACACTTGCACACCCTGTCATGAAGAGATGTAGACCAGGATGAGTTCTCCATCCCATACACCCTGCACTCCACCCTTCTCTACTTTACCAAGACAGTAGAGACAGTCTGGGTTTGACTGCCTTTATGTATCTGAGTCTTGTGTTCATGCCTTTTCTGTGGTTCTGGGTGTGACAGTGATTATTTACTTATATTTTTGTATTTCTAGAATGCTAGAATACATTTATATTATAAATAAGCAGAGGAGGAAGAAGAACTGGAATTTCATTGGCCTCATCCCCCATTTTAACCATTTTAACCAATAACAGTTTTAATCATAGAAATGATGGTTTGTTCCACACCACCATGTTTACACTAATCTAGTGTCTTATTTGAATATATGATGCTAAGTCTAAGTGATCATAGGCTGTTAGTGGATGCTGTCCAAACAGTAGTTTCAGCCCTGTAGACAGTGCCTGGCACTCTGCCCACTGCTGCTGGGTGAGAGACCTCAGTGGTAGCTTTCTGGTTAAGGTACTTGATGTTTAATTGGAAGGTTGCTGATTCAAGCCCTGACATTGTTGGGCCTCTGATCAAGGCCCTTAACTCTCAATTGCTCAAGTTGTACTCAGTCATAACTGTAAATTTCTTTGGATAAAAGAGTCAGCTCAATGCTATAAATATACAGTAGTGTCTGAAGTTCCTAAGTGAATGTTGAATGTGTTTAACCAAATAGATCTTCTATATAAATATGGTCCACTGTATCCCAAGCCAGTATTTATTATGAACACACATGATTGCTACTAGCTCTGTAAGCCTAGACCTCAAAACTGCCTGCCACACCACTATTTCAGACACCTAGACTAGCTAGTTAATTGTGCTAACCCTCAATGTGTAGGCCCTACTGTTATTGCTACATAGAGGAAGTAGCTTCGCTATAGCTTTGGATCTCATACCTTTTATTAATAACACATACAGTAAAAAGTTCTTAACCACTTCCTGTGTAAATCATTATTTCATATGTGCTGCAGCCCTTTAGTCTACTGCCCTGGAAACTTGAACAAACATTGTACTCATTAATATTATGATGTATTGTAACTGCATCTACTTCTTTGGATGCTGTGAGCTGCTCACTTACTTTTAATACCTATCTCCTTCATACAGAAACCCAAAAAGCCATTTCAATTCTCTGCTCTGATTCTGCAGAATAGAGATAATTTTTAATAGTTGTGTACTTCAAGTTAAAATCTGTAATAGCCTGACTTACAAGTTACTGATAATTTTTTTAATATTCCTTTGAGTGCAATATCCATCCCTGCTCAAATGTTCTGAACTGTATCTTCTGTATGTAATTGGTGATTTCATGCTGCACTGTATTTTCTTCAGGTCAGCTTCCTTCACAGAACTTGCTCACTGTACTATATTTCTTCTGTTGTTTCATGCATTTTCTACATGATGTCACCACCTTTCGGCATACTGCTGAAATAAGAATATTTACTGTTTTATAGAACATTTTAATCTTCTTGAGAACCACTTTAAGAGCTCATCCCAAATTTGATGTTTGGAAAGCTCATGTCTTTACAGACATTTTTAAAGTTTTTATTTTATTTCTTATTTTTGCTCATGAGTTGTTCACTATGTGGTTTGTAACAATTGTGTCACCTCCTGACAACTATTTCCCAGAGTGCTTTGTGTCTATTGCAAGTTTGAGGTAGTCTGATCTCTGATCTCATGCAACAACAGCTGTTTGAGATCATATAATTTCCTGGAATGAGGGTTAAGTATAGAATTATTGATAACAAAACAGACGTTGGATCAGTGAAAACCTCACAGTGACACTGGTGGGAGCTGGTAAATAACCTCTAAAACTCACACCCTTCCTCTGGTTAACCTGTAAACATAAAGGCCTAGAAAATGTTTCAGTCTCAAATAAAATAATGTAATTTTCTTATTTCTGTTGTGTACATATTTAATCCCTTCAAATTTTACCAATAAAAAGAGCAGAGACTATTTAAAAGAGCAGAGAGTTTATTTAAGCTGAAATCTCCAATTTCTTTTTATGAAAAATATGAAAGCTGCCTTTGTGTATCACATAGAAATTATGAACTAAGGAAGTAAAAGACTCATTTCAATGAAGAAATGTGTTCCGCCATCTAGTGGGGAACAATGGAACTCCTGGACGTTTTGTGCTACTGAGCCACGATGGTGTGGACATCACGTGACCTCAGAGCCCTTTGCACATAATTGATGGTTCAATAGAGCCACTGAGGGTTTAGCCCCGCCCACTGCTGCAGCCAATACGGTACAACATTCTAAGCACATTATTTACATTGTAGTGCATTATTTACATTATTTACATCAAATATGGCCATCACAATTCAGATCTAGATACTGAATGACTCCAACTACAAAGATAAAACACTGGCTCAAACACAAACAAAGCTGTAAACGTTGCACACATTTTAATTAAATCAAATATCCATGATCAGGTTATCAGTCTGATTCAGCTCACCAGTACTGACCAGAACAAAGCAAATCTTCACAGTGACCATCAGATATGTAGCAGATCAGGACTCTATCATCATATAGATACATGTGTCACTCATTTATCCATCTCACACTCTCTTTAACTGATGTTTTATAAGACAGGCTAATATTAGAATAGCAAAATATCTCATGTAGGTCCCTTTGATTGGCATATTAAGTGCCAGGATATGCAGTGATTATTAATAATTGTTATTTGATTAGAATATTTATCAGATTGTTCATAATTGACCCTCATGCTGTGGAAAGTCCATTAGAAAATCTGGCATGTAAGAAGAGCCGTAAGCCTCAGCTGCAGTTATTCCAAAGAAAAGACCCTAAGTGGACACTGCATACAATTATAGATTGGGAGCTCAGACATCAGCTTTACGTGATATTCTCAGTCATTCTCACAGTTTTATATGTTGAGATGTTTACAGTGACATACTAGTTTCTCAGAAGGAAATTTACAGTCTTCTTTACTTAACAGTCATGCTCCACTTAGGTGGGCTTTAAGTAGATCAGAAGTTTGTCTCTGGAAAAAATGTTAAAACCGTAGAAGGTATATGGTTTAAACATAATATATTAACAATGAAAATAAAGCAATCGTCCCTTCACTCGTGAATTATATGATCCACTTTATCTCTCCTACTCTTCCCCCGCCCTGTTCTCCCAGAAGCCGTGCAGTAGCTGCACTGATCACATGCGCTCATGCACACACACCAGTTACAGTCTGTCTGTGGTGTGGTGGCTGTACAGAACATCCAAAAAGTCAGATGTTCTTCCTTCACAGGTGAGGGAATGATGTACAGGTGTGTGTGTGTGTGTGTGTGTGTGTGTGTGTGTGTGTGTGTGTGTGTGTGTGTGTGTGTGTGTGTGTGTGTGTGTGTGTGTGAGATGGGGGTCCTGGTCTCATTGTGTGCTTTGCATCACTAAAGCTCTAATCCTAGAATCACCCCTGCTTGTAACTGAATCATTTATTGATCATTGTCGCACAATTTTTTTAACGGTAATAAAATGTTTATATTAATAATTTCAATATGTTCACAGTAAGTGGTGAGCTGCTCACTTACTTTGTATTGGCTTATTCATTTCTACAGTGTGACGGTGGCAACACAGATGGAGCGAGAGACGAGGCTGCTAGGAAGTGCTCTTTATTGTCCATAGCGTATACACGTAGTGTAGAACAAAAACAAGAATATAACCTATGAGGCAACGTGAAGCTCCGTCGTATACTTCAGTCATAGGACCATTAATGTGCAGCGGTGCCTTCCGGGACCTGTGGGTTTAAACATCGAGGGTTCGGAATGTGAAACAGGTGAGTATGACTAATATGAAGGCGATAGGGAGCGGAGCAGCTGTGTGCTGTGATCCTGAGCTGAAGTGGGCGTGTCCTTCCTGCTGGATGGCCAGCCACCTGTGTCATACAGAAACCAAAAGTGGTCACTTCTCTGCTCTGCTTCTGGGTCTCAAAGTTCCCTCAGAGTAAGGATGATCTTTAATAGTTATGCACTTCAAGTTAGAATCTATAATATCCTGACTAAAAAATTAGAGATCATTTCTGATATTCCGTTGTGTGCATAGTCTGTTGATCTGTCCCTGCTCAAACATTCTGAACTGTATTGTCTGTATGTGACTGGTGATTTCAGGCTGCACTGTATTTTCTTCAGGTCAGTTTTCTTCACATCACTGTTCACTTTACTGTTTTTTATTCAGGTCAGTTTTCTTCACATCACTGTTCACTTTACTGTATTTTCTTCAGGTTAGTTTTCTTCATGTCACTTATTTCTTCTGTCATTTTCTTCTGTTTTTCTTCTACTGTTTTCTACATTACAGTAGAAGGCACCACTGAAGTTCTACTGTAATGTATGTGATACCACAATCTTCTGTCACATGGGTCTCATTCAGACAGCAGGTGTGAATACTGCTGAAATGAGAATTCAGGTTATCGGCTACTGTATTACAAAATATATTAATCTTCATGAGCATTACTTTAAAATCCTAGCCCAAATTTAATGTGCACAAAACTCAAACTTTCATTGTTTTAAAATTTTTAAATAGATTTAAAAACATTTTTCTGTTACTTATGTTTCTCATTTTCTTTTCACTGGCTGTTGATTTGGTGTTTTGTACCCATGGTGTGCAGTGCAACTTCCTGACTTTATTTTTCCAAGTAGAAGAACCTACAGGTGTCCGTCCCAGTGGAGAAGTGAACTGCTTTAAAATCAGTGTGGCACCCTGGTTTGAAACCAAGTTTAACTGTGATGTACAGATTTCTACCGCTCATTAGCATCAGTGTATTTGTCTTTAGTTCTCATTAAAGTCTGTCCATCACAGTACAGAGAAAAAGGAAATGTAACACTATGAATGAGGGACTTACCACTTCAGTATTGGCCTCCATTGCACTTGGTGGAATTGACTCTGCTGGGACAGCAAAATATTCAATGGAGTTCTCTCTGTCTGTCTGTGTGTGTGTGCGTCCGTGCGTGTGCGTGTGTGCGCGTGCGTGCGTGCGTGCGTGTGCACTTATATTTGCTATTTGATTGTGTGGAAGGGGTGGGAGGGCTTGTCTACCCACTAAGACACTATTAAAGACTAATAGTAAAATATTAAAGACACTATTAAGAATTTTGTACGCTATTAAAGACACTATGTGTAACCAGGTTGTAACCAGGCTGAGGCCCCCTCCGGCCACCAGATGGAGGCCTCAAGTCAGACACACGCCTAATCAGGCTTGATGCCCAACAGATGGGCTAGATCTTTGTAAGCCCAGTATTGCAATCACTCTGTGTTGGGTCTTTGCTAAAGTTGTGAGCCAAGTGCCTAGCTGGTAACTCTGGGTATTGAGGTCTGTGAGCCCTTGTGCTACATCCCTTTTCTGCTCTGCAAAGGGGTCTGTGTTTTTACACGTGCCCTCCCTTCTCCAGTTTTCCCCTCTCGAGTCTGGTTCTCTCCCAAGGCTCCCCTTAGCCACTAAAGTTCCTCCTTGTTTTCTGGTTTTGTTTGGGAAGTTTCAGAGTTTGGTTTTCCCCAGTGCATCAGGGCTGCCATTCTTCCCGCGGCATCCTTTTTTTTTTTTGCACTCAGTATGGTGTTTAGTTTTTCCTCCCATTTTGTTGTCTTCCATTCCTTTGAAGTGCGATATACGGGCAGGTTATTTTATGGCTGCCATAGTCTAGCGGGAGCTTGTTTGCATCGCAACAAAATGGCTGGGATTTGATTATTTCTCTTGTTTAACCTATTCTAAGATCTAACTGTTTTCACATTAGCTCACCGTCATTAAAGTGTGGTAGCTCACCCAGCACAGTGTGGGGGTCATCACCTATGTGTCCTGGGTTTAAGCCACATTACACTAAAATACTATTGTACTATTAAAGACACTAAATCACTATAATATGAAATATACACATATAATAAGATATGTAACAATTAAATGTGACTTTCTTTTACAGACATTTTGCATATGGAGCTGGAGAGATGTCATCACGACATCACTGAGCTCAGCCTATAGACTCAACTGGCCATTCATCAAGATTGACTGTCACATAGTCTGTTCTTAGAACTGCACTGTTTCTGGCTGCAAGTCTCTACCATGTGGGAACAGCTGAGGAGATCAACAGGGTTTATCTAACCATCATTAATACCACCTAGCACAAGCACCACATACTGTGTGGAGGATGACCCCTCCCCCTAAAGGGCTTAGGAGGTCCCGCTGGCTCCACGCGACCGCCCTCTTTCTGGTCGTCGTGGTGCCCCTCGATCCTCCTTGGCCCAGGCTCCACAGCCTTAGCCCCTCCCCCCACGAAATTCCTGGGGGTGTTCCACTCTGTCTCCGGAGAAGACACGGACAGCGATCATGGTCCTCTCCCCAATATCCTGGGATCCAGGCGGCAGTGCAGGGGGTGTCCACACACCTCCTGCTAGGAAGTCCGTTCTTCGCCAAGGGAGTAGGCGTCCTGTGGTGGTTGGTCATTGTAGATTTAATGTCTGAATGTAATGTATTTATGTTTTTGTTTAACGTCAATCGTTTCTTGTTCATGTCTATCGTTTGTAATACGTGAGTGCCGCTGTCGTTTATGTTATTAAATGTTCGTCCCTGTCGAAGAAGTCTCACGCCCTGCGGCACTCGGACCGACACACGTTACATCACCACACCAAGTCACTTCGTACACATGTCAGAGCTCCTGGAGCTTACTGCATTTCTCTGTCTCCATTTATCTCTATGCTTTGTCTGTATTTTAACTTAATGAACCAGCAAAAAAAAAAAAAAGTCCAAATTTTATTGAGAGAGAAAGAGAGAGAGAGAGAGAGATTCAAACCTCTCAGTAAAGAGATGTTGAGAGGTTTCAGTATAAGCAAAGTTGTAGTAAAATACTCTCAAGTAAACTGAACATGTAAATTTTACATTTACGGCTTTTGGCATCTAGAGCAACTTACACAAGTGATTTGACATTTACTCATAGAATGAACACAAGAAAACAAAAGAGGTTTTGTTAGAACACAATAAAACAAAGGTTTGCCTTCTGTTCCATTACAGCATGTAAAATCCCTCTATTTAAGGAACACCACCATTTTTATCTGTCATTTTTTACATTTTGAAGTAAGCTATGGCAACCTTTGGTCTTTCACCCACCAGCCTGAACATGAGAAAACAAAACACCTGCGCAAATGAACATATACAAGTGGAAGATCCTTTGAGAGAAAGGGAAAGTTATACAATCTATGTTTGGTAAAATGGATGTAAATAAAAGCATAAACTGCTAAACTAACCTGATCAAGTGACATGTTTGACAGAAGCATAGTCACAAGTGTCCTCCTCCTTCTTGAAGGTCTCCTTGGTAACAGCATCATTAGAACTGTTTGCATTCTTATAAAACTTCACTGTTGTATAAATTAGAGCTTCATCAGACGTCCTTGCTGACTGTTGTGTGTCACACACTGAGGAATTCTCAGAGAGAATTATAGCATTAGCTGAAACAGTGTGTGTAAAATCACAGGGGTTTGTGGGTAACTGGGTTTGGGCATAAACAGCTAGGGAGAGATCAGAGGGGTTTGTGGGTAGATTGACAGTAGAGTAGACTGTAGGAGCTCCAGTGTCTGAGACAAAATGGCTTCTGGTGTCTTTGATCTCACTGTCACAGTCAGAAAGTGGAACCTGAGTAAAGAGAAAAAAATGTTGTGACCTTAACAGCAGTGTCTATGAATGAGATTGAATGTTTTTTTTTGTTTTGTTTGTCTACAACTCTTTGCATTCAAGTGAGGTACAAAAATGTATTTTTGGTCATATTAATGGAATATGTGTCTATAGTTTCCCTGGACTCCCCAGTTTGAACATTGGGTGGTGTCAGGAGTAGCAGGTGTAAACATTATGGTGGTTCCAGAGGGCTGCATGCCAAGTGTATTATAATTTTACTACATGTGTAGAGTATTATAATTCTATTACAGATGTAGTGCGCACCTGTTCCAGTAGTGGCCTGCTAATGACCTACAATCATGACTTACCTTATGGATGTATAATACATTCATGACTCACCCCATAGATGTGTGATAAACTCATGACTCACCCAGTGGTCGTGTGAGGAGTCTTGGAGGGACTGACACTTGGATGATGCTGATTCTTGACATTAATCACAAATGAATAAATTGTAATCACATACTAAACGGATGCATGGTATTGTTCACATTTAACAGTTAAATACTCACAGATATTCACATTAATCTGAGTAGGTACTCTTCAAATGCAAATAAACAGTAGAATACTTAGTCATTAGTTAATTGTCTTTAGTTCATATTCTAACAGTGCTCATGCATGTCCATTTCTAGCCAGCAGAGGGCAGCAGCAGGCAGATCTGGGGTCTAATCAGTTCTGTTCATGACTAATAAATGTGTTTAATCTACAATGCTTACGGCACAGATACATGCTGCACTCACATCTGCACATACAGATCTGAATGTGTTATCCTCATGACAATGTTGATTGATAAGTATTGTTTTATGTGGTCATTTTTGAAGGGTGTGTGTGTGTGTGTGCGCGTGTGTGGTAATACCCTGCCCCTTCCTGCTTCTCTTTCTGAGAGTCACTATGAGGAATGAGGTTCCCATCAGAAGCAGCACCAGACTCACACAAGCAACACTGATCACAGTGGAATATGGAAATCCTGGAGAGGACACAGAGTCATAATTACTGAACCAATCAAAGTTAACCTTTATCCTGATCATTCAGAAGTGTGTGATGAAGCTGACAGTGTAGTTTCACTTCATACAAGGCAAAGAAATCCACAGTTGCTTCAGATATTGTGGATGTGGTTGCTTTTAAACTGCATTTTGGTGCTGGTGGTTGTAAATTTGAAAACAAATTTAGTACTGTAAATTAGATGGGAAGTGTAACAATGTTCAACAGCTAATTCAGACTCTACTCATTTAGACATTTATAATATTGTTGATCAGTCATATGGGTTGGGAGGGCAGTGAACAAATAAAACACACAAAAGACACTTGGCTACAAACAGACACTAGTCAAATTTACAGCCTTGTCTACCTATAGACACTAGACTATTTTACAGTCTCCAGGTAACCTACAGACACTAGACTACAGCCTTGGCTACCTACAGGCACTAGACTACTTTACAGCCTTTACTACCCAAGGATAAAAACATTTGTTTAGTTCCTGTCATCTAAACAGCATCAACTGATTCTGGACTCTCTAGGATTTGCTAAAATAATTTTTTAATGAAGTAATTTAGAATGATGTATAGATGCTGCCTCTGCATTGTCAAAACAATAAAGCATTACACAGTTCTTGTTATTTACTCACCTATAACTCTCAGGTAGATCTGTGAACTATAAATCTTGAATCCATGATCAGTTATCCAGTCTGATGTAGTTCCACACCAGTATTCACCAGAGTCCTGAACCGTGACATATCTGATAGTCACAGTCAGGTTTTGCTTTTCTCTGTCATAATACAGTGATATGTTTTTTTTACTTTCTTTTTTTCCTGATTTGTTGACCGATCCTATATAATTACAGCCACCAGTGTCCACTCTCTTGCAGAAAAGCTTGGGTTCACTCCTGTGGGATTCTGGGTAACAGCAGCTGATGTTCACAGTTTCTCCTACATAGGCATTGATGGTCTTACCACAGCATGAGCCTGTCAATCATACACATTCAGGTCAAAATGTTTGCATTTATTAATAGTTCTTAATGTTTCTTTTGTTCTAGAATTTGCTATGTTAATAAAAGGGAAATATGCCACTTTAGGAATGCTTCAGATATCAGATCTGCATCAGTCTCACTTCCCTTACAGCTACAAACCCATGAAAATATTAAGTTTAGCTTAACCTGTATACATTTATATTTTCAGCATTTAGCAGATGCCCTTATCGAGGGTAATTTACAAAAGTACAGTTTGGCAAAATTGTTATTATTTCTGAAAGTTTTAATTGATGAAGTGATTTTGGCAAAATTGTATGTTACATGCTACTTACCTGCTGTTACATTGAGCTTCACTTCAGTGTAGGTGTGCAGTTGATCAGATAAATTAACAGCACACTGGTATGTTCCAGTGTCATTTACACACAGCTCTCTGATAAACACACTGAAGAATCCTACACTTCTGTTATCACAAATTGAGAATCTGTCTTTATGAGTCCATGTACTGTTTGGATTTGTTGTTATTTGATCTAAACATGACTGATCTGTTACATTCTTACAGAAAGATTTCAGTTTGGTTTTGTATTCATCCTCATATTTGCACTTGATGGTGACTCCTCCTCCTCCACATGCAGTCACTGATATAGACTCCACATCCTTGGACTCTCCTGTATCTGAAAGACATGACAAACATCCATGTAAGAAATGGCTTCATATTGATGTTGATCATTTTGTTTCAATTCATCCTTCCCTTTTTCTCAGCTGTGTTTTAGTCTTGGTTTGATTTGTTCTGCACCTTCTGTATGTCACTGTATGAAATTCCCTGGGAGATGTTATCAGTTATAAGACCATTGTACCACTGACCATCAGTACTGTAACATGTGTTTGAGGGGTGTGATCTTAAATGGGATGATTACAATGTCACTGTAATGGGGCTCAAACCCAGGACAGAGAGGTGATGACCCTGACACTGCTGGGTGAGTTACCACACTTTAATGAAGGTGGGCCCGTGTGCAAAACAGTTAGATCTTAGATCAGGTAAAACAAGAGAAGTAAAAAAAAAACAACAGTAGGGAATCTAACCCCGACCACTTTGTTGCAAAGCAAACGAGCTCCCGCTAGACTAAAACAACCTGCGCGTATATATCGCACTTCACAGGAATGGAGGATGACAAAACAGGAGGAAAAACTAAACACCATGCTGAGCGTGGACAAAGGGAAAACAACGGATGCCACAGGAAGGATGGTAGCCCCGATGCATTGGGGAAAACCAAACTCTGAAACTTCCCAAACAAAAACAGAAAACAGGGAGGACCTTTAGTGGCTAAGGGGAGCCTTGGGAGAGAACCAGACTCAAGAGGGGACAACTGGAGAAGGGAGGGGACATGTAAAAACACAGACACCCTCACAGCGCAGAAGTGAGGTGTAGCACAAGGGCTCACAGACCTCGATACACAGAGTTACCAGCTAGGAGCTTGGATCAAAACTTTAGCAAAGACCCAACACTGAGTGACTGTGTCACTGGGCTTATATAGATCTACCCCAGCTGTTGGGACACTCAGGACTTCTGTGGCTAAGAAACTCCAGTGGCTCAGAGACTTCCAAGTAAAAGTTGAAAAAAAAAAACAATTATTTCTATGAGGTCTTTTTGGTTACCCATATTTAAAATTAATTCTGTCACTGTTCTATTGCTTCATCTTCAGAAACTGTACTGCTGTAGTGTCACCCATGCGTCTGTTGTTGCTAACACAAGGATTGCTCTTTCCTGTAGATGTTACTCACAGGTATCAAGAGGAAGTGATCTCCAGCTGCTGCTGGATTCAGCACTTACTCGTTTTTGTTGTCCTGTAGTAAACTACAGCTGTTTGGCAACATGCCAATATCATATTTCTAAGAAGGTGAAAGGCTAGAGGATCTTCCCATTTGGGTTTTATTTAGTAATATGCTGGTTATAATTTAAATGTGTGCTTCACTTTAGAACAAATGTGACTACGAGTATACATCAGCTCCACACTGGTACCTTTTATTGACTTCCACAGTGAGGCCTCTGATCTTCCTGTTTTACACATTTCAAAATGCATTTCTGATTCAGTCAACACACAGTGGCAATGAACTGCTAATCAAACTATCTTTGAGTTTGTGTTAACTCTTTAAGTCTCTTCTTTGCACTTCATGGCGACTCCCAAATATCCAGTTACGTTTGTTGAGACCCCAGTAAGATCTAAAAATTCACCAAAAGTGACCATCTAAACAAAGACTATATTTGACCCTGCTGATAATCATGATTAAAGATTGATTTTTATACCTGAGATCACATGCAGTGTGAAGATGAGAAGAATGAAGATTCTGAGTTCAGCTTTATGTTTACTGCCTCCAACTCCTAGATTAGATGTGTGTTAGAGATTGTGTGTGTCTGTCTATGTAGGTCCCTGCCCCTGTATCTGGGCTTACTAACTCTGTTCATCTTCTTATGGCTTAACTCATATGAAAAAACTCTTATTTCTGTTTTTGAGGGCAGTGAAAAATAGACTGGCATTAATAGAATGGCCTTAAGCCTCCTACTACAGAGAGAGAAACATGCATCTAAAACTATTTCTCTCTCTCTCTCTCTCTTTCTCTCTCTCTCTCTCTCTCTCTCTCTCTCTCTCTCTGTGTGTGTTTCCTACCTTTTGATGTCTTCCTCTTTTTCTTTAGCTTTCCCAGCATTATTACACACATCAGAAGAATGATTGTTATTATGACCAAAACCACAAATAAGGTAATGAAGGATCCTAGTAAAGCATTAGAGATGAGAGCACAGATCTCAGTCTCTGGTAGAACAGCAGGGGCCACATATAATATATAGAATTTATATGAAATCATATGTGCATGCAATACTGCTATTTCTGCTAGTTTGTCATTAGAGAAAATAGAACTGATCTGATTCAGTGTAACTACATGTCAAGTTTTGTGGTCATAGCAAGTCAGAATCTTCTCAAATTCCACAACACAAAATCACAGGTACACATGGTCTGGAGGCTATTCACATACATTGTGGGTACAGGCCTTTATAGATACATTTATGACCTTGAGTATGTGTCACTGGATCACTCGCTGTATGGGCTTTATCGGGTTTTGGACCAGCTCGGTTGCTGATAATATAAACCGTTTTTTTGGGGGGGTTCCTCTAGCAGTAAGGCTGGGGTTATAGTTGTAGACATGCAGATGCTACAGAGGTAGTGATGTACATGTATGCTGTGCTGGTATACTGTGTGTGTAAAGTGTGTAGGAATGAGTGTGTGAGGGCGAGGTGACAGGGATGTGTGATATGGTAGAGTGAAATAATGTGGTTTGAGCCAGGCCGGGTGTGTCACGTCCCTGTAGTGACGTCGTTCACGGCCCTGCCTGCCATCTAAACCGACAGAGAGGTTTTTAGCTTTTATTCTTTACCATAATTAATTCAGTTTCTGTAAGTTTGTGGTGAGTTTTGTATATGTTTCACATAAGCATATCCTTCCTAGGTAATAGAGTGTAGTTTGCGATCCACTGAAATGGCTCAGGAACAGCTCACAGAAATCTACACTAGTGAGATTACAACAGTTTCCAGGAAATATGCAATACATTCCATTCATCTTAGAATTTAATGTTAATTATTTTATAAAGATGCAGATGTAACTATTAAAATATGACATTACAGCTAAAACATTAAGTTTCTCAAAAATCCTGTGTTACTGAAGGCTTATTTAGAGACATTGGACAGGAGTTCACAACCATGTTCAGGCAGCCAGATTAAAAAAAAAAAAAGTGTTTGTCAGTGAAAAACAATGATTACATTTTGCTAATGATCCTGCATGAATCACAGATAACTGCAGAAAGCCATTATTACAGAGGGTTCATTTTAAAGAAGTGAATGCTACTGTAAAATGCTAAGGACAAACGTCTCAGCTGGACAGGAGACATGACAGTTATAGAAAACAGAAGCTCTTCACACTCTAACCCGCAGTGGTGAGTCGCATGGTTCAAACTCATATGTAACCATGGCAACACTTCCTTTGTTTCTCTCGGTTCTATGGTGGTGCTGTGCTTGTTTTCTCTCTCATTATTTCTGTCTCTCTCTCATGTTAAAGAACTGCCAAACTCAAAGTGTATAAAAGCAGCCCAACATATATGAACCATTAAACTACTTGGCTAATTGGTCCATGTGAAGCTATTCATATCCACAGTGATTATTTGATTATATTTCTATATTCCTGTTGAGGTACTATTTAGCAGGATAGTATCAGTGTTTAAGAATATGTATATATTCTAATAGTAAGAATTAATTTATTGTCCCCTGTCTTACACTGGCCACTTTTAATCACACTCTGTGTATTGGTCAAGCAGTGTTTACACTGTCACTCACCAGTATATTCCTCCATCCTCTGATCTCAGATCAGTGATGGTAATATTGAAGACTCAGCCTTCTGTTACATCATCCAGAGAGAATTTTCTACAGCATTTAATGTTTAGTGTTTATTCAAAAAAAGAAAAGCTTACAGTGAACAAGTACATGTGCAAATGAGAGTGGCCTTGCTCAGGGGCCCAACAGTGGTAACCTAGCAATGTTGTGGCTTAAAACAGCAACCTTCTGCTCACTAGTCCAGTACATTAACTGCTGGATCTTAGACGCTCTTTGCTTTTCCAGATTGAGAATTAACATGGATATCTGTAATAGTTTTCATCATTGCCTGTTTATTACTTTGTTTTCTGTAATGTCCTCCTGGTCTGTGAGCTTTTATCAGTAAATCTTTTGTTTTACTGAAACTACACTCGACTGAACTGCAGCCTGTTCAGCCTGACAATGGTACATACCATGGAGTGAGGGACTGTTGGTTTGGAGGTTTACATCATTTACTGTGTGAGCTGTAAAAAGAACAGTGGGACATTATAAACCGTATGATCAAAACATAGCAAAGGAGATGTAAAAACCCCTTGTTAGGCATGTAAATAGATAGATGTCTACCTTCTATCTCTGCCTACCTCCAGATGACCATGTGGACTCAGTATACACCGATGTGCTGGGATCAGGTGTTGGAGGGGTGTAGGTGGAGTGTGAGACAATAACATTCATAGGTGTGTCTGAAAGACAGAAACAGACTTCTAAATTTCAAATATTTCTCATATTCAGTACACACAAAAATCTTGTTTTTTATGTATTATAAATCCCTACTTCACATAATTGCCTCAGTTAATCATCATCATCATCATCATCATCATCATCATCATCATCATCACCATCATCATAACTGTCGTTATCTGCTCATCACTCACCCACTTTAACCACTAACAGAATCTCTGTGTAGTGATCATGCCCTTTCTGCTGTGTCGCACACCAGTATTTTCCTCCATCCTCAGATCTCAGATCAGTGATGGTAACAGTGAAGACTCTGGCTGCTGTGTCATCATTCAGAGAGAATCTCTTGTCTTTAGCAGATTTAGAATCAACAGGGATGTTCTTAGTCCGGAAAGTATAACACTCTCCTCTGCAGAGGTACTTCATGTGGGTTTCATATCCAGACTTATAGGGGCATCTGATCTGAACTGAACGGCCCTTGTATCCAGTTACTGTAGTTACAGCAGCAGTTCCAGCTGTAAAATAAATCATTGTGTTAGTAATGTACAGTACATGCAGAAGATCCACTGTTATGACTATTCACTTCACTACCAAGTCCCTCTCTGTGTGGCAGGTAAACTAATAATGTTCTGAACCTGTCTGATGATAGTGAGCAGTAAATGGAACTCACCTGGGAATAGACTGGACAAGACGAGTATAAGTGTCCACATGTTGAACTGGGTGGTGAGAGTTCTGTGAGAACTGTCTCATAGTCTGACACGTCCCCCTTCAGTTCTCATCACTGCTTAAAGTGGTGTGTGTAACCAATCACCGCCTCTATTCTCTCTCATTTTTTCAGAGCTCTTCTCTCTGTCTTTGGATTTCTCATTTCTTTCTCTTTTCTCTCTTTTTATCTTTCTTTCAGAGTGTGACTGAACTGAGTTCACTGAGAGTGTGACGTAGTCCAAGATCAGGTGTAGTATATATCTGGAGAGCCATCACCTAAGTCCTAATGTGACCTCACACACAGTGGTGAACACACTGATGTTAAACAATGATGTGAAGGAAGTCTTGGACATGTTTTGTCCAGGTGTTTTATAAACAATATGCATGTTCAGAAAAACAAAAAACCCACAGTGAGCTCCTGCCACTTCCTTTTTCTTTTTCTCAGACTCATTTCTAAGCCTCCCTGCACATTTTCCTGTGTGTGTCATTATTTCATATATATACTGTTGTGCTTTCCTTTACTTTAGACTTTTTGCTTTACTGTACATCAGACCAAAGCAGCAACTGTATTGTCTGTGTCTGTGTTGCTATGACAAAGACTAAGGTCTCAGATGCTGTCTGTCCTAAATAGTCTGCCGTAATGACGAACTAATCTTATGTATTTGTTTGTTTCCATTTAGGTTAAAAACATTTCATGTTTTGTTTGGCACATTGTCACAAACAAAGAGCTGTACAGTTATTGGTAGCTGGTTCCACAGTTGTACACTCTGCTGCACCACTGTGCCATTTAGTGGTAAAAATGTTTTATGCAACCTGGCATTGCTAAATGGGCCCTCTGTCTGGTCCCCATTCCCCTGTAGCAATTTTACCCAGTAGAGTTTAATGTATCCAAACTTCAAACTTTCACTTATCTGACACATTTATATAGTAGCTTTCTCAACACAAGGACTCTTTACATACAGAAACCAGCATGTTACAATCAAATCACACACACACCTATGAGAAGCAGGGACTGTACCCCCTAGAGGAAGGGAAGAGGTTAAGATATTCCCAGTTAGTCAAAGGTCCATGCTACAGTACAGCATACCAGTACTGCCATCTAGAGTTCAGTGAGCATCACTGCAGCTGCAGTAAGAGTACTGCTGCAGTAGAGTATGTCTACCCACTTAATCTCTGAGTGCAACAGGTTTGTCAGCATAGACTGTATAGCCTAATAACTTATCATGTTTTTCTGAGGAAAAATAATCACACAGTAAAATGAGGTTTTACTTGTGTGTTTTTTCCTCATCTGAATGGTGTGAGTGCAATTAATTTTATGGCAGGGATTTATTAGGCGTGGTGTGGAAATGAACTAAAATATCGTGAATTGTATTGATGAAGTGATTTATGCACATGTGTGATGGTGACCACGTTAAATGTCAGAGAAGCCCTTTGTGCTTGAAATGCAGAACCAGATTTTCCGCTCATTGTATTTTACTTTATTCAAGTTCAAAGTTCAAAGTTCAAAGAGGTTTTATTGTCATTTCAGCTATATACAAGTACACAACAAAAATTAGACAATGTTCCTCCAGGACCATGGTGCAACACAAAACAACAGTGCAGCAGACAACATGCTACACAAGTGCAAACAGTCCAATATAGCGCAAAAATGTCATTAAATAAACAATAATAAATACAGAACAGCACAAATACAAAATGAGTAGACAGTACAATTATTTAGTCCAGTACACAGCACTGGGCATATGTAAAGCAAGTTGTGCATAGGAATCAGTGACATGCTATAATGAACATAGCAGTCACCGGTAGCAGCCAGAACAGTTCAGAGTACAGTGCTGGTTTAGTACAGTACTCTAGCAGCAAGTAGGATAATGTGCAAGACTGCAACAGGAGTGCATAGTTTATTTGTGTGAGGTTTGACTTCAGCACTAGTCCGATGCAGAACAATGTGTGAGTGTGTGTATACGTATGTATGTACATTTATGGTTGTTAAATTGCATTAATAAACCTGTAGTTTATTGACACCAGTGAAGTTGCTTTTTAAAAGGCCTAAGGTGGTACCTGTTACAATAGACTCCCTTGCTCTGGTCAGTTCAGCAGGAGTAGGGTGTGGTTGCCATTTGTGCTGAACTAGGTGTGTCTGTCTGTGATTTTGGAATAACTAAGGACTGAGGGAAGTGTTTTTTATTATACAGAGTTTAAAATATACAGTCACCTTCTCCTATTTTCCCTCACTTTGTCATTTTTCTTTATTTCACAAGCACACACACACACACACACACACACACACACACACACACACACACAACACACACACACACACACACACACACACACACACACACACACACACAGACACACCTTTATTTACATGCAGATATGCACATGCACACACATACACATACAGTAGGCATACATTTCACATCATTTCTTGTTAGAGTCTGTCCTAGACACCCTGTTATTAGATCCGCTTGGACAATTTCTTTTAGCTTGTAAAAGGTTTTTTTACACATGAAAACCTTTAATATATCAGAAAACATATTAATATAAACAGCATATTATTTCCACCAGATGACACTGTTTCCTCCTGAACTCATCAGGTAAATTCCACTGCCACAAAAACAGAACAAATAGAATAACATTTACATACATGATACATGTATATTATTATATTATTACTGAGAGTCCTGTGTGCAGAATCAGCTTACTGGCAAACGTTCCTTTGAGAGTTTTAAACAGTGCAGTGCTGCCAGCTCCACAAGTTGAGTAAGGAGATCCGAATGCCTACAAATATTTACTCTTCTCCTCCTCACACTTACCCTGAGTGTTGTCTTCTCCCCACACTTACTCTGAGTGTCTTCTGCTCACAATTACTCTGTGGCTTGCACCTCCCCAGATCAGCTGTGCATAGACTGTTATGATAGCTATGCAGTTTCTAAGGGAAGAGTTTTTCTGAGTTGTCAACTGTTTGCAGCCTTTAAATGGATGATTAAATGAGCCGTTGTTCAGTCTTATGTGTTGCTCTGTTGATGACTGGAGAGACTGGGTTTTTTTGGTTACACTTAGAAGGTCATGTTGGAGTAAATCACAGAGTCCTCAGCTTCATTGGAGTTTAGTGCGTGGGTTGTGCTTTGCTGAGACACATTTACAGTGCAGTATGTGATGGAGTCAGACGGTTCATCTACACTGGAGTAGATTACAGTGTGTGAAGACCCCACTGTGGTGTAGACAGTGGTGAGTGTGGACGTTACTGCAGTACTCAGCTCCTGATCTTCAATCTCCTGATAGATGCACTCATTCTACAGAAGAACAATTTGTGTAAAGATTCTATCTATGTTCATCAATACAGTCAAGCTAAAGTATGTTGAAACTTTGCACATTACTGTGGAATTGTTATAGCACAAATATTGTAGCTATAGAGAAGTTTGCATAGTACCACTTTACTCAGTGTTCTGCAGCCATTTTAAATGCATATCTAGTCTCCTTAATAGATTGAGTGTCCTTCAGAAACATTAACAAAATTCTGCGAGAGAGTAGGTATACAACAGTATTAGCATCACATTTGACTTTGTCCTGAGTACTGTCCCTGTCCACTGGATGGCATGTGGTTTAGTTCAAGGCATGATACCTGTCTAGTGGTGACTGGCATTGAACCTACAAGGATCAGCTCTGTCATGCCTGCAAAACAACAAGAGAAGTTATATTACTATCAGATAGCAATGTACAGAGTGTATTTTTCTGTTTGTGTGTGTGTGTGTGTGTGTGTGTGTGTGTGTGAGTGTGTGTGAATATGTGTGTGTTTGTGTGTGTGTGTGTGTGTGAGTGTGTGTGTGTGTGTGTGTGTGTGTGTGTGTGTGTGTGTGTGTGTGTGTGTGTGTGAGAGCCCATGTATTTAACTAAAATGGCAACATGCATCCTTAGGCTGGAGGTCTTAGTTTATAAAAGTTTTATGTGTGTAAAAATACGTGTGAAATTGATAAAATGCAGAAATATCTGTTTAAGTTGATCTTCCTAATCCACTGAGCTTTAAAAATGAGAAACATTTAGTACACACAAATATCTTCTTTACACATGTATTTAAATACATGTTGTCATTTGTGCAGCTTGTTTTTTTTTATAAATCATCTGCAAGACCTCTGTCTACATGTACAAATTAGGACTTATTACAAATTATTATTTTAGTGGTAAAGGTTGACTTCTTGTAATGCCTGACAGCTGATGTTGATCATTATTAAAGACCTCCATTCACTGAATGATGCTGCTAGTAGTTTGGCTAGTAGTTTGGACTTACTGATCAAATTGTTTTTCAGTTGTTTCTAATTGCACCAGGGGTTATTGAAGCATTCTGAGGTCAAATTGTTATCATCAGTACTGAAAAATTGCCCAAGGACTAATCTGGATTTAAATCTTGATTCTCAATCCATCTGTTTTCATAGAGAATATACAGTGCATCCAGAAAGTATTCACAGTACTTGCCTTTTGCCAGATTTTGGATTAAATTCATAATTCTACACACAATACCCCATAATGACAAAGTGAAAAAAGTTAGTTTGGAATTTTTGCAAATTTTTTTTTTTTTTTAAATCACATGTACATAAGTATTCACAGCCTTTGCCATGACACTCAAAACTGAGATCAGGTGCATCCAGTTTCCACTGATCATCCTTAATAGAACTGTAGCCTTTATACCAAGATAGACCTAGTACCAGAGTAAGAGCTACAAATATTATAGTTACCCCACCACCCACAAATTAAAACTAATAATAATAATAATAATAATAATAATAATAATAATAATAATAATAATAACCTGTAATAATAACCTGCTGTACAGTACTAGGATTTATTCTATGAGTAAATGACAAAGCACTTTTGTAAGTCGCTCTGGATAAGAGCATCTGCTAAATGCCGCAAATGTAAATGTAATAATAATAATAATAATAATAATAATAATAATAATAATAATAAATGTCCTGGAGTGCAGTCAAATGGAGGTGATAACCCATCAACATGGTTATGTGTCTAATAAAGTGACCAGTAAATGTATAATACTGTAAATAATACTGGTTTCAACTGCAATACTTATAAGATGAACTTATATGCTAAATTAGTATTCCCAAAATAAGTTCAAGTTTACTTACCATAATGTAACCATATTTGCAATGATGAGGGACCATCTTCATTCTTTTGCAATTACTGAATTTCATTTTTCTTTTCAAAAGGCGTTCCCTTTGTATCCATTTTATAGGTTTTAGTGGAGTCTTCTTTGTCTCCATAATATAAACCTTCCGAATCTATTTATTTGGTAAACTCGTCATAGCTGTTCACACCATAGGAGGTATGCATCACATATACTGAACTAGTGTGAAAGACACCAGAAGTCATTCTGTCTCAGACACTAGAGCTCCTACAGTCTACTCTACTGTCAGTCTACCCACAAACCCCTCTGGTCCCTCCCAAGCTGTTTATGACTAAGTCCAATTACCCACAAACCTCTGTGATCTTACACATACTGGTTCTGCTACTGCTCCACTACCATCAAACTCTCCTGCTCAGGACACTTATTGTACGTCTCAATTACCCACACTTCTCTCTGATTCCTCAGTGTGTGATACACATCAGTCAGAAGGGTTGTTTGCAGAAGCTCCAACTTATGCATCAGTGAAGTTTTGAGAGAATGCAGACAGTTTTAGTGATGCTGTGACCAGGGAGACCTTCAAGGAGGACTCGTGTGAATATTCCACTGTTAATTATGTCACAGGATGGGTCTAGGCTTGCATTCTTTCATGTTTTTATGAAGACTGTGTAAGGGAGAGGGGGAGGGGCTGGGGATGAGAGCTGGAAGTACAAGTCATCAGTGTGCTGCCCTGTCTGTTAGCTGCAGCACTGTCAGTGGTACGGGGGCAGAGAAACAGCAGCATATTTGTGTGGATTCTGCCTGGATCATTTGAATGCTTCTAGAAGCCACAATAAGAATCATACAATCAATCAACCAATCAATTATTTACAAGAAGATAAGGCCAGCCAGCCTGTGCTGTTCTGAGCCAGAAAGTCTGTACTGCCATTTAGAGCACAAAGTGAGTAAGTTACAATGATCACCATGGTAGAAATACATGATTCATTAGAAACAGGGGCGATTCTAGGATTAGAGTTTTGTACATTTTAACATTATATTGGACCAGCATTCCCAGACTTGGGAATGACTGACTTTTTACAGCCACCACACCACAGACACACATACTGTAACTGGTGTGTGTGCATGAGCGCATGTGATCAGTGCAGCTACTGCACGGCATCTGGGAGAACAGGGTGGGGGAAGAGTAGGCGAGAGAAAGTGGATCATATAATTCACGAGTGAAGGGACGATCGCTTTATTTTCATTGTTAATATATTATGTTTAAACCATATACCTTCTACGGTTTTAACATTTTTTCCAGAGACAAACTTCTGATCTACTTAAAGCCCACCTAAGTGGAGCATGATTGTTAAGTAAAGAAGACTGTAAATTTCCTCCTGAGAAACTAGTATGTCACTGTAAACATCTCAACATATAAAACTGTGAGAATGACTGAGAATATCACGTAAAGCTGATGTCTGAGCTCCCAATCTATAATTGTATGCAGTGTCCACTTAGGGTCTTTTCTTTGGAATAACTGCAGCTGAGGCTTACGGCTCTTCTTACATGCCAGATTTTCTAATGGACTTTCCACAGCATGAGGGTCAATTATGAACAATCTGATAAATATTCTAATCAAATAACAATTATTAATAATCACTGCATATCCTGGCACTTAATATGCCAATCAAAGGGACCTACATGAGATATTTTGCTATTCTAATATTAGCCTGTCTTATAAAACATCAGTTAAAGAGAGTGTGAGATGGATAAATGAGTGACACATGTCTCTATATGATGATAGAGTCCTGATCTGCTACATATCTGATGGTCACTGTGAAGATTTGCTTTGTTCTGGTCAGTACTGGTGAGCTGAATCAGACTGATAACCTGATCATGGATATTTGATTTAATTAAAATGTGTGCAAAGTTTACAGCTTTGTTTGTGTTTGAGCCAGTGTTTTACCTTTGTAGTTGGAGTCATTCAGTATCTAGATCTGAATTGTGATGGCCATATTTGATGTAAATCATGTAAATAATGCACTACAATGTAAATAATGTGCTTAGACTGTTGTGCCGTATTGGCAGCAGCAGTGGGCGGGGCTAAACCCTCAGTGGCTCTATTGAACCATCAATTATGTGCAAAGGGCTCTGAGGTCACGTGATGTCCACACCATCGTGGCTCAGTAGCACAAAACATCCAGGAGTTCCATTGTTCCCCACTAGATGGCGGAACACATTTCTTCATTGAAATGAGTCTTTTACTTCCTTAGTTCATAATTTCTATGTGATACACAAAGGCAGCTTTCATATTTTTCATAAAAAGAAATTGGAGATTTCATCTTAAATAAACTCTCTGCTCTTTTAAATAGTCTCTGCTCTTTTTATTGGTAAAATTTGAAGGGATTAAATATGTACACAACAGAAATAAGAAAATTACATTATTTTATTTGAGACTGAAACATTTTCTAGGCCTTTATGTCTACAGGTTAACCAGAGGAAGGGTGTGAGTTTTAGAGGTTATTTACCAGCTCCCACTAGTCTCACTGTGAGGTTTTCACTGATCCAACATCTGTTTTGTTATCAATAATTCTAAACTTAAGCATCATTCCAGGAAATTATATGATCTCAAACAGCTGTTGTTGCATGAGATCAGAGATCAGACTACCTCAACCTTGCAATAGTCACAAAGCACTCTGGGAAATAGTTGTCAGGAAGTGACACACTTGTTACAAACCACATAGTGAACAGTTCATGAGGGAAAATAAGAAATAAAATAAAAACTTTAAAAATGTCTGTAAAGACATTGAGGTTTCCAAACATCAAATTTGGGATGAGCTCTTAAAGTGGTTCTCAAGAAGATCAAAATATTCTATAAAACAGTAAATATTCTTATTTCAGCAGTATGCCGAAAGGTGGTGAGATCATTTAGAAAATGTATGAAACAACAGAAGAAATATGGTACAGTGAGCAAGTTCTGTGAAGGAAGCTGACCTGAAGAAAATACAGTGCAGCATGAAATCACCAATTACGTACAGAAGATACAGTTCAGAACATTTGAGCAGGGATGGATATTGCACTCAAAGGAATATTAAAAAAATTATCAGTAACTTGTAAGTCAGGCTATTACAGATTTTAACTTGAAGTACACAACTATTAAAAATTATCTCTATTCTGCAGAATCAGTGCAGAGAATTGAAATGGCTTTTTGGGTTTCTGTATGAAGGAGATAGGTATTAAAAGTAAGTGAGCAGCTCACAGCATCCAAAGAAGTAGAATACATCATAATATTAATGAGTACAATGTTTGTTCAAGTTTCCAGGGCAGTAGACTAAAGGGCTGCAGCACATATGAAATAATGATTTACACAGGAAGTGGTTAAGAACCTTTTACTGTATGTGTTATTAATACAAGGTATGAGATCCAAAGCTATAGCGAAGCTACTTCCTCTATGTCGCAATAACTGAGTTTTAAACAGTAGGGCCTACACATTGAAATGTAAGAGACAGTTTCGGAATGTTATTAGCACAATTAACTAGCTAGTCTAGTTGTCTGAAATAGTGGTGTGGCAGGCAGTTTTGAGGTCTAGGCTTACAGAGCTAGTAGCAATCATGTGTGTTCATAATAAATACTGGCTTGGGATACAGTGGACCATATTTATATAGAAGATCTATTTGGTTAAACACATTCAACATTCACTTAGGAACTTCAGACACTATTGTATATTAATAGCATTGAGCTGACTCTTTTATCCAAAGCAATTTACAGTTATGACTGAGTACAACTTGAGCAATTGAGAGTTAAGGGCCTTGATCAGAGGCCCAACAATGTCAGGGCTTGAATCAGCAACCTTCCAATTAAACATCAAGTACCTTAACCAGAAAGCTACCACTGAGGTCTCTCACCCAGCAGCAGTGGGCAGAGTGCCAGGCACTGTCTACAGGGCTGAAACTACTGTTTGGACAGCATCCACTAACAGCCTATGATCACTTAGACTTAGCATCATATATTCAAATAAGACACTAGATTAGTGTAAACATGGTGGTGTGGAACAAACCATCATTTCTATGATTAAAACTGTTATTGGTTAAAATGGTTAAAATGGGGGATGAGGCCAATGAAATTCCAGTTCTTCTTCCTCCTCTGCTTATTTATAATATAAATGTATTCTAGCATTCTAGAAATACAAAAATATAAGTAAATAATCACTGTCACACCCAGAACCACAGAAAAGGCATGAACACAAGACTCAGATACATAAAGGCAGTCAAACCCAGACTGTCTCTACTGTCTTGGTAAAGTAGAGAAGGGTGGAGTGCAGGGTGTATGGGATGGAGAACTCATCCTGGTCTACATCTCTTCATGACAGGGTGTGCAAGTGTGGAGGGACAAGTCCCCTTCATTGCCGAGCTGAGAGAGAGAGAGAGAGAGAGAGAGAGAGAGAGAGAGAGAGAGAGAAAGAAAAAAAAGTAGTTTTAGATGCATGTTTCTCTTTCCATAGTAGGAGGCTTTCACCGCCCTCAAAAATAGAAATGAGGGGTGTTTTTCATATGAGTTAAGCCATAAGAAGATGAACAGAGTTAGTAAGCCCAGATACAGGGGCAGGGACCTACATAGACAGACACACACAATCTCTAACACACATCTAATCTAGGAGTTGGAGGCAGTAAACATAAAGCTGAACTCAGAATGAAGATTCTTCTCATCTTCACACTGCACGTGATCTCAGGTATGAAAATCAACCTTTAATCATTATTATCAGCAGGGTCAAATATAGTCTTTGTTTAGATGGTCACTTTTGGTGAATTTTTAGATCTAACTGGGGTCTCAACAAACGTAACTGGATATTTGGGAGTCACCATGAAGTGCAAAGATGAGACTTAAAGAGTTAACACAAACTCAAAGATAGTTTGATTAGCAGTTCATTGCCACTGTGTGTTGACTGAATCAGAAATGCATTTTGAAATGTGTAAAACAGGAAGATCAGAGGCCTCACTGTGGAAGTCAATAAAAGGTACCAGTGTGGAGCTGATGTATACTCGTAGTCACATTTGTTCTAAAGTGAAGCACACATTTAAATTATAACCAGCATATTACTAAATAAAACCCAAATGGGAAGATCCTCTAGCCTTTCACCTTCTTAGAAATATGATATTGGCATGTTGCCAAACAGCTGTAGTTTACTACAGGACAACAAAAACGAGTAAGTGCTGAATCCAGCAGCAGCTGGAGATCACTTCCTCTTGATACCTGTGAGTAACATCTACAGGAAAGAGCAATCCTTGTGTTAGCAACAACAGACGCATGGGTGACACTACAGCAGTACAGTTTCTGAAGATGAAGCAATAGAACAGTGACAGAATTCATTTTAAATATGGGTAACCACAAAGACCTCATAGAAATAAAAATATATATATATATTTTTTTCCACTTTTACTTGGAAGTCTCTGAGCCACTGGAGTTTCTGAACCACAGAAGTCCTGAGTGTCCTTATGACAGTGTGACTGTAAGGGTTGGCACCAGGTACACTACTAATCAGGCTTGATGCCCAACAGCTGGGGTAGATCTATATAAGCCCAGTGACACAGTCACTCAGTGTTGGGTCTTTGCTAAAGTTTTGATCCAAGCTCCTAGCTGGTAACTCTGTGTATCGAGGTCTGTGAGCCCTTGTGCTATACCTCTCTTCTGCGCTGTGAGGGTGTTTGTGTTTTTACACGTCCCCGCCCTTCTCCAGTTTTCCCTTCTAGAGTCTGGCTCTCTCCCAAGGCTCCCCTTAGACACTAATGTCCCTCACTGTTTTCTGTTTTTGTTTGGGAAGTTTCAGAATTTGGTTTTCCTCAGTGCATCGGTGCTACCATTCTTCCCATAGCGGCCTTTGTTTTCCCGTTTTCTACAATCAGCGTGGTGTTTAGTGTTTCCTCCTGTTTTGTCATCCTCCATTCCTGTGAAGTGCGATATATACGCGCAGGTTGTTTTAGTCTAGCGGGAGCTCGTTTGCTTTGCAACAAAGTGGTCGGGGTTAGATTCCCTACTGTTGTTTTTTTTACTTCTGTTGTTTTACCTGTTCTAAGATCTACCTGTTTTGCACACGGGCCCACCTTCATTGAAGTGTGGTAACTCACCCAGCAGTGTCAGGGTCATCACCTCTCTGTCCTGGGTTTGAGCCCCATTACAGTGACATTGTAATCATCCCATTTAAGATCACACCCCTCAAACACATGTTGCAGTACTGATGATCAGTGCTACAATGGTGTTATAACATCTCCCAGGGAATTTCATACAGTGACATGCAGAACAAACCAAACCAAGACTAAAACACAGTAGAGAAAAAGGGAAGGATGAATTGAAACAAAATGAACAACTTCAATATGAAGCTGTTGCTGACATGGATGTTTGTCATGTCTTTCAGATACAGGACAGTCCAAGGATGTGGTCTCTAGATCAGTGACTGCATGTGCGGAAGGAGGAGTCACCATCAAGTGCAGATATGAGGATGAATACAAAACCAAACTGAAATCTTTCTGTAAGAATGTAACAGATCAGTCATGTTTAGATCAAATAACAACAAATCAAAACAGTACGTGGACTCATAAAGACAGATTCTCAATTCATGATAATAGAAGTGCAGGATTCTTCAGTGTGTTTATCAGAGAGCTGAGTGTAAATGACACTGGAACATACCAGTGTGCTGTTAATGTATCTGATCAACTGCACGCCTACACTGAAGTGAAGCTCAATGTAACAGCAGGTTAGTAGCATGTAACATACAGTTTTGCCAAAATCACTTCATCAATTAAAGCTTTCAGAAATAATAACAATTTTGCCAAACTGTACTTTTGTAAATCACCCTCGATAAGGGCATCTGCTAAATGCTGAAAATATAAATGTATACAGGTTAAGATAAACTTGATACTTTCATACGTTTGTAGCTGTAAGGGAAGTGAGGCTGATGCAGATCTGATCTCTGAAGCGTTCCTAAAGTGGCATATTTCCCTTTTATTAACATAGCAAATTCTAGAACAAAAGAAACATTAAGAACTATTAATGAATGCAAACGTTTTGACCTGAATGTGTATGATTGACAGACTCATGCTGTGGTAAGACCATCAATGCCTATGTAGGAGAAACTGTGAACATCAGCTGCCATTACCCAGAATCCCACAGGAGTGAACCCAAGCTTTTCTGCAAGAGAGTGGACACTGGTGGCTGTAATTATATAGGATCGGTCAGCAAAACAGGAAAACCAGAAACTAAAAAAAACATCTCACTGTATTATGACAGAGAAAAGCAAAACCTGACTGTGACTATCAGATATGTCACGGTTCAGGACTCTGGTGAATACTGGTGTGGAACTACATCAGACTGGACAACTGATCGTGGATTCAAGATTTATAGTACACAGATCTACCTGAGAGTTATAGGTGAGTAAATAACAAGAACTGTGTAATACTTTATTGTTTTGACAATGCAGAGGCAACATCTATACATCATTCTAAATTACTTAATTAAAAAACTATTTTAGCAAATCCTAGAGAGTCCAGAATCAGTTGATGCTGTTTAGATGACAGGAACTAAACAAATGTTTTTATCCTTGGGTAGTAAAGGCTGTAAAGTAGTCTAGTGCCTGTAGGTAGCCAAGGCTGTAGTCTAGTGTCTGTAGGTTACCTGGAGACTGTAAAATAGTCTAGTGTCTATAGGTAGACAAGGCTGTAAATTTGACTAGTGTCTGTTTGTAGCCAAGTGTCTTTTGTGTGTTTTATTTGTTCACTGCCCTCCCAACCCATATGACTGATCAACAATATTATAACTGTCTAAATGAGTAGAGTCTGAATTAGCTGTTGAACATTGTTACACTTCCCATCTAATTTACAGCACTAAATTTGTTTTCAAATTTACAACCATTAGCACCAAAATGCAGAGTTTAAAAGCAACCACATCCACAATATCTGAAGCAACTGTGGATTTCTTTGCCATGTATGAAATTAAAACATGCCACAGACACACTGGACACGTGTCACTGTCAACAGTCTATATCAATAACATTATAATAATCTGTCACCCCTGTGTTTATTTTTCTATTTAACCAGAGAGTCCAGTTTCAGCCTCATCACCACATTCATCATCACACATCAGTCCACAGTTCACCAAACCAACCACATCCTCAGGAGCTTCCTCTCCTGATACAGGTGCTGACACACAGTGGACTGTACAGCATGGAGTGAAACTACTCACACAGTGTCAGCTTCATCACACACTTCTGAATGATCAGGATAAAGGTTAACTTTGATTGGTTCAGTAATTATGACTCTGTGTCCTCTCCAGGATTTCCATATTCCACTGTGATCAGTGTTGCGTGTGTGAGTCTGGTGCTGCTTCTAATGGGAACCTCATTCCTCATAGTGACTCTCAGAAAGAGAAGCAGAAAGGGGCAGGGTATTACCACACACACACACACACACACACACACACACACACACACACACACACACACACACACACACACACCCTTAAAAAATGATCACACAAAGCAATAATACTTATCAATCAACATGAGGATAACACGTTCAAATCTGTATGTCCAGATGTGAGTGCAGCATTTTTCTGTTCTGTAAGCATTGTAGATTAAACACATTTATTAGTCATGAACAGAACTCATTAGACCCCAGAGCTGCCTGCTGCTTCCCTCTGCTGGCTAGAAATGGACATGAACGAGCACTGTTAAAATATAGAATAAAGACAATAAACTAAAGCCTATGTATTCCACTGTTTATCTGCATTTGAATAGTATCTACAGTTGAAGTGCTTAATGTGAACAATAACATGTATTCATGTAACATTTTATTATTTAATTTATTCATTTGTGATTAATTCCTTAATTCCTTCTCAGCATCGTCCAAAGGCCAGTCCGTCCAAGACTCCTCACACAGCCATGGGGTGAGTCATGACTGTATCACACATCTATGGGATGAGTCATAACTATCACACAGCCATGGGGTGAGTCATGACTGTGGGTCATTAGCAGGCCTACACCTGTAATAGAATTACAATGCCTTTTCTAGCACAGTCACAAGGAGGCCTGATGTGTGTGAGCATGGTTACATACAGGCTACAAGAAATCTTAAATCTGCATGTCTTTATTATTTAAATTTAAAAAATAATAATTTTAAACAGATTTAGCTTTAAGATTTCAGACAAACATAAAAATGTAAAAAAAAAATAAAATAATAATAATTAAAAAAAAAAACAGTTCCTCCAAATGTGTCTCCAGTCCAGTTTCTAGTGCATTTCTCATGACAGTGCCTGTTGCTCCCTTATACTGTATTTACACTTGCTACCTCTGACACCGCACGGTGTTCAAACTGGGCAAAGCAAGGAAACTACAGACACTAGTGACCTTACTATGCCTCCAAAAATGAATTTTCCCAAACCAGGTAGTGATGCAGCTGCTCAGGATGTTCTCTATAGTACCTCTAGAGAAGGTAGTGAGGATGGGTGATGGGAGATGGGCTTCCCTCAGCTTCCGAAGAAAGTAAAGACGTGGCTGGGCTCTCTTGGTAATGGAACTGGTGTTCAGGGTCCAGGTGAGGTTCTCCGCTAAGTGAACACCAAGGAACTTGGTGTTCTTGACCTTCTCCACTGAGGAGCCAATGATGGTAAGCAGGTGGTAATCTTGAAGCATGTTGGGACATCAGTGCAGCTCAGAGAGATATTGAAGATGTCTGTCAGGACATCTGCAAGCTGGTCAGCACATTCTCTGAGCACACGACCTGGGATGTTGCCTGGTCCAGTAGCTTGCACAGTCAGGCACAGCACCTGGTCATTTTTACGGAGGAATGGACTTTGCCACTGCAACATTGTTCTGTGCTTCAAACTGTGCATAGAAGTCATTCAGTGCATCTGGGAGGGAGTAATCACCATCAGAGGAAAGTGATGTTTCCCTGTAGTTAGTAATGGCCTGAATACCCTCCCACATGCGCTGTGTGTCACCAGTGTCTCTGAAGTGTCCATGGATCCTCTGTGTGGGTACACGCTTTGCTTCCCTGATCGCACGTGACAGTTTGGCTCTCACTTTTCTTGAGCCTCTTTGTCACCTGCCCTGAAGGCTGAGTTGCGGGTCCTCAGCAGTCATCCATGACTTCTGGTTGGGGCGAGTGATGATGGTCTTAGAGACAGTAATATCAATGCACTTGCTGATGTAGCCAGTCACTGATGCTGTATACTCCTCCAGGTTAACAGCGTCACCATCAGTAGCAGCCTCCTTGAATGTGATTCATGTCATCTGCTCAAAACAGTCCTGAAGAGCAAAGATGGCTCCTGCTGACCAGGTTCTCACCTGCTTCAGAAGTGGTTTCGAGCATCTGACGATCGGTCTATATGCAGGAATCAACATTACAGGCATGTGCTCAGAGTATCTGAGGTGGGGGAGGGGCTCCGCCCGGTACGCCCTAAAGATGTTGGTGTAAATGAGATCCAGCACGTTTGCTCCTCTCGTTGCAAAGTTCACATGTTGATGGAATTTAGACAGTACTGACTTGAGACTTGTGTGGTTGAAATCTCTGGCAACAATAAACAGTCCGCCTGGGTGAACGTTCTGCAGTTCACTAATCGCTCCATACAGCTCCTGGAGAGCCTCTTGTGTGCTCGAGCTGGGTGAATGTACAGCGCGATTATAAACATGGAGGTGAATTCCCGCCGTAAATAAAAAGGTCTGCATCTAACAAACTCCACCAGCAGTGAACAAAAAATGAAAATGAAAACAAGGAGCGGAACAAGGAAGTAAAGCAAAACAGACATGACAGGGAAACTAAAGAAACAGTGGCACCAGGAGGGTGGCCATTTGTGACAGTAGCTTAGTAAAACTACGACACGCTAGATGGCACAATGGGTCATCTATAGTTGGATCATGTTTGATCTACTGGCTTGGCTTTTGTACTGAATCTGCAGAGGATTCTTTCGTGTTTTGACAGGGCAAAAAATATCTTTACATTTCATTCACATTATATATGATTCACATTGTATATGTATATCACCTGTTTATTTCCTGACATTTTCCTAGACTATAGAGTATTATCATGCATGAGTTTGAATCACACTTCAGTAAATACGTTATGTAATTTCTAATTTTAAAAAAGACAATTAAAAAAGTATGTTTAGACAATAAACATTGATAGACTACCGAATTTCCTGAACAAATAAAGCCCAACAATACAATGTTCAGATGCAGTGAATGAAAACAGTGCTAGTAAAAGGTTTTAGCTACATATCTTCTGCCATTTCTTTCTCATCTGTTCTAGGAGAGCATCACACAAAGTCAGTAAGTCATCTGTGTAATCTTTTGAAGTTTGTGGTAGTGTTGAGCTCAAAGGAACACATTATAAAATATATATTTAAAAAAATGAAATATGTTACTCTAAAGTATTATATTTAAACATTGAGCAAATTAAAAAAATACCAACCAACCAAACAAACAAACTATAAATGAACAGAAATATGAGAAAGACAAAAGAGCCAGTTTGGTTTGTCATTCTTAATGGAGAATGAACTAGGTGTGGGCCTATAATAATAATATAATATATATTCCAATATATTATATGTTTTCTATCAGGATCAAAAGTAAACTAAAGGCTTAAATACAAATGCCTAACTTTGTGGATTGTGAAAAAACTGCATTGCAAAAGAACCTGATCTAATACCTGTTTCACATTTAGAAACTTATTGAACTTGATGAATAAACTTATTTTTCAATGCAATCTAGATAGTTGGGTTTCAAACCCTAACTAGATAGGCTTTCCAGACTCAAAGCTGGTGTGAAAGCAGTACAAAGAGTGGAGGGAAAGGGCAAACTAGGATCTTGCTCTAGAATGATGAGAGTAAAACTTACCTAAGCTTTACACAACATAAGGGCCACCCATTTCACACCAGAAGGGGAAGAATTCAATAAAGGGTTAAAATAAACTAGTTAATTGCTGGACTTTGAAACAATAATCAAAAAAGGACACACTGTATATGTCCATTTTGTACAGAGAAGAGTAGGAATAATCTAATTAATTATATATATATATATATATATATATATATATATATATATATATATATATATATATATAACAGATTTGGGTTTTTGGGGCGATCACATGGTTGTTTTCTTCTAACTTAGCAGGATACTTTATGTTCAGAGCTCTCACATTCAATGTTTTGACATTTCTCTCCAAGTTCCTGATGAGACCATCCTCACACCAAGCTCTTGAATGCTTCCATGTGTGTGTAGGTTTTGTTCCCCTACCCTGAACACCATAAACTCCCACAGATGCATAAATTATATAAACTACAACCTTATTTAATGAAATATGAATTCTTATATGAAGATAAGAACATAATGAACAAGAACATAACCAGTTATGTCCAAATTTTATTTAGCGAGAGAGAGAGAGTGAGACAGAGAGAGAGAGAGAGAGAGAGAGAGAGAGAGAGAGAGAGAGAGAGAGAGAGGGGTGTTGAGAGGTTTATGAGTATGAGCAAAGTTGTAGTAAATACTCCCAAGTAGATTGAACACATTTACATTTACAGCATTTAGCATCCAGAGCAAGTTACACAAGTGCTTTGTGATTTACTCATAGAATAAACACAAGAAAACAAAAGAGGTGTTGCTTTCTCTTCCATTACAGCATGTAAAATCCTGCTATTGAAAGAAAACCAGCATTTTAAATTTTGAAGTAAGCTAAACATGAGAAAACAAAACACCTGCCCAAATGAACATTTACAAGTGGAAGATCCTTTGAGAGACAGGGAAAGTTATACAATCTATATTTGGTAAAATGCATGTAAATAAAAGCATAAACTGCTAAACTAGCCTGATCAAGTGACATGTTTGACAGAAGCATATTCATGTGTCCTCCTCCATCCTGAAGGTCTCCTTGGTAACAGCATCATTAGAACTGTCTGCATTCTTATAAAACTTCACTGTTGTATAAATTAGAGCTTCATCAGATGTCCTTGCTGACTGCCGTGTGTCAAACACTGAGGAATTCTCAGAGAGAATTATAGCATTAGCCGAAACAGTGTGTGTCAAATCACAGGGCTTTGTGGGTAACTGGGCTTGGGCATAAACAGTTAGGGAGGGATCAGAGGGGTTTGTGGGTAGTTTGACAGTAGAGTAGACTGTAGGAGCTCCAGTGTCTGAGACAGAATGACTTCTGGTGTCTTTAATCTCATTGTCACAGACAGAAAGTGGAACCTGAGTAAAGAGGAAAAAATGTTGCGACCTAAACAGCAGTGTCTATGAATGAGATTGAATGTTATTTTTGTTTGTCTACTACTCTTCGCATTCAAGTGAGGTACAAAAATTTATTTTTGGAGTCATATTAATGAAATATGTGTCTATAGTTTCCCTGGACTCCCCAATTTGAACGCTGGGTGGTGTCAGGAGTAGCAGGTGTTAACAGTATAAGGGAACACACAGGAGCATTTATGTCATTTATCCGGAGCAGGAAAAGAGGTGGTGTTGGATGTGGGAAACACTTCATTTTTGACTGTCATGAGAAATGCACTAGAAACAGGACAATGCACAGAATAACAACAGGTAAACTTGAAACGCTCAGTATTCTCAAGGAAACAGAGGCAATACTTTGCAACGAGGAAGTGTTAGAGAAACATAGGAAACATAATGAATCACAGGTGTACCAAATTAATACTCTGTTAATGACGATCTCCTTGGAGGATTCTGGGACATGTAGTGTGTGGTGGTTCCAAAGGGCTGCATGCCAAGTGCATTATAATTCTATTACACATGTAGTGCACCTGTTCCAATAGTGGCCTGCTAATGACCTACAATCATGACTCACCTTATGGATGTGTAATATACTCATGACTCACCCCATAGATGTGTGATACACTCATGACTCACCCCGTGGTTGTGTGAGGAGTCTTGGAGGGACTGACGCTTGGACGATGCTGATCCTTGACATTAATCACAAATTAATAAATTGTAATCACATACTACATGAATACATGGTATTGTTCACATTTCACAGTTAGATACTCACATATATTTACATTAATCTGAGTAGGTACTGTTCAAATGCAGATAAACAGTAGAATACTTAGGCATTAGTTTCTTGTCTTTAGTCCATATTCTAACAGTGCTCATTCATGTACATTTCTAGCCAGCAGAGGGCAGCAGCAGGCAGCTCTGGGGTATAATGAGTTCTGTTCATGACTAATACATTTGTTTAATCTACAATGCTTATAGCACAGATACATGCTGCACTCACATCTGGACATACAGATCTGAATGTGTTATCCTCATGACAATGTTGATTGATAAGTATTGTTTTATGTGATCATTTTTGAAGGGTGTGTGTGTGAGTGTGTGTGTGAGTGTGTGTGTGTGTGTGTGTGTGTGTGTGTGTGTGTGTGTGTGTGTGTGTGTGTGTGTGTGTGGTAATGCCCTGCTCCTTCCTGCTTCTCTTTCTGAGAGCCACTATGAGGAATGAGGTTCCCATCAGAAGCAGCACCAGAATCACACACACAACACTGATCACAGTGGAAGATGGAAATCCTGGAGAGGAAACAGTCATAATCAGTGAACCAATCACATTTAACCTTTATCCTGATCATTCAGAAGTGTGTGATGAAGCTGACAGTATGTGAGTAGTTTCACTCCATGCTGTACAGTCCTGATACAGTGTGTCAGCACCTGTACCAGGAGAGGAAGCTGATGTGTGTTTAGATCCTGAGAATGTGGTTGGTGTGGTGAGCTGTGGACTGATGCATGATGATGAATGTGATGATGAGGTTGAAACAGGAATCTCTGGATAAATAGAAAAATAAACACAGGAGTGACATAATCTGAGTCCATGTTATTATTGGTATAGACTGTGGACAGTGACATGTGTCCAGTGCATCTGTAACATATTTTAATGGATTTGCTGTAGAAGAGAATGTGACAGTTGCTTCAGATGTTGTGCATGGAGTTGCTTATATACTCTGTGGTTGTAAATGATGGAGGTGTTCGTGGTTGTATTTCTGGACAAGCACTTTAAAACTTAAAGATTACTAAAGTAAAAGGCTATGTGTGTTTTAACAGATTTCTGAACGTGTAATGAAATATGTGGTTCATTTGACTCATACACTTATAAATGTGTTTAATGCACATCACATTTGCTTTGACATGCTGAATACCGTTAAGTGAAGATACATTTAGCAGAATAAATTAGATGGATACTAATGGTCAACTTCTAATTCAGACTCTTCTCATTTAGAGAGTATTAATTTCTGATCAGACACCCGGGTCAGACAGGAGCAGTGAACAAACTGCTCACAAGTATCTACAGACACTAGACTTTACAGCCTTGCATACCTCAAGATTAGAAACATATTAGACAGGTTTAGCATGAACAATTAAACATGATTTCCTCTATATTGTGAAAACAACAAATATTACACAGGTCATGTTATCTACTCAACTGTAACTCTCAGGTAGATCTGTATACTATAAACCCGGTATCCATGATTCGATTTCCAGTTTGATGTAGCTCCACACCAGTATGTACCAGAGTCCTGCACTGTTACATATCTAATAGTCACAGTCAGGATTTGCTTTTCTCTGTCATCATACAGTGATATGTTTCCCTTAGTTATATGTATCTCTGTTTTATTAACAAATGTTTTATCAGAACAGACAGCAGTGTTCACTCTCTTGCCGAAAAACTTGGGTTCATTCTTGTGGGATTCTGGGTATTTGCAGCTGATGTTCACACTTCCTCCTAGATAGCAGGTCTTATTGATGGGATTTCCATAGTGCAGACCTATCAGATCAAAACATTTGCATTTATTAACAATGTTTAATATTTCTATTCTAGAACTTACCATCCTAATAAAAAAGTAATACTATAATAATAATAATAATAATAATAATAATAATAATAATATTAATAATATAATCATAATAAAAAAGGAAATGTGACACTTTTTGCTTTACTGGTATTAACCTGTCTGACATGATGATGACTGGTTTAGGAATTCATAAAACAATGATCTGATTCAGAGATCAGATCTACTTCAGACACACTTCCCTTACTGCTACAAACCCAGGAAAATATCAAGTTTAGCTTAACCACTGTACATTTACATTTTTGGCTTTTAACACACGCTCTTATCCCGAAGAAAAGTGCAGTTTGGAGAAGTTAGGTTATTCTCTCTGAAAGCGTTTGTGGCTAAACTGTATGTTACATGCTACTAACCTGCTGTTACATTGATGTTCACTTCAGTGTAGGTGTGCAGTTGATCAGATACATTAAGAGCACACTGGTATGTTCCAGTGTCATTTACACTCAGCTCTCTGATAAACACACTGAAGAATCCTACACTTCTGTTATCACAAATTGAGAATCTGTCTTTATGAGTCCACGTAATGTTTGGATTTGTTGTTATTTGATCTAAACATGACTGATCTGTTACATTCTTACAGAAAGATTTCAATTTGGTTTTGTATTCATCCTCATATTTGCACTTGATGGTGACTTCTCCTTCCGCACATGCAGTCACTGATATAGACTCCACATCCTTGGACTCTCCTGTATCTGAAAGACATGACAAACATCCATGTAAGCAATGGCTTCATATTGAAGTTGATCATTTTGTTTCAATTCATCCTTCCCCTTTTCTCAGCTGTGTTTTAGTCTTGGTTTGATTTGTTCTGCACCTTCTGTATGCCACTGTATGAAATTCCCTGGGAGATGTTATCAGTTATAACACCATTGTGCCACTGATCATCAGTACTGTAACATGTGTTTGAGGGGTGTGATCTTAAATGGGATGATTACAATGTCACTGTAATGGGGCTCAAACCCAGGACAGAGAGGTGATGACCCTGACACTCTGCTGGGTGAGTTATCACACTTTAATGAAGGTGAGCCCGTGTTCAAAACAGTTAGATCTTAGATCAGGTAAAACAAGAGAAGTAAAAAAAAAACAACAGTAGGGAATCTAACCCCGACCACTTTGTTGCAAACAAACGAGCTCCCGCTAGACTAAAACAACCTGCGCTAATATTGCACGTCACAGGAATGGAGGATGACAAAACAGGAGGAAAAACTAAACACCATGCTGAGCGTGGACAAATGGAAAACAAAGGATGCCACAGGAAGAATATTAGCCCCGATGCCCTGGGGAAAACCAAACTCTGAAACTTCCCAAACAAAAACAGAAAACAGGGAGGAATGTTAGTGGCTAAGGGGAGCCTTGGGAGAGAACCAGACTTGAGAGGGGAAAACTGGAGAAGGGAGGGGACGTGTAAAAACACAAACAACCTCACAGCGCAGAAGAGAGGTGTAGCACAAGGGCTCACAGACCTCAATACCCAGAGTTACCAGCTAGGAGCTTGGACCAAAACTTTAGTTTGAATCAACTAAATCACCCATGCGTCTGTTGTTGCTAACACAAGGATTGCTCTTTCCTGTAGATGTTACTCACAGCTATCAAGAGGGAGTGAGCTCCAACTGCTGCTGGTGTTTGGTAACATGCCAATATCATATTTCTAATAAGGTGAAAGGTTAGAGGATCTTCCCATTTAAGTTTTATTTAGTAATATGCTGGTTATAATTTTAATGTGTGCTTCACTTTAGAACAAATGTGACTACGAGTATACATCAGCTCCACACTGATACCTTTTATTGACTTCCACAGTGAGGCCTCTGATCTTCCTTTTTTACACATTTCAAAATGCATTTCTGATTCAGTCAACACACAGTGGCAATGAACTGCTAGTCAAACTATCTTTGAGTTTGTGTTAACTCTTTAGGTCTCATCTTTGCACTTCATGGCGACTCCCACATATTCAGTTACATTCGCAGAGAGTTCTAACATTCCAGGTGCCTAATTTGGAAATCATTTTTGCATCGAAGGTTCCGGTCTGCATCGGGCGTTGGACACCTTCACGGGTTTGTTCCAGCACCGTCATCAAGTTAGAGCCAGGTCCTCTTTGCTGATGGGATTGTTTAGAATATTCACGTTTCCGTAGCGGTAGAAGTTTTTACAGGGCCGGGTTGCTGGCCTGGCGCCTAACCCTCCTCCTCCGGCGGAGTTATCCTATTTTGGCGGAGTATCCTACAATGGTGGAGTTATCCTATTTTACACATTACAAAATGCATTTTTGATTCAGGCATCACACGGTGGCAATGAACTGCCAGTCAAACTATCTTTGAGTTTGTGCTAAGTCTTTAAGTCTCATTTTTGCACTTCATGGCGACTTCATGGTGAGATCTAAAAATTCACCAAAAGTGTCCATCTAAACAAAGACTATATTTGACCCTGCTGAGAATAATGATTAAAGATTGATTTTCATACCTGAGATCAGATGCAGTGTGAAGATGAGAAGAGTCTTCATTTTGAGTTCAGCTTTATGCTTACTGCCTCCAACTCCTAGATTAGATGTGTGTGTCTGTCTATGTAGGTCCCTGCCCCTGTATCTGGGCTTACTAACTCTGTCCATCTTCTTATGACTTAACTCATATGAAAAAAAAACCCTCATTTCTATTTTTGAGGGCAGTGAAAATAGAATGGCCTTAAGCCTCCTACTATGGACAGAGAAACATGCATCTAAAACTACTTTTTCTCTCTCTCTCTCTCTCTCTCTCTCTCTCTCTCTCTCTCTCTCTCTCTCTCTCAGCTCGACAGTCAAGGGGACTTGGCCTCATCCCCCATTTTAACCATTTTAACCAATAACAGTTTTAATCATAGAAATGATGGTTTGTTCCACACCACCATGTTTACATTAATCTAGTGTCTTATTTGACTATATGATGCTAAGTCTAAGTGATCATAGGCTGTTAGTGGATGCTGTCCAAACAGTAGTTTCAGCCCTCTAGACAGTGCCTGGCACTCTGCCCCCTGCTGCTGGGTGAGACCTCAGTGGTAGCTTTCTGGTTAAGGTACTTGATGTTTAATTGGAAGGTTGCTGGTTCAAGCCCTGACATTGTTGGCCTCTGATCAAGGCCCTTAAATCTCAATTGCTCAAGTTGTACTCAGTCATAACTGTAAATTGCTTTGGATAAAAGAGTCAGCTCAATGCTATTAATATACAATAGTGTCTGAAGTTCCTAAGTGAATGTTGAATGTGTTTAACCAAATAGATCTTCTATATAAATACTGTCCACTGTATCCCAAGCCAGTATTTATTATGAACACACATGATTGCTACTAGCTCTGTAAGCCTAGACCTCAAAACTGCCTGCCACACCACTATTTCAGACAACTAGACTAGCTAGTTAATTGTGCTAATAACATTCCGAAACTGTCTCTTACATTTCAATGTGTAGGCCCTACTGTTTAAAACTCAGTTATTGCGACATAGAGGAAGTAGCTTTGCTATAGCTTTGGATCTCATACCTTGTATTAATAACACATACAGTAAAAGGTTCTTAACCACTTCCTGTGTAAATCATTATTTAATATGTGCTGCAGCCCTTTAGTCTACTGCCCTGGAAACTTGAACAAACATTGTACTCATTAATATTATGATGTATTCTACTTCTTTGGATGCTGTGAGCTGCTCACTTACTTTTAATACCTATCTCCTTCATACAGAAACCCAAAAAGCCATTTCAATTCTCTGCTCTGATTCTGCAGAATAGAGATAATTTTTAATAGTTGTGTACTTCAAGTTAAAATCTGTAATAGCCTGACTTACAAGTTACTGATATTTTTTTTAATATTCCTTTGAGTGCAATATCCATCCCTGCTCAAATGTTCTGAACTGTATCTTCTGTACGTAATTGGTGATTTCATGCTGCACTGTATTTTCTTCAGGTCAGCTTCCTTCACAGAACTTGCTCACTGTACCATATTTCTTCTGTTGTTTCATACATTTTCTAAATGATCTCACCACCTTTCGGCATACTGCTGAAATAAGAATATTTACTGTTTTATAGAATATTTTGATCTTCTTGAGAACCACTTTAAGAGCTCATCCCAAATTTGATGTTTGGAAACCTCAATGTCTTTACAGACATTTTTAAAGTTTTTATTTTAGTTCTTATTTTCCCTCATGAACTGTTCACTATGTGGTTTGTAACAAGTGTGTCACTTCCTGACAACTATTTCCCAGAGTACTTTGTGACTATTGCAAGGTTCAGGTAGTCTGATCTCTGATCTCATGCAACAACAGTTGTTTGAGATCATATAATTTCCTGGAATGAGGGTTAAGTTTAGAATTATTGATAACAAAGCAGACGTTGGATCAGTGAAAACCTCACAGTGACACTGGTGGGAACTGGAAAACCTCTAAAACTCACACAGTTGATCAGCTGAAATCACCCTTCCTCTGGTTAACCTGTAGACATAAAGGCCTAGAAAATGTTTCAGTCTCAAATAAAATAATGTAATTTTCTTATTTCTGTTGTGTACATATTTAATCCCTTCAAATTTTACCAATAAAAAGAGCAGAGACTATTTAAACAGAGTTTATTTAACCCCAAATCTCCAATTTCTTTTTATGAAAATTATGAAAGCTGCCTTTGTGTATCACATAGAAATTATGAACTAAGGAAGTAAAAGACTCATTTCAATGAAGAAATGTGTTCCGCCATGTATTGGGGAACAATGGAACTCCTGGATGTTTTGTGCTACTGAGCCACGGTGGTGTGGACATCACGTGACCTCAGAGCCCTTTGCACATAATTGATGGTTCAATAGAGCCACTGAGGGTTTAGCCCCGCCCACTGCTCCTGCCAATACGGCACAACAGTCTAAGCACATTATTTACATTGTAGTGCATTATTTACATTATTTACATCAAATATGGCTATAACAATTCAGATCTAGATACTGAATGACTCCAACTACAAAGATAAAACACTGGCTCAAACACAAACAAAGCTGTAAACTTTGCACACATTTTAATTAAATCAAATATCCATGATCAGGTTATCAGTCTGATTCAGCTCACCAGTACAGACCAGAACAAAGCAAATCTTCACAGTGACCATCAGATATGTAGCAGATCAGGACTCTATCATCATATAGAGACATGTGTCACTCATTTATCCATCTCACACTCTCTTTGACTGATGTTTTATCAGACAGGCTAATATTAGAATAGCAAAATATCTCATGTAGGTCCCTTTGATTGGCATATTAAGTGCCAGGATATGCAGTGATTATTAATAATTGTTATTTGATTAGAATATTTATCAGATTGTTCATAATTGACCTTCATGCTGTGGAAAGTCCATTAGAAAATCTGGCATGTAAGAAGAGCCGTAAGCCTCAGCTGCAGTTATTCCAAAGAAAAGACCCTAAGTGGACACTGCATACAATTATAGATTGGGAGCTCAGACATCAGCTTTATGTGATATTCTCAGTCATTCTCACAGTTTTATATGTTCAGATGTTTACAGTGACATACTAGTTTCTCAGGAGGAAATTTACAGTCTTCTTTACTTAACAGTCCTGCTCTGTTTAGGTGGGCTTTAAGTAGATCAGAAGTTTGTCTCTGAAAAAATGTTAAAACCGTAGAAGGTATATGGTTTAAACATAATATATTAACAATGAAAATAAAGCAATCGTCCCTTCACTCGTGAATTATATGATCCACTTTATCTCTCCTACTCTTCCCCCGCCCTGTTCTTCCAGAAGCCGTGCAGTAGCTGCACTGATCACATGCGCTCATGCACACACACCAGTTACAATCTGTCTGTGGTGTGGTGGCTGTAAAAAGTCAGTCATTCCCAAGTCTGGGAATGCTGGTCCAAAATAATGTTAAAATGTACAAAGCTTTAATCCTAGAATCGTCCCTGTTTCTAATGAATCATGTATTTCTACCATGGTGATCATTGTAACTTACTCACTTTGTGCTCTAAATGGCAGTACAGACTTTCTGGCTCAGAACAGCACAGGCTGGCTGGCCTTATCTTCTTGTAAATAATTGATTGGTTGATTGATTGTATGATTCTTATTGTGG
>NC_137514.1:2445000-2580000 GCF_041902795.1 Electrophorus electricus | reverse complement strand
TGAAGTTTGGATACATTAAACTCTACTGGGTAAAATTGCTACAGGGGAATGGGGACCAGACAGAGGGCCCAATTTAGCAATGCCAGTTTGCACAAAACATTTTTACCACTAAATGGCACAGTGGTGCAGCAGAGTGTACAACTGTGGAACCAGCTACCAATAACTGTACAGCTCTTTGTTTGTGACAATGTGCCAAACAAAACATGAAATGTTTTTAACCTAAATGGAAACAAACAAATACATAAGATTAGTTCGTTATTATCACAGACTATTTAGGACAGACAGCATCTGAGACCTAAGTCTTTGTCATAGCAACACAGACACATACAATACAGTTGCTGCTTTGGTCTGATGTACAGTAAAACAAAAAGTATAAAGTAAAGGAAAGCACAACAGTATATATTGAAATAATGACACACACAGGAAAATGTGCAGGGAGGCTTAGAAATGTGAGTCTGAGAAAAAAAAAAAAAGGAAGTGGCAGGAGCTCACTGTGGGTTTTTTGTTTTTCTGAACATGCATATTGTTTATAAAACACCTGGACAAAACATGTCCAAGACTTCCTTCACATCATTGTTTAACATCAGTGTGTTCACCACTGTGTGTGAGGTCACATTAGGACTTAGGTGATGGCTCTCCAGATATATACTACACCTGATCTTGGACTACGCCACACTCTCAGTGAACTCAGTTCAGTCACACTCTGAAAGAAAGATAGAAAGAGAGAAAAGAGAAAGAAATGAGAAATCCAAAGACAGAGAGAAGAGCTCTGAAAAAATGTGAGAGAATAGAGGCGGTGATTGGTTACACACACCACTTTAAGCAGTGATGAGAACTGAAGGGGGACGTGTCAGACTATGAGACAGTTCTCACAGAACTCTAACCACCCAGTTCAACATGTGGACACTTATACTCGTCTTGTCCAGTCTATTCCCAGGTGAGTTGTCCATTTACTGCTCACTTTATCATCAGACAGGTTCAGCACATTATTAGTTTACATGCCACACAGAGAGGGACTTGGTAGTGAAGTGAATAGTCATAACAGTGGATCTTCTGCATGTACTGTACATTACTAACATAATGATTTATTTTACAGCTGTAACTGCTGCTGTAACTACAGTAACTGGATACAAGGGCCGTTCAGTTCAGATCAGATGCCCCTATAAGTCTGGATATGAAACCCACTTGAAGTACCTCTGCAGAGGAGAGTGTTATACTTTCCAGACTAAAGACATCCCTGTTGATTCTAAAACTGCTAAAGACAAGAGTGATGACACAGCAGCCAGAGTCTTCACTGTCACCATCACTGATCTGAGATCAGTGGATGGAGGAAAATACTGGTGTGCGACAGAGCAGACACTGCGTGATGACTACACAGAGATTCTGTTAGAGATTCTGTTAGTCAGGAATCTTGTCTTCAGAAAATGAGAAACATACTCGCATACATGCTCAGATAAATATTCAGATACATGATCACTTACATGTGGGAATCTGTTCAGGTTCTTGTCCTGGCCAGTCGAGATCATTCCACTCTTTAGCTTTAAAAAAGGCTCCATCTGAACACAGCAGTATGTTTATGGTTATTGTTGTCCTGTAAGATAAAACAACACAGAGTCTTGAAACATCTGGATGATGGGAGCAGTTAAGATGCTTTGTGGAAGTCGCTGTTGTAGAACAGTACAGATGTTTACATATGCTTTTTATAACATGTAGCTTGACCTTTCTGTTCTTCAGTACCACTTCATCAGTGGTTTATCTCTTATTGCAAACCCTTATGTTGGAAAGTTGTTTGTTGTTTTCTTTCACACAACTATATCTTGAACTATATCTATATCTTGTTTGTTATCTGATTTCCAGTATAAATGTGTGTATCATTTAATTAATGCCTATAGTATCCACTATAATTGTAGAAAACTTGTTTCAGCCCAAATCCAATATACTGAAGTTGGAGATCAGAGCAAAAACCAAGCCAAAAAACCCTTATGGACAAATTCAATTGGTAGAGTCTGTATTAATACTCAGTGTATTAAAACTAAATATATGAATTCTCTGTCTGTTAATACTCAATGTGTTAATACTCAGTAGTGTTAATACTCAGTGTGTTAATACTCAGTCTGTTAATACTCAGTGTGTTAATACTCAGTGTGTTAATACTCAGTGTATTAATACTCAGTGTGTTACTCAGTGTGTTAATACTCAGTGTGTTAAAACTCAGTGTGTTAATTATCTGTCTGTTAATACTCAGTGTGTTAATACTCAGTGTTAAAACTCAGTGTGTTAATTCTCTGTCTGTTAATACTCAGTAGTGTTAATACTCAGTGTATTAATACTCAATGTGTTAATCAATGTGTTAATACTCAGTGTGTTAATACTCGGTGTTAATACTCAGTGTGTTAATTCTCTGTCTGTTAATCCTCAGTAGTGTTAATACTCAGTTTGTTAATACTCAGTAGTGTTAATACTCAGTGTGTTAATACTTACTCAGCTTTACTACACCTCTACTTTTTCTCTGTTGCCCTCATTTTCTCCCTACAGACCCAGAGACAGTAACACAGTCTAGAGAGGTGGGTACAAAGTCACATGATAAAATATGATCACATGATTTGCATCAGTCATTCATTAGACACATATCTACAACTGTTACATTTTAATTTGATCCCTTTCAGATAAATGAAGATTATGTAAACATCTCACCACATTTTGCTTTTCAAAATAACCAACCAGAGTCTGTCTATCAGAATTTTGGCCTCAAAATTAATCATTAAGATTCAGTGTAATATGTCTGAGCCCAGAGACTAACCACAATCAATTTAGTCTAAAGAAGATGGATCATTTAGTTAAAAGCTTCAGAGGTGTCTTATATTTACCAGCTCACTACTGTTCACCTGTGTAACTGATCACCTGTGTACCTTATCACCTGTGTACCTGTACATGCTGTTTCGTTGACTGATTTATGTAAGCATTGCATAACTCTACTTAATTACAAGAGTAAGTAATTACATTACAGCAATACAACCTATTACATTTACCACAGTGGTCTCTCTATAGAGAGGTAAAGTATTACAATTAAACAAATAACAGACAGTATGATTTTGTTCAGTATAAATCTAAATGACAGTGCGTATCACCATGTCAGCTCCAACAATACTGACCCAGACAACACAACTGATTCCATATTTGACTCATTATTCAATCAGCCTGTGTGCAAGGAAGAATTTAGGACCCGATCCAGAATCCCTCACATTAATAATATGTAATGTGTTCAGTGTTTGTTGAAGCTTCTGGAGCACGCAGTAGACCTAAGGGTAGCAGCTCACACTGAAAGAGTAACAGACCACACGTCACAGGAAGTGGTGTGCCATGCTCTTTGGAAAAGTAATTAATAATATTAGTCAGAGAAAAGGAAGTGGTAAAGACAAAGTGCACATAATGTGTAAAGTACATATAATATATAGACAAATATACACATAGTGTTTAAAGTACATATATATATATATATATATATATATATATATATATATATATATATATATATATATATATATATATATAACCAATATATATATATATATATATATATATATATATAAATGTTCACATTATGTTTAAAGTGCATATGATATATAGACAAACTTACACGTAATGTATGTACTCTTCAATGTAAAATAATGTTGGTTGAAACCAAATGTTCCCCTTAAATAATAGAAACAGTAAAATGTTAAGGTTTAGTTTATGTACTTGAGTTAGGGGAGCTTACACTGTTGCAGATTAATGTCCCCATGTGCTAAACAGAGGCAATAGTGCCATCTAGTGGAAATGTTCTAAAAATTAAAACCCTGTTCTCCTACAGCAGGGTGCAACCTAGTGATGTGTAATAAACACACGAGTGTTCAGACTGAATGTTGTTTCATAGAATTATTACAGAATTTTAATTCCACAAACTTGACAGTCCATGAGCGTACTGAGGAATATACGATTACATTTTTTAAAAATGTAACAATGACCTTCAGTAACAAAACTGAGCAGAAATACAATTCTCTAGTTTTAAAGGTGTGTGATTGAAGTGTTTGCAGGTTCTCATTCAACACAACCAGAAAATGTGGTTGATGTGGGTCTCATTGATGTCACATAGACTACAAAGTGTTCTTTGGATCTCCATGAGAAGACTGAATAAAATCCAGAGGCTACCAAATAGTGAAGTGTGGTGTATCTCTCCAGAAAATTTCCATTGCTCCAGGGTGCAGTGACAGCATACTTCAGTGAGTGAAACAACAGAGTCTGAATGCATGCAACACACTTGGTATAGCAAGATATTCACAGCACCAGTGTCATGGTATCAATGTCAAGGGAGTGCACATGCTATTTACTGACATGTGTATTTAAGTTGCTCTGGAAAAGAGCATGTGCAAAATATGGAAAATATATGATGGAGTGTTTGGACATGCTACAGCGCTCAGCTTACTCACTCTGTGTGTATGCACAGTCTACCACCGTGTGACTGAGATGCTTCCATTTTACAATAATAGCAAGTACAGTTGAGCAGAACATAAATTTTACCAACACACTGTCAAAGTCTGCAACCTATTACAGGGCCTAATTTAAAGTCACTTTGCTCTACAGTATGACCCAATCTACTGTTCTGTTTATGGAAATTACATTTATATTTATGTGTTAGCAATGAGTATAACTGAAACACCTGAACTCAGAATTCAGGAGGAGAGTTTGTGTGAGTCTGTGTGAGCAGGGGAAATGGATATCTGTCACATTGTAATGGCAGAGTGAATTTGCTGATCTAGAGACAAAGAAATAAAATAAAACAGAGACAGAAAGTTGTGATGGCAGTAGAGACACATAGTTACTGTACCAGTACTTCTGGTTGGTATTAATATTCAAACTGAGAACTGAGGATTGATATTAGAAGAACAACAAAAAGCCAGTCATTAACGTAATCCACAGTAAAACAATAATGATTTTGTTCAATTTACTGGTGTTAATACTCCTACAGAAAATTATGCATTCTGTTTGACACTAGCTGTGAAAGGAAGTGGCTGTTTTTGCCATCTTCCTGTGGTGTGACAGAACCATATATGCAGATAAACAGACCAGACACAGAAGCAGACAGACACATACAGATGCGGCCATGAAATGTTCAAACGCTTTAGCTCAAACACTCATCTGATGTGGAGTAAACAGACATAAATGTGAACTCAGAATGAAGACCCTCCTCATGTTCAGCTTTTACCTGATCTCAGGTAAGTACAGCTGCTTCAGATCAGAATCACAAAATTAAGGCATTACAAACCTTAAAACAACCTGAAAGTGCATTTCAATTGAGATGCATGACCATCTATAATGAATAAGTGGTATAATAAAAAGGTGAGCCAGTAAAATCAGGGCTTTAAAAAAATAATAATAATCTTAGTTAAGGTCGCTTAACAGTACATGAACAAAATTAAGGAACAACTGGTTGTCTCTTAGTTAAGACAGAATTAGATCATGGTGAACATGCACACAAGATGCACAAAGAGCTCAGCCAGTGGATCGCCGACATCATGATATGTCAGAGAAAACCATGAAGGAACGAACATCTTTGTTCACCCCAGCTGAGCAGGAATTGTTCGTTAAACTGCATAAATTGTATGCTGCAAAAGAACATTCAAAACCACAACCACAATCTGAGAGTCCTCAGCAGAAACACATAATTTAGTCTAAAACCAACTGCAAGACCTGTAGGACAGAGCCCAGCAGTGACACACTGACACATGCACAAACCTCAGCAACCCTGTAGTGCCTAAATGGTTGGTCGTGTTTTAATCAGGGGCCATGCTTGGAATCTTTGTAGTTTTTCAAAAGATTGGCATCCTTGCTGTCCAATCAAAATGCTACCACTGTGTTGAGCTCCAGTAAAGCTCTTGTTTCATATCCGCGAGCGTCTGACTTTGCCTGGTCTCTCACAAAATCTTGAAAACAATAAACTTTAGAGTAGGACACAGGGTTTGGATTTGACTGCTCCATTACATCACTTCATATCCATCTGACTACTGCAGTTATGGGGCTTATTTGCTTGTGATTGTTTGGCAGTGACACAGATTGAATAAGATGCGGTTTTAACAGTTAGCCATGTTGCCTTTTTGAGCAGAGAGCATTTTTGTTAACTACAGGATCTGTCAGGACCATCACAGGAAGTGCATGCACTGTTGGGCCTCCCTGGTAACATGGACATGCTCACAGTACTGCTGATGACACGCTTGTGGTCAAAACCATGACTATTAAAAACCCGTGAGAGAGTCCTCCTCACAAACACGTAATTTAGACTATAACCTTATATGAGAAAAAGCTAATAAAATTAATATGTAAGAAAACAAATTAAAAATGTTTTTTTCATTGACTACACATTTGATAAAGCCTAGTAAACACCATGTCCAGTTAGAGTGCAGCTATAAACTAGCTCATCTGTTGCCATGGAGAATTTTGGTAGATTCTCCAACTCCTGAACGGGGAGGGGGGGAGTTTGAGTCCACTGTTCGTTGCTTCTGGCAGCAACTGCAAGACCTGTAGGACAGAGTCCTCTCAGCCCAACAGAGAAACAGACATATGCACAAACCCCAGCAACCCAATTGTTTTGACCGCTGTAAAATTGATGTATCATTCAAAGATCTTGAAATGTCAATAAACGTAGACATTCCTCCCAGCTGTAGCTCATGACATGAACGACTGAAGTATTTGGGGTTTTAATTCACCCTTCACTCAGTTTATAAGAGATGCGGCGGTAAGAGAATCCCCACTGCTGTTTCACATAGCAGCCATGTGCTGTATAATACAGAGAATGCCCCCATCTGCTGTATAACATAGCAGCCAATATTAAATTCAATTTCACTTTCAAGTTTAACTTTTATATTTTCAGACTCCATAGAATATGACAATACAAAGATAATGTTGTGCTATTCATTTATGTGGGAGGGGGGTCTTGAAAACAATAAACTTTAAGGTATGTTTCGTTTGGATTTGACAGCTCCATCATATCACATTATATCCATCTGACTACTGCAGGTACTGTAGTGGTACTGTGATACTGTGCTTCCTTCCTGTTCCCTTAATAAGGCTGAAAGGAACCTGCTGAAAATCTGCATTTTTTGCAACTGTTCTATTATTTATTTCCTGTCTTTTTTTTAAACAGTTAGTGTTTAGCTTGCCTTTGCTTGGCAGTGTCCTCATTTGATTTAGATGCAGTTTTAGCCATTTTAGTCTTTTGGCTTTCTTGATGACCACAGAATCCACCTCGTGTGTTACCATAAGCACCCTCACAAGATAACTGTTGGGCTCCTGTAGAAACATCTTCCAGCCTAAAGCAGCACGGTCAGTGAGCGTTCTCACGCTCACAGTACTGCTAATGACATGCCTGTGGTCTTCACTATAACAACAAAGGGTTCACAATCACGCTTGCCTTCATAAATGGAGGTCACTGAGGAGATTGTACACTTATACTGTTGTACACTTAGTGCTTCACTCTTCAATGTCTAATGCCACATTTTACTAATTTCATTATTAATATGAGCACAAGTACATTTATTATATTAGTTAATTTGGTTGTTGTACAGAAATAAATGCACCTGTGATGTATGTCGAGTAACGTAACAGGGGCTGTGATATTTAAAATCTGCCGGTACAACATTAGTTTTGAACCCATTTTGGCTTCAAACGTCATCTCCTCGTACCTGCTCTTATCAGAAATGCAAGAGCAACATGGTGTTTTCAAGTAGTAAATGAGAATCAGATAGTTGATGTTTCATTATACATAGAAAATGATAGAATTGAATATCTATTATTATTGGAAATGTGAATGGAAGTGAGACTGCAGACATAAAATACATAACCTTTAATAACATCTGTAAATTAAATTTACCACTGATAAACATCTGCAAATATACTTCAAAATAATCAACAGTATTAGCAGTAACAAAATAAGACTTCGCTTACATAGATGTTTGTCATATATCTCAGTGACAGGAGACTCCACCAATGAAGTGACAGCATATTCAGGAGGAGGAATCAGGATCAAATGCAAATATGACGACGGACATGAAACAAACAAGAAATATTTCTGCAAGGGTGAAAGTACACCATGTGCTGACCAAATTAAAACAGGAGCCAAACACACATGGGTGCATGAAGGCAGATTCTCTGTGCATGATAATACCAGTGCTAAAGTCTTCTGGGTGGTCATGAGAAACCTCACAGTGGAGGACTCTGGAACCTACCAGTGTGGAGTGGATATAGAGAGATGGACAGACACATACAGACCAGTGAAACTGAAGGTGAACGCAGGTGAGTTTTCATCCATGTCCTCTATTACTGCTCTTCTTCATCATACTACCTCTTCCAGCATTATTTGATCACAGAACGATCCCCTCTCACTGTCACGTGGTGCAGCCCGCCATGTGCAGTGGGAGTTAATTGTTTGTCTCGTTTGTAACCACGCCCATGTTGTTTAGCACACACCTGCAGCTGTTTAGTCTTGTTATGTTGTCTGTATTTAAACTGCTGTAGGGGTGTGTGCTTAGTTGTCAGTCATTGCATCTGTTCACGTTATCTTTGTTTGTTCCTTTTTTCAGTGTTGGTGTTTACGTTATGTGTCAGTGCCACCGTTGTATGTTAATAAACGTTTGTCACTGTCCAGGGAGTCTGTGCGTCCTGCAGCACTCGGGCCGTTACATATTTATGACCAACTTCAGGGAGGGTGAAAGTCCAAGCTCTCATACAGGACTCATTATAACAGTGTGATGTCAATATGCTTTTGGCAGGTGGTGTGGCCTCTAAAATAGTGACTGCATATGCAGGGTAGGAGTCACCATGAAGTGCAGATATGAGGATGAATACAAAACCAAACTGAAATCTTTCTGTAAGACTGGATCAGTGGTGTTTAGGTGAAAACAACAAACTCAAACAGGGATTGGATGCGTAAGGACAGATTCTCAATTCGTGATAACAGAAGTGTAGGATTCTTCATTGTGTTTATCAGAGAGCTGAGTGTAAATGACACTGGAACATACCAGTGTGCTGTTAATGTATCTGATCAACTGCTCACCTACACTGAAGTGAAGCTCAATGTAAAAGAAGGTGAGGAGCTATTGATTTGCACTTTAGCCCTGATAATGTGAACTATGGGAAATTATGTGCACATCAGGAAGATTTAAAAGCTTTAACTTCATGGCATTTAGCTGGCACTTTTATCCAAAGCAACTTACAATTATGACCAAGCAAGGGTCTTGCTCAGGGGCCCAACAGTCATACATTCTCAGTGGTGGGGCTTGAACTAGCAACCTTCTGATGACTAGTCAAGGAACTTAACCACAGAGATACCACTGCCCCCCCCCAAAAAAAAAAAAGGTTTTGGGAGTTAATGTCTTAGGGTTTTCTTCTCAATGTTTTTTGACAGACTCATGCTGTGGAAATTCTATGAGTGAGACTCTCTATGTAGGAGGAACTGTAAACATCAGCTACAGATTCTCAGAATCCACCAGAAGTGACCCTAAGTTTCTCTGCAAGAGTGTGGACACTGCTGTTTGTACTTATAAAACATCAATTACAGAGAGTAGAAGATGGATAAATGAGGGAAAGAGTTGTACTGTATGATGACAGAACAAAACAAATTCTGACTGTAACTATCAGAAATGTAACAGTACAGGACTCTGGTACAAACTGGTGTGGCGCTGAATCAGACTGGGAATCTGGTCATGGATACAAGGTTTATATCATAGAGATCTACTTGAGAGTGACTGGTGAGTGGACACCATATTGAACAATTTTGTAGCATTATATTCAAGACTGAAGCAGTGAAGTAGAGGGATCAATATAATTTGCATTAGTTTTGGAGACTAATACTGAATCTTTTATCCATACTGTATGTTGACCAGCTAAAGCAGGTATTTTACTATAAAAACTCCAGTTTAGAAATGCCATGGGACGCTCCCCCCCCATGAGTCACGAGCTACGGCCTGCGGTGTGTGTCTGTGTTTAGTTAAATGTGCAAATCATGTCCTTCGTTAACGTTTTTCTTAGCCAAACTTATAATTAGAGCAAAACAATTTTAAGAAGACAAATTATATACAGAGTGCCAGAAATATGTAAGTCCATGCATGCAAGTAGATGGTCTGTATGCTATCACAAGTAATCAATGAATTATCAGATGAGGAATTTGAGGACGACCATTTCAGAAACTACAGGTTACTAATTAAAAGATAGAAGCGTATATACATGGTAGGAGAATTCTCTCTTCCTAGTCTGGGACACCCACGCACATAGTTTATAGTGATCTATAAATTAATTTACTGACAAGCATTTCCAAATAAGTCACCTCATTGCTGAACACATAATATTCTGTGAAAGACAGGAAGTAGGAAGACACTCCCATATAAGCTCTTCTTCTTCTTCTTCTTCTTCTTCTTATTATTATTATTATTATTATTATTGGCATTTAGTTATAAATGTAAACAACAACAAACTATTTGTTAGCCTTTTCTTAAACACAGTTTACAAAGTCTTTTACAGAAAATAGAATGAATAGAGGTATAATAAAGCTTATTACATCCTAAGATCTATAACCTCAACAAGAAAGTAAATTAAAAAGAAAATGTTATTTAAAGACAATTTAAAGCTGCATTTCCACCCATCAAAGTGCAGCTGCACTGAAAGCCAAAGTACCCTTCTTCTTGAAAGTGTTTTAAGTCATCATGTCCATCAGGTCATCTGGGAGAGAATTTCAGAGTTTGGGGCCATAGCAGCAGCCTCAGAGCTCTATAGTTAGGTGTTGGGTACCATCAGCATGTTTTTATCAGCTGATCTAGGGCCCTTGATGGTGTGTGCCTCATAATCATACTACTGAGATATAGAGGGCCAAGACCATGTAAGCACTTGAAAGTAAGCAGTAGTATTATAAATTCAATTCTAGATGACACAGTTAACCAGTGCAACTCTTTAAAAATAGATGTAATATGAGCTCTCATCTTGTAAACATAAATGTAAATCTCTCATCTTTGCACATGCTAGTACTCTGGCTGCTGCATTTTGAACCCTCTGTAGGCTTGAAATAGCATTCATAGGAAGAAATGGGAGCAGTGCATTAAAGTAGTCCAGACATGCAATAATTGCATTACAGTAGTTCAGACGTGCAATCATTGCATTACAGTAGTACAGACGTGAAGATACAAATGCATGGAGATTTTCACTATCAGTTGCTGTGAGGAGACTTCTGACCTTGGCTACATTACAAAGATGAACACTGTTCTGGGGACAATATTGTATTTAAAGCTTACATCATAGGCAAATTTGACACCTTGGTTCTTGATATAGTGTTTGATTACCCATTCAGGACTTGATATCTTCTAGGTAGTTAAAAATCAAGTCAGTGGAACCGTAGGGGTAAGGCAGTAGTATTTTTTTAATTCCCTGACTTTGGAATGCACCATCATAATGAAGCCCTTTTAACTGAGGAACTGAGAAAGGGCTAAATGAGAACACTGCCGTTATTACTGTAGCCATGCTGAAGACTTTATAGGACCCAGCAACCAGTATTTCTGCACAACACTGATCATTATTTCTGTAATAATGTTATTAGTTTTACATCATTATTTCTGTCTCTGGATGTCTGGGTTCCTGCAAGTGTACATGACATTCTCAGAATAACAGAAGTGCATGTAGGATGTGTGTATGGGTGTGAGAGAAACCCCATATATAACCTGTTAACTGTAACTGTAAATTTAACTGTAAACATGTCTCAGCAAAGCACAATCCACCCACTGATCTCTAATGAAGCTGAGGACTCTGTGATTTACTCCAAAATGACCTTCTAAGTGTAACCAAAAAACCCAGTCTGTCCACAGTCATCAAGAGAGCAACACATAAGACTGAACAACAGCTCATTTAATCATCCATTTAAAGGCTGCAAACAGTTGAGAACTCAGGAAAAACTCTTCCCTTAGAAACTGCATATCTATCATAACAGTCTATGCACAGCTGACTTGGGGAGGTGTAAGCCACAGAGTAATTGTGAGAAGACGACACTCAGAGTAAGTGTGAGGAGGAAAACACACAGACTAAGGTTGAAGCAAAGAAGACACTGAGAGTAAGTGTGAGGAAAAGACAACACTCAGGGAAAGTGTGAGGAAGAGAAGAGTAAATATTTGTAGGTGTTCAGATCTCCTTACTCAACTTATGGAGCCGTTTAAAACTCTCAAGGGAGTTTTTGCCAGTGAGCTGATTCTGCACACAGGACTCTCAGTAATAATATGATAATATACATGTATCATGTAAATGTTATTCTATTTGTTCTGTTTTTGTGGCAGTGGAATTTACCTGATGAGTTCAGGAGGAAACAGTGTCATCTGGTGGAAATAATATGCTTTTTATATTAATATGCTTTCTGATATATTAAAGGTTTTTATTTGTAAAAAACCTTTTAACAGCTACAAGAAATTGTCCAAGCAGATCTAATAACAGGGTGTCTAGGACAGACTCTAACAAAAAATGATGTGAAATGTATGCCTACTGTATGTGTATGTGTGTACATGCACATATGTGTGTGTGTGTGTGTGTGTGTGTGTCCATGTGTGTGTGTGTGTGTGTGTGTGTGTGTGTGTGTGTGTGTGTGTGTGTGTGTGTGTGTGTGTGTGTGTGTGTGCTTGTGAATTAAAGAAAAATGACAAAGTGAGGGAAAATAGGAGAAGGTGACTGTATATTTTAAACTCTGTATAACACAAAACACTTCCCTCAGTACTTAGTTATTCCAAAATCACAGACAGACACACCCAGTTCAGCACAAATGGCAGCCACACTCTACTCCTGCTGAACTGACCAGAGTATGTTTACAAGGGAGTCTATTGTAACAGGTACCACCTTAGGCCTTTTAAAAAGCAACATCACTGGTGTCAATAAACTACAGGTTTATTAATACAATTTAACAACCATAAATTAAAATACAATGAGTGGAAAATCTGGTTCAGCATTTCAAGCACAAAGGGCTTCACTGACATTTAACGTGGTCACCATCACATATGTGCATAAATCACTTTGTCAGTACAATTCATGATATTCTAGTTTATTTCCACACCACGCCTAATAAATCCCTGCCATAACATTCTACATCACAAGAGCCTGATCACTCCCTATGATCTTGTATGCTGTCAGTTTATCATTATATGAGTCAAGACTTCTGTTCTGACATTATTTATTCAACTGGACTAATTACATATATCCGTTTGAATATGAATATGATGATAATGAATCCATATGAACAATAGTTTATTGTGAGTAAATTTTATGATAAATTATAATAATATGAATTATAAAATAAATTATGAATTAATAAGACTGCTACTTCCACTTCCTCACATACTATGCATTACTGTGGCGTCAGTGTTATAAATTAGATCTAATAAATTTTTTAAAATGTATCATCTGAGTAAATGTTTGAATATAAATGTTTGACTCCAAGGTCAGAGAGCCAACACGGAGAGCCCAGACATACATAGTAAACATAGTACACAAGCAGCAATATGAACTAAACAACTAAACAACTAAACAAGCGAACACATAACAGGCTAGGAATACAGTTACCACAGGTAGAGAAACCACATACAAGGAGTAGATTAACAAAGACCAGCAACAAGACTGAAAAAAACACAGGGTATATATACACAAGTAGAAGTGAGAACTCACAAGAAACAGGGGATTTAAATGAGACAGCAAAAACCAAAACAAGGACCGGAACAGGAACGGAGAAAATGAAACAATGAAAAAAGACTATGGAGGTAGATGGTAGGAAGGGACCAATCATGACAGACAGACGACAGGAAGAGTAAACACTGAATCATTCATTGTGCTCACACCATTCAGATGTGGAGTAACTGAGGAAAAAACACAAAAGTAAAATTTAATTTTATTATGTTATAATTTTTCCTCAGAAACACATGATAAGTTATTAGTGTATACAGTCTATGCTGAAAAGCCTGTTGCACTCAGAGATTAAGTTTGTAGACATACTCTACTGCAGCTGTACTCGTACTGCAGCTGCAGTGATGCTCACTGACCTCTAGATGGCAGTACTGGTATGCTGTACTGTGGCATGGACCTTTGACTAACTGGGAATATCTTAACCTCCTCCGCTTCCCCTAGGGGGTACAGTCCCCAAAGGGATTGTCGTTTCTGATTGAGAGTAAGCTTTGCACAAATTGGCTCCTGCTTCTCATAGGTATGTGAGTGATTTGATTGTAAAAAGCTGGTTTCTGTCTGTAAAGAGTCCTTCTGTTGAGAAAGGTACTATATAAATGTGTCAGATAAGTGAAAGTTTGAAGTTTGGATACATTAAACTCTACTGGGTAAAATTGCTACAGGTCAGAGGGGACCAGACAGAGGGCCCAATTTAGCAATGCCAGTGTGCAGAAAACCTTCCCACGAGAGCAGCAGAGCATACAACTGTGGAACCAGCTGCTGATAACTGTACAGCTCCTTATTTGTGAGAATGTTTCAAACAAAACATGAGACTTTTTAACCTCAGTGGAGATAAACAAGTAAATAAGCTGAGTGCATCATTACTGCAGGCTGTTTTAGAGAAGTTGCACAGCAACTGTGAAAGCATCTGAGAACTCAGTGTATGACATAACAACACAGATACAGACAATACAGTTGCTGTGTTGGTCTAATGTAAATCTGCTAAAGACCAGAGATTCTCTCTGAATGATGACACAGCAGCCAGAGTCTTCACTGTCACCATCACTGATCTGAGATCTGAGGATGGAGGAAAATACTGGTGTGTGACACAGCAGAAAGTGCGTGATCACTACACAGAGATTCTGTTAGTGGTTAAAGTGGGTGAGTGATGAGCAGATAAGGACAATTATGATCATGATGATGATGATGATGATGATGATGATGATGATGATGATGATTAACTGAGGCAATTATGTGATGTTGGGATTTATAATACAAAATATACAACTGCTCAAGATAAAAAAGCAAGATTTTTGTGTGTACTGAATATGAGAAATATTTGAAATTTAGAAGTCTGTTTCTGTCTTTCAGACACACCTATGAATGTTACTGTCTCACACTCCACCTACACCCCTCCAACACCTGATCCCAGCACATCGGTGTATACTGAGTCCACATGGTCAACTGGAGGTAGGCAGAGGTAGAAGGTAGACATCTATCTATCTACATGCCTAAAAAGGGGTTTTTACATCTCCTTTGCTATGTTTTGATCATACGGTTTATAATGTCCCACTGTTCTTTTTACAGCTCACACAGTAAATGATGTAAACCTCCAAAGCAACAGTCCCTCACTCCATGGTATGTACCATTGTCAGGCTGAACAGGCTGCAGTTCAGTCGAGTGTAGTTTCAGTAAAACAAAAGATTTACTGATAAAAGCTCACAGACCAGGAGGACATTACAGAAAACAAAGTAATAAACAGGCAATGATGAAAACTATTACAGATATCCATGTTAATTTTCAATCTGGAAAAGCAAAGAGCGTCTAAGATCCAGCAGTTAATGTACTGGACTAGTGAGCAGAAGGTTGCTGTTTCAAGCCCCAACATTGCTAGGTTACCACTGTTGGACCCCTGAGCAAGGCCATTCTCATTTGCACATGTACTTGTTCACTATAAGCTTTTCTTTTTTGGAATAAACACTAACATTAAATGCTGTAGAAAATTTTCTCTGGATGATGTAACACAAGGCTGAGTCTTCAGTATTACCATCACTGATCTGAGATCAGAGGATGGAGGAATATACTGGTGAGTGACGGTGTAAACACTGATTGACCAATACACAGAGTGTGATTAAAAGTGGTCAGTGTAAGATAGAGGACACTAAATTAATTCTTACTATTAGAATATATACATATTCTTAAACACTGATACTATCCTGCTAAATAGTATCTCAACAGGAATATAGAAATATAATCAAATAATCACTGTGAGTATGAATAGCTTCACATGGACCAAGTAGGCAAGTAGTTTAATGGTTCATATATGTTGGGCTGTTTTTATACACTTTGAGTTTGGCAGTTCTTTAACATGAGAGAGAGAGACAGAAATAATGAGAGAGAAAACAAGCACAGCACCACCATAGAACAGAGAGAGACACAGGAAGTCTTGCCATGGTTACATATGAGTTTGAGCCATGCGACTGACCACTGCAGGTTAGAGTGTGAAGAGCTTCTCTTTCTATAACTGTCATGTCTCCTGTCCAGCTGAGATGTTTGTCCTTAGCATTTTACAGTAGCATTCACTTCTTTAAAATGAACCCTCTGTAATAATGGCTTTCTGCTTGCAGTTATCTGTGATTCATGCAGGATCATTAGCTAAATGTAATCATTGTTTTCCACTGACAAACAAATTTTTAAAATCTGGCTGCTTGAACATGGTTGTGAACTCCTGTCCACTGTCTCTAAGTAAGATTTAAGTAACACTGGATTTTTGAGAAACTTAATGTTTCAGCTGTAATGTCATCTTTAATATTTCCAGCTGCATCTATATAAAATAATTAACATTAAATTCCAAGATGAATGGAATGTATCTACTTGCATATTTCCTGGAAATCTCACTGGTGTAGATTCCTGTGAGCTGTTCCTGAGCCATTTCAGTGGATAGCAAACTACACTCTATTACCTAGGAAGGATATGCGTATGTGAAACATAAGTTTACAGAACCACAAATTTACAGAAACTGAATTAATTATGGTAAAGAGTAAAAGCTAAAAACCTCTCTTTCAGTTTAGATGGCAGGCAGGGCCGTGAATGACATCACTACAGGGACGTGACACACCCAGCCCGGCTCAAACCACCTGATCTTACTCTACCATACCACACAGAGAGATAGATCCCACATAATGTGTGAACTAATTATGTTAAATATCTTTATGACATTTAACTGCTTGTACTAAAGAAATCGCCATTTTTAGATGTGACATTGTGCATCTGCTCCACTTTCACTGGTAAGAAATGGGGTTCATTAGGCCCCAGTGTGTCTAACAGTGACAGCCTGTTGCTGCCCTCTACTGGCTAGAAATATACATGCATGTGGATAGCTGAATCAGGAAGCTGGGAGGGGGGCTCCTGGAGGAGGATCATGACTGTATTACAAAGCAGGCCTCTACTGGAACAGAGATACCAGTTTCACCAGAGAAACATGCATGACAGATAATGCTCTAGCTGAAGCATTTTATTTCTTAAAATTTATAACAACATTTTGATGCAGACTCAAATAATTATTGTTATTTATTATTTTTTTCTCTCAGGTTCCACTTATTGTCAGCAACTATGAGGAGGTAAAAAACACCAGAAGTCGTTCTGTCTCAGACAATCTAATTCCTACAATCTACTGTCCGTTTACCCAAAAACCCCTCTGATCCCTCCCAGACTGTTTATGCCCAAGTCCAGTTACCCACAAAGCCTTGTACTATGTATACCACTGCTCAACTACCATCAAACACCTATCAACAGAAAACTACTCTATGGCTGAGTTACCCACAAGACTCTGATGCTTCACAATGAATTTCTATCAAACTCTTCATAAATTCCATGACTCAATTACCCACAATTCTCTCTGACTCTTCAGTGAGTGACGCATAGCAGTCTGCTGGGACAATGGTGCAAGGTCAATCTTATGCAGTTCCATAAGAATTCAAACATGGTTTAATAAAACCATCTTCATTATAGACCTGGGACCATGTGACTATAATTCCTGTCCATCAGGTTTATGAATATGGTTAGATTGACGTTTTATTTTTATCTGTTCTTAGCAATAATGAGGAGCCTCAGTATTCTGTAGCAGTATACATATCTATCTGAGCAGACGTTTTGTTTCTTTTGATCAAGATGGTGTGTATAGCTGATGTGCAAGCTAGGAAAGCTTTCATGTTTAAGATAAGATAGAATCTCTCAATTTTACTTGCTATTAAAGTTAACAATTTGATATATATTGTTATGGCTTGCAATGTATTTAAATAATGCAGTTGTCTTACTGCTTTATTTTATAACTTTTTTTATGTATGTTTTGAAAAGAATATAGCTTTTTTTTTAATTAAAATATTAAGATGGAGGGGTGGTGTACTCTCTCCCCTGTCAGTAACAGTGACAATGGCCAGTCACAGGTTTCATTTTGCTTTCTATTCTGATTTGCTCCAAGGTTCCTCTTACTTATTACTATGAGAAAATTAACACTAAATGCAATTTTAACTATTTTAACCAAAATAAACTCACATTAAACTCCCATTACCACAGTTTATTCTACTGTTCATCTAACCTCAAGGACTCTTGGGTCCTTCCAGAACAGTCAACACCAGGTCCTTCAAGAACTACTAAATGGTGTTTAGTTTACCCTAAGCCCATCATCTGACCAGAAAATATTTTGCCTTGTTCAATTACTGTGAGGTTGACACAGCAGGATCCGTTTGCAGATTTATTTTTAGACAAAACAGTAAAATCCACAGAGCAATAATCACATGAGGTTAAAAAACCCAGGAAAACAATGTAATGGGGTAAGATAAAAACTGAGGGCAAGCAAAGTTAAAACCTGAGAGAAAACCCTCCAGGTGATATAAAAGGCTCAGAATCCCTCACAAGAAAGTTGCCAAGATGTCACAACAATATTGAGGAAAATGAGTGTAAATAGCAAAGATAATGAGTCCTTATAATCTACAGGTGAGTGTAATTAGAGTGTATGGCAACCAGCCCTGGTCGTGAGAGATGAAATTGCACACGGGGTAGGATGCTCAAGCAGTGGCATGCATGCCAACGGCCCACAAAGACAAACACTATATCAGGACAGCAGGATGAAAAATCACTTATCTGATTTGCATGTCCAGTTAAATCTATTTGTTGTTCATCACTGGTAAAATGTGCTGTGTATTAAAATGGTGATGAAGCGCAGCAAATTCACAGCTTCCTCCCTCATGAAAAAGGCAGTCTGTCTGCAAAGTTGCCAGGTCATGGCCTAACAAGGCAGACCCAACGGGGTGATTGTTGTTGATAATACATCTATTAGGATGCAGTCACATGAGTACCATAACAAACCTTTCTGCCAAAAACACTGCCAGCATGTCTGGAATACTGGACATGCTCATATAGTAGATGAACAGTGAAGCTGATCCCAGTGAGGCAACTCTTGAATTTCAGACTTATACCTACACACACACACACACACACACACACACACACACACACACACACACACACACACACACTATTTTTTTTTCTTTGTAAAAGCCTAATGGGTAACTTTTTTAAAAGAGAACATTTTTTATTTACATTGTGGCATTCATTCATACTTAATAATATGAATAATAACATCTCTTATCTACAATAAATGAACCTGGCTAGCACCTGAGCATATTCTTTCCATTTTGTTAGTTTCTGAAGCGGGTTTAACATGTTTGCGAGTAAAGAATCCCACAGCGGCATGGTTGCGGTTTTATTTTAATTGGTACTGCAACTCCTTTAGTCACTCCTGCTTTGTAATGTTGAACGGTTATGTGGGTAGGTCATGTACTGTTGTTATTTCACAACTGAAGTTTATGCATAATGTTGAACCAACAGCAGAAATGTAGTATTTGTTTCTATGCTCTCTATGTATTTATTCAGTGAATGAAGGAAAACTTTGACATCCAACAGAAGGCACTGTTTCTCTTATTCCCTCTATCACTTGAAAGGAGACAGAGTGTAAATGTTGATTTGAGTGTTACTGAGATGCTCTAGTAACAGTGGATATTCCCAACATTAGTGTTCCCAAACAAATACAAATTTTAAATTTATGGAACTATAAAAATAGTTTGTGTTGCAAAATAAGATCTTGACTCTAAATTGACTCTAAAACCAAATCTCAAAAAGAGAAATCTGCACTCTTAGATTACAGACTTCGAGGTTTTATAGTACCCAGTGAATCTCATATCTGAAACGATATCAGTCCTTGGTGATCTTGCTCATAGTTTTTGTATGGAAACAAAATACTCGCAGACTGTGCACATTTTCTGTATTGTTAACCAGGTTTTTCACCCCTTTCAGCTACATTTACTGAACTTACTTTGGTCAGTAGTCAAGGTGAGGGGAGGGGGGAGGTTTAGCATCAGCAGACAGGAAGCGGCCACAGCCCAGAAAACTAGACATAAATACAGAGACGTGAAGAGAGCTATACATTATAAAGACACAGTTTCACTCCAAAGACAACAAAGGGGAACCTCCAGGAGTTTGAAGATGAAGTGGACAGGAGTTTATGTGAAGAGAAATGAAAGTGAACTTCACTTCATCATCACAGTGATGTTCATTGTCACTCTCTACATGGTTTCAGGTCAGAAACACTGTTCTAAACTGAAAAATGAATGTCTGTGTTTAACTTAATCTCATTCCACCTAGTAGTCTGTATAAGTAATAAAGTTCAGGTTGAAGTTTCTAATTTATAGAGCACTTGGTAACCTTACATACTTTAGAAGTGAGAGAATTCGGAGGCATTAAATGATATTAGACATATGATTGAGCTTCTTCAATTTGATTGGCAGGTCAAGTAGGCAGATTTGATGTGATTGGCTGCTCAGAAGGTAGTCTTATGATTTTCTGCAGCCATCAACAGCATGGGGTGCATACAAAATATTTTTGTAAGGTAACACAAAGCAAGTGTATAAATATGTTAGGCATGCAGAACCAAAACACGTGGGTCAGTAAAGATAGGTTTTCATTGTTTGACTCCCTTGAAGTACTTGTGGTGAGATTTAGTCAGCTGAGCTTGCAGGATTCTGGGGTGTATCAGTGTGGAGAGACTGGAGTATGGCATTATAATATGAACCTGATAATAAGCAGAGGTGAGAAGCTCTGATAAATCTATCAAACTGTGTCATTATATTCTAGTATAATATAATAGCCTTAAGTAGGCCATAATATCATTTTGTATGGCTGACAGAGCCATGCTATGTATGGGTTAGCACAGTGCATGCCTATTTGAAAGAGACTGTCACTATCAGCTGCAACTACCCAGAGACATTTGAGATGAACAGTAAGCACTTCTTCAAGTTGACTGACAGTGTTAAAGTCATCTGTGTGAACAACAGTGATGTGTAAGAAGCTGATGGTACAGTTTATTCCTGAAGCATCAGGAGCACAGGGCAGTCTATCCATTATTTTTCCTTCTTACCATAAAAAAAATTATCACCATGTTATTGGAGAGACATATACATTTTCCCAAAGCTCAATTCCATTGTGTAAAACTTTGAAAAAAAAACAGCTTGCATATATATTCACATTTGTTAGTTGTATTTAACACTCAGATGTGTTACTTGGCATGAGAAGACAAATCTTTATGCATAATATGTGTAACTGACCATTAACAAAACTTTAAACTGCAAAGAACAGGGCGAGCTAAAGACAAAGTCACAGAGAAGAAAAAGGCACTCAGTTCAGGCTTTGACTTTCTAACCACAAGCAGATCTTTGGTTTTTCACAGGAAGACAGACAGAACAAGATAAACACACACAGAGAGAAAGCAAGCAAGCAAGCATCAGATAAGATGCCAGATACTAAATGTATCATATCTGGCTGATATAAGAACATTAGATTAAATTAATCAGTATTAATATCGGAAGATGGAATTAATGTAGTTTAATTTTCTAAACAAGTAAAAGAAGTATCACCTGCAGAAAAACCTGTGGCATCAAGACTGAACACAACCAAGACACCAACTGCCACAAACACACCTGGCCACACAGACTTTAGTAAGAATGTATTCTTACTCTTTCATCTCTCTGTCTGTCCACAAATTTTATGATGATATGATGATATCATAACTGATCCATGTTTTCTACTTGTTCAAGTCCAGGCAAACAGCTATTAAGACAACAGCCAAAGTAATTGACATTTGACACTTGACATCCAGGTCCCTGCACAAACAATTTGAAAGTAGGTTGATTACAAGGTGACATTTATAGATTAATTCTGCAGTGGACATACTCTGAATTTGGGACCATTGTGTGAAAACATATAAGACATAAAACCTTGTACACATGGCAGAAACTGCAGTTTCCTCTGTGGGAGGTCACACAGATACATTGCTGTGATACATTGCTTATGGCTCAGGGAATTCTACTGAGTGAATTGTTCTTAGTGAATCACAGTGACTCATATTCAGTTAATCATATTCAGTGTGTCATACTCAGTGAATCAGAGGGGACTAAGCTGTAACCTACCACATATATATTTATGGGAACTGTTATCATTTAGTTCTGTTAATGCTGGATGGCTACTGACATGTTCAGCTGATACACTAAACACTAAATTTTATTGGTAGTATTAGTATTGACAACTGTATTGATGTGTGATCTGTAGGGTTCCTGGTGTGATTCCAGGATTGGTACTAGGATGCTACAGATTCTAAAACCCTTTAACAAAGAGCAGAGACAGAGCAGTGCACCTAGTATGATCCCCCATCATCATCACTCTGTGTGTGTGTGTGTGTGAGTGTGTGTGTTTGTGTGTGTGGGTGGGTGGGTGTGTGTGTGTGTGTGTGTGTGTGTGTTTGTGTTTGTGTGTGGGTGGGTGTGTGTGTTTGTGTTTGTGGGTGTGTGTGTGTGTGTGTGTTTGTGTTTGTGTGTTTGTGTGTTTGTGTGTGTGTGTGTGTTTGTGTGTGTGTGTGTGTGTGTGTGTGTGTGTTTGTGTGTGTGTGTGTGTGTGTGTGTGTGTGTGTGTGTGTCTGTGTGTGTGTGTGTGTGTGTGTGTGTGTGTGTGTGTGTGTGTGTTTGTGTTTGTGTGTGTGTGTGTGTGTGTGTGTGTGTGTGTGTGTGTGTGTGTGTGTGTGTGATCTGTCAGCATCACTAGGTGTCTGTGTGGTTCATTTCCAGGATCCTCTGTCATCATCACTGTGTGTGTATGTGTGTGTGTGTGTGTGTGTGTGTGTGTGTGTGTCTGTGTGTGTGTGTGTGTGTGTGTGTGTGTGTGTGTGTGTGTGTGTGTGTGTGTGTGTGTGTGTGTGTGTGTGTGTGTGTGTGTGTGTTTGTGCTTGTGTGTGTGTGGGTGTGTCATCTGTCAGCATCACTAGGTGTCTGTGTGGTTCATTTCCAGGATCCTCTGTCATCATCACTGTGTGTGTCTGTTTGGCTGTGCTGCTAATTGGAGGATTTGCTCTGATCTACTACAAACTGAGATGCAACAAAACACAAGGTACTATTCATATTCTCTACATGCACAGGTTCATAATGTTCTATACATGAAATATTACAGACCACCTCTAGGTCTATGCTATGCTAGAGTTTTCAACAGCCACAGACTCCCTCTGGTGGACAAGAAATTAATAGACATGTAAAAGTATTACTTAACAGATGTGCATTATTGGTGTTCTTTCTTTTTGTAGACTCTGCCTTCATCAGCAAACAATCAGAAACAAATAAAACAGTGAGTAAATGTTAAACTCAGTTGATGAAATAAAAATGAAACATGAATAGGGCATCTGCTAGTGTTAAAAGAAACCATAAATAAGCAGACAAGAAAGCTATTGTTTTTATCACACGTCAACATACATTTGCAAAAGATTACAGTGTCTGTTGGGATCATTGGGAATCATAACAGTAACAGAATATAGGACATAATATTTTTGTCCATTCTATTGATCTAGTAGATGAGGTCTCTAATATTTAGAAGAAAATAAATGCTTTTTCAGATATGATGTTTTTTCCCAGAATCTTTGCTCTGTAACACATGAACCAAAACCTACATTTGTCTCTCTATCACTTAATTAATACTGTATGCTAACATGTACTGTGTACTTTCCCTAATTTCAGACTGATAGTTTTTGTGAAAATGATCCACCTGGTAACCAGAACATCAGCATGGATCCAATGTTCCAGAGCCTAAACCCCAACACCAGCCAATCAGATTCAGTCTACCAGAGCCTAAAACCCAAGACCAACCAATCTGATTCAGTCTACCAGAGCCTATACCCTGACACCAACCAATCAGATTCACTCTACTGTAATCTTGAAGATAATACCAACAAATCAGATCCAATCTACCAGAACCTAGAGCCCATCAGTAATGTGATTTAGTCTACAGAATCAAAATCATTCTACTAGAGCCTACACCCTTACACAGAACTGTCAGATTCAGTACAACAGAGCCTAAATCCGAAGATTGTTTATCAGAACCTGAACATCATACTCCTTGCCTTGCCTCCTTTCATACTCACTCAGTATCGCAATTTTATTGAACGTTGGCCATTCCCCTGCCACCCATTCCCCATTGACCTGCCCTACTTAATCTTAGTCTTCCCTTTCCCAAATTGTGAAGTCTCCTGAGCCATCTCTTCAGTCTTTGCCTTTTTCTCCGTGTTTGTGATCCTACTGCTTTGATCTAGATTTCTGGTGACCAACTTCCTCTTTTTGGATGCCCCATTGACTATTGCCTATTGCATGAATACCTGCTTGTACTTGTTCTTTGTATCTTAAACAGAATTCAAGATCTCCATCATCACAATTGCCAAAAATATATCTGATTGTAGTTTTTGTGTTTTATCATCTCCTATCTAATTTGTATGCTTTATTAGAAAGTCATAGATAGACATGGATGCACCTCTGTTCTTAAATAGGAGATGATTGATGAGCAGGGAAGGGGGACAGTAAAAAGAGAGAGGAAAGACCCACTGTGTCACTGTGCAATGCAAAGAGTTGGGTCTTCTTACCTCTCTTCTTCCCTAAAGTACCCTCAGTTTTGAAATGTAGTCATTAAAAGGAGAGGTTCACCAGAATAATTAATCAGCACTGTGTCTGGTTGAGCAAATGCAAAGCTCACTGAGAAAAGACAGGATACTGTCCTGTAGGTGCAAGCTTGTCATCTGGAGTCTTACATTTAGTGCAGGAAGTAGATTTCTAAAATCGCCCAAGCAAGGGAAGCTAAAGCCGGAAGTGTTTTCATGCAGACGTTATTCTTTGTTGCCTCTCTTTTAGAAACTGATGAACAGTAAACTCTGAACATTTGGATGACATGGCTAAAATGCCCAATAATAACATATTTCTCTGAGTTATAGCATTTCCTAACAGGATAAACAATCTGGTAATAAATTCCCAATTAAGCACAAGTTTTTCTCTGACACCATGTGCATAAGGCTAAGTTCAAAACTGACATCAGATTTAGGAAGCATTACTGCAAGATCCCAGTTTAACTGTGATGTTTGGCTCCATCTTAAGGAACTAAAAACCAGGGTATTTGATAAGAATTTCACAGTTGGAATAATATATAAGACTTGTAGTTGCATGAAAGGTTTGCATATATCTCCATGTAACACAATCAAAATAATTTCTCACAACAACATACCTTCAGTAGTGATGCCTTCTACACAGATCCAGTCCAAATGAGCAGTCTGAGATTTGTCCAAGAATGCTAAAAAATATCTGAAATTCAAACAGCCATAGGACTGGTGAAGGAAACCGCATGCCAACAATTAACATTTCAAAATTTCCTTTTCATTTTGCATGTATAGCTCAATTCTTTGATTTGGAAAAGTTTTAGTACTTTAGTTTTGCCCTCCTGTATTTCTAAACCTGTCAAAATTAAAGCTAATTTCTTAAAATTCATCTGAACACCTTTTCAGAGTTATGTACAAAAAAATTTTTAAAATCTTCATTTAAATTTTCCAGCCTTTTTTATTTTAAAATCTGATAAATACAAGTTGTAGGCACAAGTACAATACTTTTGTTAACTCGATGTGAGAATTTTTCACTTTATAGATTTTTCGATCTCCCTTTCTGTCTCACAACTCAAACACATATGAATGAACCTCTCAAGTTAGCCAGAAACATAAATGTGTACACATGGATGCACCTCAGTTCCTAAATAGGAGATGATTGAAATGATCATTTAATTTTCCCAGCCTTTTTATTTTTAGGCAGTTTTAGGCACAAGTACAATACTTTCGTTAACTCGATGTGAGAAGTTTTCAGTTTATATTTGTTCTGTTTTTTGTCCTGCCTTTCACACTCTTGTTTCTGCCATGATACAGTATTCAGCTTATTAAAGATCAATATCCTTATTAAAGGTGCAGTATCCAGGACCTGAACTTCTGCACTATATTACATTAAAATATATGAAGAACTTCATTAACAGTGATAGTAGTTTTCTCAGTGATAGTGTAGCACATACCTGAGGTAAGGCACTAGGTGGTCAGTTAATGGTTACATTGTATTCCAGATATAGAAAGGAAATGATGGTGGACTTCAGAAGGCAGCACACAGGAAACTCCACCCCAGTAATAATCACTAAACTCAATCCCACTAATCATCAGCAGGTTTCTAGTGGATAATGACCAGGATGTGCACATCAGTGAAGACCTCTCCTGGTCTCCTTTCATTACCATCTATTATTCTCATAAGAAAACTGTAAAAATGTCGCCTTGTTTGACAAGTCTCAATTTCTGCTGCAACATTCAGATGGTACAGTCAGCATAATCATGAAAGAATTAATCCATCGTGCCTTGTTCAGGCTGGTGGTGGAGCTGTAATGGGATGGCGGATATGTTCTTGGCACACTTTGGGTCCCTTAACATCAACTGAGTTAACATAAATGTCTCAGCCTACCTGAGCTCTTGCTGACCATGTCCATCCCTTTTTTGATCACAGCAGCATGTGGTTTATTGCCTTCCAGAAGGATGTGCCATGTTACAAAGCTCAAATCATCTGAAATTGTTCTCTTGAACATGACAATGAGTTCACAGTATTCAAGTGGCCTTCACGCACTTTTGAGTAAAGCACCTTTTTGAATATATGTCATGAAGAATTAAGGCAGTTATGAAGGCAAAAAGGGGGCCAACGTGGTACTAACAAAGTGTATCTAATAAAGTGGCAGGTGAGGATGGATGGATGGATGGATGGATGGATGGATGGATGGGTTTGTGAAAATCAGTCCTTCATCATTTGTGCAAGTAACCCTAGTCTATTTCATACGCAAAAGTCTTGATTTATAGATTTACAACAGTCAATCCACGGGCCGTTAGGTTAACTTTCACTAACCAGAATCACACTACTTGCACATACCAATGTAATTACATTTCATCACACTCTTATTGCAATCTTCTAACTTTAATGTTTTATATACTTTATTTACTGCCTCATAAAAAATAAAAAAATGTAAAAAAATTCATAATGCTTATCTTGCCTGTTGTCTCTCATGCAGTGGTGTCAGAGCAGTATAACTTACCCTCTCTAACTTCCCTTTGACCAAAGGAAATGTAACATGATTTAGTCTTAAAAGATTAATGAGAATATACTTTGATTGCAGAAAAGTAAAACATATTAAAAATCTAAACTTCTTATAAGACAGATTGTGAAATAGCAACCAGTGAATTAAAGAGGATGCACCAAACCTGGTTTGCTATTTAGTAATGCTGGCTAGTTGTTGACTAGGTAAACTAACTCAAGTATTCACAAAATAAAGATCATTGCAGAAGCTTCTTATATAGCACAGCCCCTGGAGATTTCTAACACTTTACAATATATTTGGAATAGTTTTGTAAACTATAGGTCAAAATGATCTAGATTTATACGGTCAGGTATGACAGCAGTTTGGAAATAGACTAATGTGCAGGAGTTACGCCAGCACAACTATTATCCTTGATTATTCAACCCTAGCTAACAGCTTTTCATTCCTCCCTGGGTCGAGTGTGGCCATGTGAACACTTATCACACTTACGGCATTTTGGAATCAAATGAATAACGTTGTGGTCTGACCGGCCAAGTGGCTTCTGCATTCGGACCTATAGGCGCCTGGTATGTTACCATAGCAAAGATCGAGAGTATTATTGATTCTGGTTGGGCAAGTCACATACTTCTCCTGCTCACTCAAGACAGATGAGAGATTATACTGGTTGAAAACACCCAACAAGAAGATCGGACCACCACACCTGGCCAGAGCATCATAATAACATTCTGCAATAACATGGGCAGAGAGACCAAATTTAGGCCCTGGAACGTGCACATAGATGAAGGTAAGTGGTAGAGCTCCCTCAGGGTGGTCATGTGGTATAATGGTCACAACCATTATCTCATAGACTGGGGTAATTCTGAGGTCTTCTACCGTCACATTTGTTGCCCAGGCCTCATTCACAAACATTAACAGCCCTCCTCCTCTGCTCTTCTGAGTTTTCTGGGAGTCACGATCACCCATGTAAGCCTTGTATCCCTCCAGATTGATACTAGGTGAGTTGCTAGTCAGCCATGTCTCTATGAAGAACATGAGGTCGCCGTTCCCAAAGTCATCATCATTTTCGACCATCTCTGAAAGCTCCTCTACTTTGTTTGGAAGGGAACGCTCGTTGAACATGGTTATTTTGGGAAGACGGTATAGATCTTCTTGCTGTATTGTGTGAGACTGTTGAGGTGGCTCCCTTTTTTCACTTGTGTGATTCCTGTCCTGTCCAGAGGTTCTGGCTGTAGTTGATGAAGTGGACTTCTGCCTTTTGTTCTTGTTGTCATTTGATTTGTGTTTACTTAAGGGAGCACTTTGGGTTGTTCCCATATCTTTTGTGCTGAGGAATATGTAGCTCTTTTTCTTGCATCTGGTTTGTTTTTACTCCATACAGATGATGCCTTGTGTGTAAACCTGACTACCAAACATCTCTTGAGCCAAACTAATGTGACACTCCATTTCAGGAAGCTTTTTGAGTGTCTCTCTGAAAGGTAAATCAAGATATGTTGAAATACAGAATTAAACAGACATTTTTGTGGTTCTTTATGGGTATATAATAAAAAGAACTGGATAGACTGTATTGACTGTATATTTTTCAGAAGGAGGTATGTAGCTCATACATCACAGCTTCATTCCCTAATATACACATTATTGATGTTAGTACTACCACACACACTGGCATGTTATGTATATTATTTATCTCATATATAATCAACATATTGCTTATATATAGTGTATTGTCTGTATTGCTCAAGATTCACGGCCAGATCTACGTACTTGGTTTGTGTTTGCATACTTGACAAATAAGCCCAATTCTGATTCTGATTACATTATTTGTGTGAGAAAAAAAATTGTGAACTTACAGGATTTCTTTCAAAATTGTCTTGAATTATTTCAAATCCTCACAAATTTCACTAGTTTGGGTTTTTTTTTTAGATAATTGCTGGCTTCTGTATCATGTTTGTTTTTAATCAGCTCTTCACAATTTTCAACCAAATCAGGAACTGTCAACACCAGTCCAAGTATTCCTCCTGCAACCTGCCAAAAAATGAAAAAAAAAGATGTTAACAATAACTATAAAAAACATCGCTAATACAGAATGTTTCATTGTTTCACTTATTTATTTATTTATTCTTTTTTAAGTATTTAGCAGTTAAAAAGCTAAATATACAAAGCATTTTAAAGTATTTATAAGAGAAATCAGAAATATTATGATATGACACTTCGAGACACTCGGGCCAGTGGCATTGTTACACAGGTCTAGTTGTAGAATCAGAACTAATCTATGACAATGTTTGGGCAACACATTTCTGCAGCAGCTCGAAAAAAAAGCTTCACTCTAAATGCTATGAAATGCAGCATTAAGATCTAAGAGAATCAGAATGGAGCAGTTACCCGAGTCCCAATTAAATCTCAGATAATTTAATACCTTTCAGAGTTTCAGTCTTAAAATCATTTGACTTTAGTTAATCTTGCAGTTGTATGGCCACTATGTCTTCAAATAAATTTTCCAAAACAGACTTGACTATGTTAATAAATAGCTGTTAATACACATGTTAGCAGTGAGGGAATAAGGAGTAAGGAAGTAAAGAACTTTGACAAACTTAGACTGCCATAAACACAGTCAGACTTCCTAGCAAACAAACTTTTCTTGTTTGTAAAATGATTTTAGATTTCACTAAGACAATTTTAATAATTGTCCACCACTTTAATTCATTCAGTAAATATGAATTTGAAATAGACAGCTAAAATAAATGTGAATACATATAATTACATTTAAAAAAGGAGATAGAAGTGATGAATACTAGTAGCTTCCTATAATAATACATAATTAAAGTAAGAAGAAAAATATAATGATTACTTGAATTAGTGATTCATATCTATATATGAATTAGCTTGTTTAACTACTCACCCGGCCTGATCCCTTTAGCACTGTTTTCAGTGAAATTCTGGCCAGCTGTGTGACTCCAGCTGAAATTCCTTTGGCAGCAACTGTACCAAACATTGCACCAAAGCGTTTAGCAACTTTTCCAGCTGTGCTTTTCAAAAAGGTGTGTGTATGTCCAAGAATCAGCAGCAAAACACTGACATTTTTCAAGAGCAAGGTGTCTGAAGATGAAAACCCTGTAGGGGTCACAGACACGAAGTCACTCCTGAAGAGGTTCTTCAGGCAGCTGAGCAGCAGATCTCTCCCACTGTGTTTGGCCATGGCTCTCAAGATTTTCACTGTGATTTCACACTGCACTTCCTCAGAGGTCGAGGCCTTAAGGCCTTGAACTTCACACTCTTCTGTCAGCTTTCTCTGAAGCCTTTTAATGTTCTCCTCTGTCTTTTTGGTGTTCTCAATGGTGCATTCTGCATCTTTCATTTTGTCACTGGACTCCATTTCTCCAAGAGGGTGAGTGTTAGGTTTGTCGTGGCCCCTGCTCTGGCTGCGACGCTCCCTGCCACTACCAACAAAGGTGCAGCCATGCCTCCAGTAATCAGAGTGGCAATGCCTATTCCAACCAGGTTGAGGGACCCGAGGACAGCAGCAGTGTTTCCCAACAGCTGGCCTGCAGTAATCGCCTCCCTCATTTCCTCAAGGTCATTTGCCAGGGCCCTGAGCCGATATACACAGCGTTTCAGCTGATCAAGCCAGGTGAACAATTCATCACACAGTTCTTCTGCCACACACATGGTGGAATGGAATAGAGGAGCTAGAATAAAAACATACAAAAAATGAGTTATTTAGTTACCTACATCTGTTAAAAATATAGGACACTAGTTTGTAGACAATTGATAATCATAAGATAAATAACAAATTACTTTTTAAAAATCTATTAGTTCAGTGACTTTCAGTACAAGGGGAAAGCCATCACATAACTTTGAAGAAGCTCATGACAACCTAATATTTTACTGAATACTAAGAATGACATATGGAAATCCCACAAGGCCATGAGTGTTTTGTTTTGTTTCTCTACTGTTATATGAAGACATATTTACTTATTTACTTATGATCTCAAGATAACAAACATTTTTATTTACACCAATAAGTTATACATTTATATATTTTTATATATTACAAGACCTAATATGTGAAGCTAAAAAGCATATTTATGTAGATTTATATGCGTTTTGGTCTTCGTTACTACTAGGAGGCAACTAAAAGCTAACTAGTTACGGTCTGTTCAGTTATTTTTCACCGCCGATGGGGAAAAAAAACACAAAAAAAACACTCGTCTCTGACGCAAAGCAGCTTTCAGATTTCCAATGTATCTTACTGTAACAACTTTAACAGTAAGCAACAATAATAGATGTCACGGCCGTCATTAATTGTAGGCCTTTGAGGTTTAAACCACGAATGATTTATTATTGAAATGGCGCGCTTTAGCACTTCTATCACTTTAAAAGTCACCCAGCAGTATACAAGTCCAGGCCCCTCCGCTTATTCCCCTCCACAATATGCACGAAGGCAGAAGACGACATGAACATAAATGATTTTTTCTGTTTTTTCTTTCTTCTTAACTCTTCTGATCATTTCTATGAAACCAAGTAATCTGTTTGTGGGTCAGTAATCTAACGATTTCTGGTCTCCGTTTTTTTCTCTATTAAAGCTACATTTGCTCTCAATTGCTGCCGATAAGTATCGTTCCGCTCAAATCTGGCCATTCTTGGGAAAACAGTTCGTGGCTAGACTCGACAAAAGAAAAACCTAGCTATGCCCCTGAAAGGCTCCATAATCTCTTCTGGCGCAGGAACGCGCAGCCTAAAAGTAAATAAATAAATATTAATTACTTGCATTGCGGGCAAAAATCACAGAACAAATGGGGTAGTTATGATATTGCCCTCCAGCCTGTTTCATAAGAATTAGTTTTAAAGTATTCAAAGTTTACAGACGCCCTTTGGTAACAGTTAGGCCTACGATAGGCGTATAATCTTAAAACGTTTCTTGGCCGTAGGAATAGGAATTACTTGCAGAAATCGAAGTAACAGGTGGCTACAGATTAGTGAGCAGGATTTGAGAACAGGACCAGTAAAAAGAAAACATATATCCTAGCCAGTAGAGTAGATTAGAGTCCAATATACCAATAATCCAGAATACTGTAGAAATACAGGCGTTCATACTTTAGGTTTGAAGCACTCAAGGTATGGATCGGGCTTTGATCATTGACCTCATTGACCTCATTGACCATTTACCTCATTGACCTGGTCTATTTTTGGCTTTGTATGCAAGCATCAAGGTTTTAAATCTGATGCGTGCAGCTCCTGGAAGGCAATGAAAGGAGTGTAGCAGTGGAGTGACATTTGTGAACTTCGAAAGAAGAAGTTCCAAAGTTACTTCATGTCCTAGGAGATTTCTGCTGCACCAGAAGAATGTATGTGAACTTATGATAACAGATCGTATCTGGCTAATCTCTGGCTGCTCCCAGCCAGCTAAACTCCTCATGATTACATGACCTTCTTACACAGACACATGCACAAACACACACATAACTTTGTCCTCCCATATTCTATTTGACCATATTCTTTAAGGAATACTGGAATTTGATGTTTCCCTTATGAAAGGCCTTCTCGCAAGCATCACAATGAGACCAGGATCATGTATGCAATATAACTTTATAGATTTTTTTTAACAAGATTTTTGTATTTCCACACAGACAATGCACAGACAATGGATTGCACAGACAATGGATCCATAGCACCCCACAGTGACTATAACAGACTCCCCATTCTGGATTTGTTAACCATGTATGACCAACAATGCATTGCTATATACATAACAGGCTCAGCATACTCAATACTAAGTGAAGTCTAACTAGCAATCATCAGTGCCGTTATGGAATCCACTCTCTATATTTCTGTTAACTTTTCTTATGTCTTGTTATTTCAGTCAGTCAAGAAATTATTATATCCATGGCTTAACCCTAATATTCTAGTGTTAGCATATTAAATTTATACATGTATTACTTAGTGACTACCTCCTCATCTCAAGTATAACAGATGAAGATTATTTGACTTATTAATAGTACAGTTCCATACATGTGTAATTATCATGCCCTCTATCTCTCTCTGTATCTCTCCTCTGTGCTCCTCAATCTCTCTAAGGAATCAACTTTGTCTCTAAGTCGTGTGTTTCTTGATGAAAATGTAACTGCTTTCTTATATATAATTCTGTGCTTTATATTGCTTATAAGAACATCTACACTCTATATTTGTGGACCAAATGGCTCAGGTGAATTAAGGTAACTGACCCAACCTGTTATAGTTTAAAATATATATGCCTCATAACCAAATATCACTACCTAGTTGTTTTATTTGTTTGTTTTATTGTTTCATTTACTCTTTCTCTTCTTTTTGTTAACTTTTCTGTTTACCCCATGAAATCCAGAGACGAGACAAGGAGGCATGAATATGCATGAGCGAACCTGAGAATGATCTCTTCCCCTCCCCGAATCGGGGGTTATAAACATCAATGCTCAGGAATAAAGGGTCAGGAAAGAAAGGTTTTTGAGGTAGTTAAACGTGAGGAAAGTTGGATCCAAAAAAGAAGAAGTTAAAATGTCTTTAAGTATTAGAGGAGAATTAAGTAATTAGCATAGTATCTTATCTTATGTTTGTCTTATATCTACAATGTTATTCTGTCATAAACTGTTTGTTTTCCACTATGCCGTCAACATAGTCAGATTTTTGTTTTGCATCATTGGTAAAGTTAGAATTAATCCATTTGACCAATAGTAATTAGCCAACCTTAGATTTCTACAAACTTCATCTATGATATGCTCTCCCATTGACACCTGTGAAGTCAAGAAACCATCCATCTCAGCTCTACACTCACAGTGAAGCTCAGGCTCATCGATTCAGGACAGCCTTTGGTACTGGGTTACTGGCAGCGCACCAGAAAATTTCCAGCCAATCATAGCTACACACCAGTAACCCTTCTTGCACAGACGGACCAGCCAAACTGACAATTGTCCCTGGAAACTGATGTATAGATATATTTGTTCCATTCATATGCTATCTCTATAGCAAGTTGCATTTCCTAGAGATAATTCCATTTAGTCTATATTATAATAGGAATAGGAATCTCCTCCCCTTTAGGCAACCCTCCCATAGTGACACTCACTGCTAGCTCCGTTATCTTTTTGGGATAGGTTAGTCTTACCTGAGGTAGCACCATAGCTAAACAGTTCTCTGGCTTGATCAGATGTTCTTCCCTCTGATCCCAGTTCTTTTCTTTGTTGTTGGCTTATTATTATTATTTGATTTCCTTTATCTCTTCAGCCCCCTTTATTTTCTCCTTCAGTTGTCACTCATTAGGTATTCTGTATGCCTGAGCCAAGTCTGTAGTCTATAAGACCTGTTTCACAATGTCAATAATTTGCTTATTCATTAATCAATAAACTTCCCATTTATTCAACAAGCTGGTTGTCAAGGCAAATATATTTGAAAGAATGGTATTCAGTCACTGCATAAAATATGAACTAATTTAGGAATGAGACTCATCTAACATTAATAAACCTTTGGTATTCCACCGTCATTAGTTCACAAATGTTCCCTATATTTTAGGGTGGTGCCCCTTTTCAATAATTCATAAAATTGTGTTTTTGCTACACTCTGCTGTTAATAAACTAGCGCTTCTCTGACTATACTAACTCTGGTAACTGATTAAGTAACTGTAAATACACTGTATACAAACGAGTTATTCATTTACTTTTAATCATATACCACTAGTCTAAACCTTCAACAGTCTCTGATGCAAATGTTTTAACTATGATAATATGCAAATATTTACTTGAAAGCTTATTTCTTTATTGTTGCTACAGTAATTTTAATCAGTGTTGTGTTCTTGTAATTGACAAAAAACCTTTAATAGACCTTTATGAACAAGTTTGAGAAATAACCAATAAATCTATTCTAGATTGATATTTGAGGCTTTTGTTCTTTCTTCATTTTCTAATCATGTACATTCTTTACATTCTTTATCTGGTCACGAGGTGGTGATGTGCCAAATTTCTTATTTGAGTTTCCTAAAACCATCCTAGTGGGCTGAGTTATTAGATAGTAGTTTGTTCACATTGTGAAAAGTTTTGCCAAAAATGAGAATAAAAAAAAAAACAGCATTATGAGTCCATGAGTCTATTACTTTTCTACCAGGCCTAATGCAGCCTGCCTGAAGTGCTCCAGCTGACTCCAATTGTGTCCCTGTCATGTAACTGTTATGATAACGCATTCATGTCTACCAATGACTATGTGTCATGTGTCTGCATAAATACTGTCATTCTGTGTTTTGCTATGTCTGTTATGAAAATCACACTTCTTTAGTCTGAGGTTTTCCCAGAGACCATTTATTAGCATTAATCTAGAGTAAGCCTAACCCGTGTTAGGTTTCAAATGTCATTTATTTCATTACCTGTTTGGTCCCCTGTTGTGGGAGTGTGATTTGATCACTATTATTAAAAAGAGAAACTCTGGGGGAGGAGGAGTTATGCTTTCACACAGGATGCACAGGCAAGTGTTGCAGACAAAAACTATTAAAAGTGTCCTGACAGACGTATTTACACACAACATTAATTTAATTATGTATGCATGGCAAGAACAGTTTATAAGTGAATGTCACGGGGCGCTCCCCCCCCCACGAGTTACATGGTACGGCTTGCGGCGTGCAGGAGGGTTCACTCCTGTTTGTAGCCACACCCCCATGAAGGTACACACCTGTACAGGGTTAAGTGTTAGTGTGTGTCTGTCTATTAAACCCCCATCAGTGTGTGCCTCCCTGTCATTGTTTGTCTGTTAGCGTCTGAATGTAATATCAGTAATCAAGTGAGAAAGCAAGAAAATTTGGAGGTATTTAAAAAATAAATAAAAGTAAAATAAAAATAAAAAATACAATTTTTTTATTGAGCTATGGACAGGATAATCCATCAAATGGGTCTAATTCTATACCATTTATACATCATACATTTATTTCAGCAGTTATAATGTGTGTTGGATGTACATGAGACACAGAGTAAGACGTGTTTACTTAGAGTCTATGCCCACATTTATAAGTGAATTGATTATGTTTTTGTTCATTCTCAGGTTCTCCACCATTCTGGCTCACAAATTGCTGGACCTTTGAGGTCATGACCACCCACTAACAGTCCTGATAGACATCTCCACTTTACAGTACAACCACCTAAAGATCACGGCGCTACTTACACCACCCTAATTTTCCAGAAGAATCCAGATTCTCCCCAGTAATCCTCATATTCATAACTAAAACTGAACTCAATTTAAAGAACTAAAGCAAAAAAATAATGAAAGGTACATTAACAGAAAGGGGCAAATTGAAAAAACAGATATTGCACAGCATATAATATTAATGTTAGTCAATGTTAGTGATTCTAATTATATGTTGTTTTTACAGTTGCTGCCTGCTCTCAGCCTGTATTCCCTCTTTTTGTCACAAACACAGTCTGGCTATAAATAACTCATGTCACTCCACAGTAAACTGGAGCACTTTTGACTGCATACTGACTCCATGTCCTCTGTGCTGCTCAGAATTTCTACCCAGGCACCTGAGGGTAACAACGTGGACACATCCAAGCATCCTAATTCAGAAATATCTTCCAAACATTTAACCATACTACTGTAACTCTCACACATGCACTGAAATACAGATACAGGTACAATTTTACAGATTACTTCTAGGTCTATGTTATGCTACAGTTTTCGACTGTCGACTGTTCCCTCTAGTGGAAATTAATCTGAAATAGTATCACTTAATAGACCTGTATTATGGGTGTTTCCTCTTTTTTCAGACTCTGCCTTCATCAGTAAACAGTCAGGTACAAATAAAACAGTAAGTAAATTAAACTCGAGTGATGAAATAAACATTAATGTCTATAACAGTGCAGCTCCTACTGTTTAAAAAAAAGCAAAAATAAACAAACAAGAATACAATTGTTTTCTTCAAATCTGTCCACGTGTCAAACTACATTTGAAAAAGACAACAGTGTCCATTGGGAATTGTAACAAAATAAAGGACAAAATAATTCATGTAATATTCCTTAATAACAGACCCAGAGTCATGGTGCAGAACCAAGACTAACAGATCCAGACATGCCAATGCTGACACTCCTTTCATACTCCAATCAGAAAAACAGGCAGAAAACAGCAGAAACACATTAAAATGAGTCTGAGTTTGCAACTCTGTATTATATAGAACATTGACATCTATTATTGATCCTAAAAAATCTAATAATCTGTTGTTAAAATGAAGATATAATTATTCCTCTGTACTTAGCCAGCTTTCTTTGCAAAGAGTATGGCAGTATACAAATCACATATATTTAAGTACAGCACATATTGCAACATTTGAAAATTTAAATCAGGTCTGATCATGTTAGATAAAACATCTTAAAGTTTATCATGAGATCAGAAAATGTGTAATATAATGTCTGCAATGAATAGCACAGTTACAGTAAACTAACCAATTAACATGGCATTCCATGATCTCCATGTGTTCCTGCAACTGAGTAAAGCAAAACTGTCAAATAAAAGCATACAGTCACAGACAGTTATGTTTGTATGTAATTATATGTATGTAATTATAAGAGTATGGTATTGTTACAGTGTTATTTTATAGGGATCAGACAAGCTGGGATTGTTTTTAAATGACTGTACTGATTAACTGTCTTTCTTGTTTGTTTGTTTGTTTGTTTGTTTGTTTGTTTGTTTGTTTAGTCGACCGCAACGGGCTTTAAATATTATGCCTTGTTCCTCTCTGTAATTTGTGTAACTGTGAATCATACATATAGAGAGCGCTATTTAATTCATATTTAATTATGAATTTGGACATTTGGAAATTCACTGTAAAACTGTAAGAGTGGCCTGTAAAACTCAACGCTTCAGAGGAACGAGGAACCACAGAGGAAGTGAGACAGAAAAAGAACAAATAAACATGTACAGATGAATAATCGCAACAAAAACCTCAGAGAGTGCGGAAGACGAGCATCAGTGAAGCTGGTTTCATGATGAAGATCCTTCTCGTCACCACCCTCTGTCTGATTTCAGGTCAGATTATTCTGTCCTTGTGTAATGTCTGTAACAAAATATACCAGTTTAACACTATTAACACTATTAGATAAATAGATAAAGTTAGATTTTTGTATGTAACCTACTACAATCCTTTTTACATTACTGATATGGGTGACATGGTTCCTTTTGATTGGCAGGTGCAGTGGACTGCTTTCATGTTACTGGCCACTCAGGATGAAGTGTCGTTGTGTTTTTGAGTTATACGAGCCCAATATATATTTGCAAGTTGGCAGAATATGACCAATGCAAATATAAAATAGATTTTGACACCCAAAATGACACTGTTTATGAGAGGAAGTTATCACTGTATAAAAACAGGAAAGGATACTTCACACTGTTGATCAGAGAGCTGAATCTACAGGATGCTGGACAGTACCGATTTAGATATTCATACTGGTTGGATAAGGATATGAACTTGGAAGTTCTTACTGGTAAGAAATAGTAAATAAAATAGTGTATTGGGTCATCACATTCACTTGTAAAATGACCTGTTTTTTATGATTGATAGATACTTGTTGTGTGAAATCATGGACAATGACTGGCTTTCTGAAAGAGTCAGTATCCATCTACTGTGGCTACCCAGAGGAGTATAAAACCAAACGGAAATATTTGTATAAACTAAAAGGCCACTCAACTGATGAGGTGATTTATGTTCATGCTGGACAGTCATATGAAAATAATTCATTCTCCATTTATGATGACACACACTCAAATGTGTTCATTGTGAGCATCCATAATTTGGCTGAGGTAGATGGAGGAGTTTATTTATGTGGAGTGTACATCCACATCAGCTACATCTCCACACTCACAACTGTCCAGCTACATGTAACAGGTAAGTAGCACAAACCCCAGCACTTTTGAAACCTGTACATTCCATATTTATTATTTTTACTACAAAGACCTTAGTTGTTAATGTAGAATTACAAAATGAGCATTTTAATTGATAGATAAAGTGGGGTCAGCCAGAGTCACAGTCTGCCCAGGAGATCGTGCCATTATAAGATGCAAACAGTCTACAGATAGATCCAAATCCAAGTTCATCTGTAAGGAATCCCATGGGGAATGTGCAGAGAAAATGTTCACTAAGGTTCCAGATGAATGGCATAAAAACAGGGTTTTTTCTCTGTACGACGACACCAGTGGAGGATCCTTGATGGTTTTCATCAAAGACCCGTCAGAGAAGAATTACAGGTGTGGAGTGGATGAGTCTCAGTTTAATGATCAGTACACAGAAGTAAAAATAGAGGTAAAAGGAGGTAAGAAAAAGTCTCCCGGTGATTATAACTGTATCTAAACCTAAAGCTATAGTCAGTCCATCATTTGAATAAGATATTTTTATATTTGTATCCTATAGATTTCTTGTTGGGGGAAGATTACCTCAGATGCTGGTTATAGCGGTGAGACTGTCAGCATAACCTGTGAGTTTCCGTCAGCATATGGAGCAACACCAAATCATGTGTGCAAAGAGGACGAGGATCACATCTGCCGAGATATCAGTGCATCCACAGCTGCAGGGAAACACTCCTTATCCGACCACAGCCAAGCAGGAGTCTTCAAAGTTGACATCAGGAATCTGAGCCTCAGTGACGCAGGAGTGTACTGGTGTGGAGCAGAGACCAGTTCCTTCCTGGTTCTAGCCAGCAAAATCATAGAGTATGAAGGTGATGTGGTTCAGATCAAATGTCCTTATGAGTCAAAGTATAAACAAAGCATAAAGCATTTCTGTAAGGAAGATGAATGCATTACAGAGCAGCAGAAATTTCAAACTCAGGCTATGCAAGGATCAATCAAGGATCAACCAAGACAGACCGGCTGTCTTTGGATGATGACATCATGGCCACTGCTTTTAGAATAATCATCAGTGGAGTAACTGCAGAGGATGCTGGGAAATACTGGTGTGGAGTGAACAGTGGAGGAGTGGTGATGTATTATCTCTCTACCGAAATGCAGATAATCCTAAAACAAGGTAGTAAAGATCTCTATATTCATATAATTTGATATAGTACATAATCTGTTTCCATGTTACATGTGATGTCAAAATTGCTTTCCAGTGCTTTTTGTGAGTGGAGTTGAGACTATTTTAACGTGCATTTTAACGTTAACGTGTATAAAATTGATCAGAGAGAATCTGCAAAACACCAAGAAACATTCTTCTGCATGGGGGAGCTCTCCAGCCGTGACAAAGATGGAGGCGAAGTGTCATCAGAGAAAACCAGAAATGGACGACTCTCTCTGACTGATTATGCATCTGCTGGAATCTTCACTGTGACCATCTCTGACCTGAGAGAGGAGGATTCTGGGATATACTGGTGTGTGGAGAAGAGCTATGGATCCTACATCTACACTAAAGTACATCTACAAGTTACAAAGAGTAGGAACCTTTTCACTTTTTGTTAAAGAATAATATTTGGCATGCTTGCTATTAAAAAAAAAAAGTTAAAGAGAAAGTTTTCATTGAGGATAGTCAGCTTGACTGTTACTCTCAATAACTTACCAGGAACTCTTACAACTTAGCATATGATACTTGAACAATTTGAACAACACTTGCTGTAATTGACTTTAAGTACTTTTGAACTCTAAGAAAGATATATAAAATATAGCAGATGCAAAGACCAAAGAAAACTAGAACAGAGGGGAGAAAATAAGTGTTCTCTGAATGCTGGTAACTATCTGAGTTTAAGAAAAGCAGAAGTGCAAATGACACAGCTGTGCACATCGGCACTGTGGGTCATGTGGTTGATGGTCAACATACCATTAAATCAGCCACTACAAGAAGAAAAAAAAAACAAAAACAAATATGTCAGCCATTTTCATAGCTTTAATTTAAATATAATGCAAATTGTGGTGTAGTAAAAATTCTGGGGCCCCACTGCAAAAGGCAGGGGAGAGGCCCTTTTAAAAAGTGTATTATATTTTTACATTTATGTTCCCCTTCTCGGCCCCCCTCCGTCAGCTTTAGAAGACCATACCAACCCCCCACCCACCCCACCGCCACCGCCCCCAGTGACTGTAAATATGAGTTCTGGGCCTGTTCTTTAAGTCTTAACTCGGTTTCTCTCAGCTGCAGTTTCCTCTGTCGTCATCCCTGTGTGCATCTGTGTGATTCTGTTGCTGATTGGAGGATTGACACTGACACTGTACAAGCTGAGAAACTTCAAAAAACAAGGTACCCTTCAAACTCTACATATAATCTACACTATTGATAAAACTGGACAACTGGATGTTATGTAGTCTCCTTGTTGTTTAGCAAAATGAAAGTGGATAAGTATAAAATACTCCAAAAGGTTTATTTATGTATTTATTACTTATTTGTTTATTTATATGGGGCATGATTGTTTTTAGAGCAAGCCAGAAACAGCAAAGATCCATTTGAAGTCGCTTCTCACTGATGGATTATTGGTCTGGTTGTATCTTTTTCCTGTTGTAGTGTGGGTAACCATAGCAATGGCTAGCCTACCATATTCTATTAAACTCCAGTGACAATGAGAAGACGTGAAGTTAAATTAAGGTACCTAAGTTACCTAACATTTGTCTAGTTGAGGAAAACTGTTTGTGAACTGATAAAAAAAGGATCATTTAGACGTATCATGTGACTTTGTGTTCCATAGGCTCCACTTCTTCAGACAGCACAAAGAGGACAAACACGGATGAAGTGATTATGTGGGTATATTGTGTGCGTGTGTGTCTGCACAGTCACATGTATATGAGAGTGTTAGTTGTTCCCTTTCAGGTTCCCTCTTCTGCCTGTGACTATGGGGAGGTTAAACACCACACATACGTTCCTGCCACACACAGTGCTGTTTACATGAATGCCTCATTTCCTGCTAACATCCCTCATGAGGATGCAGGTAATTTACACAACACAGTAAGCAACATACGTAAGCCATATGCATTATAATGAGGTTTTTTATATCCTATAAATTCCTGTAGTTTGTAGTACTTTGTGACCCCATTTTGCCTAAACCACTGGGTGAATGCAGCTTGTACATCAGCTATTGGCCTGTTAGCCCACAATGTGCAGAGCAAGTATGACGATTCATAATCAAGACATTCTAGCATTTGGTGTTGATGGTGGTGGGAGGTATTCTCACCTCCACACTGTCCATGAGATTTCAGTTAGCTGAGTTGAAATCTAGCATCTGGGAGGCCTACAGAAGCAGTCTAATTATTGTCTACTTGCTCAAAAATGAACCACTCATGCTCTCTGAAGGGGGCGCAATTTTGCTTGAACCCACATTCCTGTGAGGAGAGAAGGAGCTATTTCTATTTGTTTGTATTTTTATGTATTTTGGTTCAACCACCCAAAGACCAAGGCCCCACTTACACCACCGTGATTTTCCAGAGTAATCCAGATTCTCCCAGTAATCCAACAGTCACCTTCAGGGAGGAAGAATCTGCTACAGAATATGCCACTCTCAAACACCACACAAGGCTGGAATAACTTAATTTCTACTACTACTCTTCTGTGAATATGCCACTCTCAGACATCGCCCTCTGCTGGAATGACCTGCTGCTTGCTAAATTCACTGTACATACTTAACCTTTGTCTTTACTCCGTGGTTGGGACTTGGAGAAAATAGGTATTGAGGAGTGAGATGCTCTCACAGAATCTGAAATCCATAACATGATTGGTCACTGGCTTGTTATTATGATTGTCTGGAACTTGTAGTGTTTAACCTACTGATGCAGAACCAGATAGATGAAATTCTACATTCATGTTACAGGGTTTAATGCTTAATTTGGAATTTGTTTTTGCTCAGATACAGTTTTGTTTTTTTGGTTTTTTTTGCAGTAACTAGTCACATAAATGCTTGTAAGTGAACTATCAAGAGTGAATGGACCTCTGGCCTCTAGGGCCCACATGTACACATATAGGAAATGTTTAATGTAATTTAATAAACAGAAGAAATAAAATAATAAAATATAATATTTATAATCCTTGCCAAAACACAGATTTATCTCTTCCAATCTTGGCATAGTAAATATTAGCAGTTTGAAACTGCTGCTTTGTTAATATGTATATGCTGCATTTTATTACTTTTAGCTAGCTGACAACCATGGATAGCCTGACAGTCATATTACAAGTACAAGTAAGATCTAATTAAAATATATATAATTAAGATGTAATTAATGATTCATAAGTAAGATCTAATTAACAATTCATAAGTAAGGTCTAATTAACCATTCATAAGTAAGGTCTAATTAACTATTCATACGTAAAGTCTAATTAAACATTTATAAGTAAGGTCTAATTAACCATTCATAAATAAGGTCTAATTAACCATTCATTAGTAAGGTCTAATTAAACATTTATAAATAAGGTCTAATTAGCTGGATTAACATTAGTGTCACGGAACACTCGCCTCCCGCGAGGCACGTGGTTTGGCCAGCTACTTGCAGTAGGAGGACCCTCGTTTGTGGCCACGCCTGCACACACTTGTACCTCGTTTGTCTATGTGTATTTAAATCCACGTCAGGGTGTGCAGCGTCGTTGGTTGTTGTTAATGTGGCGTATTAATGTTAAATGTTAGCGTCGTCGTTACTACAAGTATTCCTGTTTATCGTGTCTGTTTATTGTTAATCGTTTCATGTTTGTTTGTAATACGTGTGAGTGCCGTTGTGTTTATGTTTCAATTAAATGTTCGTCCTTGTCGAGGAAGTCTGTGCGTCCTGCCCCTCGCCCTTCGGCACTCGGGCCACCAAGCGTTACAATTAGGACCAAGCTAAGCTTCTTGTTAATTAGTAGCTCAAGTGCGGCCAGAAACAACCAACCACAGCAGAACAGTTCAGTATTAGCTACATTCTGGCATTATTATGTGACTCTAACTTACTGGACTGCATTGTTTATTCTGTTGTTGAATGTGCTGTTTGCATGTTGAATATACTATATTTAATTATTTTTGGCTCTCTGTGCTTTTAGCCCAAAGTATACTTGTCCTGCAGCTCACAAATTTAGCTAAAACATAAAATTCAGATTTGCATCTTCATAATTTAAAATGTAGTTCATCACTAAGCGGTTTGTAATCTAACAATCACATACATAGATACATACACACACAAACACATATGCATGCGTGCACGTACACACACACACGTTGTAATTGTAATTGTAATTCCACGAATAAATAAGAAGCTCAAGGAGCGGAGACCTGAGAATAAACGCAAAGGTCTTTGTCACATAACTACACCAAAGAGAGAAAGGTCGAGAGACCGTTGGAGAGACTGTTGGAAAGCGTCTCTTAAGCAGAAGCAAAGGCATGTGCCTTGGATGAATTTTAATTACAGAGGAGCTGCTCTGTGCCTCCCTCTGGTGGCTGAATGTTAGCTTATCAGTTAGCTAAATTTATATATCCTTAAAAATAATAAGTACGGTGCAAGACCGTTCTGTTTTATGAATGGCATAACACATCAGAGTTAATCAATTAATAGACTAAATACTCTTCATACTGTGATTACATGTTTTATAATTGTTTCATGGCAAGGTGATGGCTAGGTAGTATTGTAGTCTACTGTTATAATATTATTGTTCATAACATAAGCAATAGTTTCTTAATAAGGTAAATAGTACTTAGATCACAGCATTTTTCCACCTGAATTAGCTTTCATATAGAACACAACTGGTAATTGTTGCACACTAGACAAACCCTAGGCATGTGAGGAAGAGGAAGACAACGAGGAAGAGGAGAGACTGGGACCAGAGAGTGCCTGAAGGAAATTTACATGCAGCTTGCAGTGCATGTAGTGTACTTTGGGAGAAGATCATGTTTTAGTACATTTGCACACACAATACCTCTCCCCCCCCTCAACATCATCCGTATTATGAGGAGGTTCCAGACTACACACAGGCCACATCCACAACAGTTTATGCCACCGCCCAGAAACCCAAGGCTCCTCCCACCTCTCCTAATGCTGCTAACAGACCTGCAGAGCCTGCACTTGATTTCTACTCGTTAGTTCTACAGCCCCTGCCCATAACAGACATCCCTGCATTGTATGCCACAGTGCACCATGGAGTGTGAGACCTCCACCTGTCTGATAATCCTGACCTTTGATCTCTTTCTGTACTTCACATACCATGAATAAAGCCCTTTCAGAATGTGTGATAGGACTATTAGTTCGTGTTAGTATAAAAGTTATTTTGTGTTTAGATCATTCAGAGAAAGGAAAAGAATGAGAGATCAGAGCGAGGTATTTAGTTGTTTAAATTCAATTCATCTTTAGTGACATTATACCAATACAGGGTTGTACAGTATAATGAAACACTGTCAGACTACTGTCAGACTACTACAGACTACTTCTCTACTGCAGTTATTTTTAAAATGATTAAAAAAAATTAATAGAACAGTAGTCAAAGACAATAGTCAAAAACACAAAGACAGTGGGTGCATGGCTAATAAATACAAAATATGTGCATAACGTAGAGGTAGAACAAGACTGCAGACTATTACAATCTGGGATCTGATTTTCATGTGAATTGAAAAACAGTGTAGCATGTTTTGGTCTCACAATTGTAAATATCAGGTTTTGTCCCTTAGAGGGTGCTCATGCTCTTAAAACATTAGAGTTCAATGTGAAGTGTCTGCCAGGCGTTTAATTTTGCATGTTTATTCAGTGCAGTAAGCCCTGTTCTAAAGATAAATTACAAACAGTCTTTGATAATAAAAGTATTTCTCAGAATCCCTGAGCTGTGATCTGGTCTTGCAGTTATTCAAAAAGTGATGAGCTCAAATGATTTTGCATTTAAGAAACATAAAAGCTGACATGGTCTGATTAGTGTCCCAGTCTTAGCTGTATCTGAATGTGATGCATGGACACATGTAACTTTGCCACAGGCAGTGGTAGTAGGTTGCTGGTTCAAGCCCAATCACTGCCAAGTTGCCACTGTTAGGCCCCTGAGCAAGGCCCTTAAGCCTCAACTGGTTGAGTTGTACTCAGTCATAGCTGTAAGTTGCTTTGGATAAAAATGTCGGGTCAATGTTTACTAATTTTGGCCAACTTTCAAAGAGTCTTGTCCAGTCATCCAATTCAACAGCACTTGCTATTTTTGAGCCCAGCTTTGTTGAACCACACAAGAGAGAAGTGACCACAGACAGGAGGAAGTGGAGTTAGAGGAAGAGAGAGTGACAGAGTGGATGAACTACAGACAGGAAGAATTGCGGTTTGGGGGAGAGAGTATAACAGAGAGGACGAGAGAAGTACTACCACCTCTTAGAAAGTGAGGGGGAAAACTGAACAGAAGTCTTCGGTCCTTTCAGAGCACAAACTGATGAACGGAATAAATCCAATGACATAATTATGAAGCTCCTCCTCATCTTCAGTTTCTGGCTCTTCTCAGGTCAGAAGTTCAACTCTCCTCAAACGCTTTTACAGTATGTTTCCTTCATTGTGAGTGTGTGGCATGGTTCATAGGTCCAGCGCATAGTTTAATTTATTATGAGTGTGTGTGACATGGTTCATAGGTCCAGCACATAGTTTAATTTATTATGAGTGTGTGTGACATGGTTCATAGGCCCAGCACATAGTTTAATTTATTATGAGTGTGTGTGACATGGTTCATAGGTCCAGCACATAGTTTAATTTATTATGAGTGTGTGTGACATGGTTCATAGGTCCATCTCATAGTTCCAGTTTATTTTGTGCTTTAATTGTAAAAAGAATTGTCATGGATTATTTTTGGCAACCTAACTGTATTGTGAGTGATAGGAAGCCACAAATACAACTACAGCTACAGATCAGATTATTCTAAAAGAGGGAAGTTTAATTTATTATGAGTGTGTGACATGGTCATAGTTTCACCCTATTTAGAACTGCCCCTATTTATTTAATTTTTTGTTTTTTTAATGATCATAACATAATTGTTTTTGTGGATGATATGAAGCCCTTGCTTCAGATCACAAGACTCTAAAAGAGGAACTGCATTTTTATTGGCAGGTCGTGTACACTGTGCAGATGTGATTGGCTACACAGGAGGAAGTGTCATAATCAACTGGCATTATGATATCCTTAAGTACATGAATCACACAAAACAGTTTTGCAAGATAGCTCAAAGCAAATGCACAGATAAAATAATTCCCCAGATGGTGAACATGTGGGCTGATGAAATAAAATTCATAGCTGTGGATGATACTAAGACTGGATTCTACAGTGTGTTAATAAGAAACATAAGTAAGCAGGATGCTGGAACCTACAGGTTTGGAGTAGAAGGAGCCTCGAGTTCAGATGTGACACTCAGTGTGAAAGAAGGTGAGAGACTTTATACTGGATTTCCACTGACATCATTCACTGAATGTTCTGTGTCTGATTTCTCAGACCCTTCATAGCACATGTGGATTGTGAGAAGGTCTGATCAGGAGAGTCCTGGAGTGGCAGAGTTCATGTTCTTACTGTCCAGAATTTTGTTCCAACTGTCTGGCTTTGCTCATTAGCACAAGCCAGTAAGTAGGCCTGATGAGCTCAGCTGGGGGACAATTTTGCTTTTGGTAGCTGATCTCTGAACATTAAAGGGCTTTCTCTGTCTAATTTCTTTAAAACAAATAAATTACTCACTGACTCGTTTTGTTTGCATGGCAGATCCTTGCTGTGGACAGTTACTCACACAAACAGCTCACCAAGGAAAGAACATTACGCTGAACTGTACACACCCAGAGAAGTATAAAAGTGATATCAAGTATGTGTTCAGAGTGGATAATCACAGCATCCGTGCAGTCATTCCTGCTGTCCAACAACCAGAAGGGAAACAGAAGTTTTCCCTTTTGGAACACACACAAGCAAACATGTTTAGTGTGGGAATCAGTGATGTGACAGTGGAGGATGGAGGACTTTACCTGTGTGGCGCTCAGAGACAAAGGGAATCTGTGACCCTATACTTTCCTGTCTTCAGTGAAATACAGCTCCACGTCACATGTGAGAACCTACTGCTTTTATGAAGTTACTAAAGTTGCATTTTCATCCCAACGTTTTGAATGACTTTGACCAGCATATAAGGTTGTAATGCCACCTGAAACCTCATTAATACATTGTATTTATTCATTTCATGATTTCTTCACTGATATTAATATCAAGCAACAGCAAGCTTCCCTGGTAAGAAAGTAATTTTTTTTCATATATAATGTGTTTGTGCTAAAGGTGTGATTTGGTTTGTCTGTAGGTTGTATATTCGGTCTGAATCTCACGTGTGTCACGTGTTTGTTGCAGTGTTTCCCACATCTCCAGGCAGCTCACCGCTCAGATTTTTCATCATCACTGTGTGCGTGTGTGTGACTCTGCTGCTGATCGGAGGATCTGTACTGATGGTCTACAAACTGAAATGCCATAAAACACGAGGTAACAGTCACTCACTCCTCTTTTTTTCCAAAGGAATAAAATAAAAACAACTTTGACCCTTTATAAAAATATCTTGTTTTAGGGTGGTGAAGGGGGCTTTTCCTCACTGTTATCTGGAAAATGTTCATGACATTTAACATATAACATCTACTTGCACATAGACTCACCATCCACTTTATAAACGTGTAAAACAATCTTTAGACCATTGCTGTCACATATAATTTGTCAGCCGTCCTCTACTGAGTTTCTCAACACACCTACGGCGCTTTCTCATAGTGTCCTGCAGGGGGCACTGCGCTGGTGGTATTAGCCACAGCCGTGTCACTGCAGGGTTAAGAGTGGTCCACGATCCAAAACATTTCCAGTCAACAGTGGTCCTCAGTTCAGAACTGGATCACTGAAGAAAAGCAGGTTTGTTAACAAAACTCCAGTGTTTAATTAACTCATTATGTATATTGGAGTCTAGCTGGACCTAAAGAAATATTGCATGAGTTAATTCAGCACTGGGATCAGATAGTCTCTTACTGTGGTCTTTAACTATACACCAACAGGGTTTATCATTAATATATGTTTCTATTTAAATAAAGAATAAATCTAGTGTAAGCTACCTAATCAAAATGGAATCTGTCACCAACTACTAGGAAAGATTTATTTTACAATCTATAATTCTAGGAATTTTTGTGGTAATTAGCTGGACCTCCACTGATCACATGACCTTTTGCACTCAACAGGTTCTACTTTCCCATCAAATAGAAGAAACACAGTAAACAATCATGAGGTCAGTCTGCATGTGTTCACATACGTATGTGTATGTGTGTATGTGCATGTGAGAGAGTCCCTCTTCCACCTCATTGTAATTCGGCAGCCTGTAAATCAGGGATGTTTTCCTCATTTTCCAGATCACTGCATTTCTCTGTACAGTCATCTGGAAACACTGTAGTGTACTTTGGGAGAAGATCATGTTTTGGTACATTTGCACACACAATACCTCTCCCCCCTCAGATTCAACATCGTCCGTATTATGAGGAGGTTCCAGACTACACACAGGCCACATCCACAACAGTTTATGCCACCGCCCAGAAACCCAAGGCTCCTCCCACCTCTCCTAATGCTGCTAACAGACCTGCAGAGCCTGCACTTGATTTCTACTCGTTAGTTCTACAGCCCCTGCCCACAACAGACGTCCCTGCAGTGTATGCCACAGTGCACCATGGAGTGTGAGACCTCCACCTGTCTGATAATCCTGACCTTTGATCTCTTTCTGTACTTCACATACCATGAATAAAGCCCTTTCAGAATGTGTGATAGGACTGTTAGTTTGTGTTTGTATAAAAGTTATTCAGAGTAAGGAAAAGAATGAGAGATCAGAGCGAGGTATTTAGTTATTTAAATTCAATTAATCTTTATTGACATTATACCAATACAGGGTTGTACAGTATAAAGAAACACTGTCAGACTACTGTCAGACTACTACAGACTACTTCTCTACTGCAGTTATTTTAAAAATTATTTAAAAAAAAACAATAGAACAATAGTCAAAGACAATAGTCAAAAACACAAAGGCAGTGGGTGCATGGCTAATAAATACAAAATATGTGCATAACGTAGAGGTAGAACTAGACTGCAGACTACGCTAGCAATAAATATGTATCCCCTGAGGAAGTACAGCGTAGTGTATTAGGTCAGATATGCAAATTATGGGAGTGTTGTAATGGCACAAATAAAGGAGAATCAGCTTCAACACAGCTGCTGTATACTGGAGTGGCATATATGTCTTTATTTGACACATGCAGAATGATCTAAAATCACTTCAACAACCATTCAGTGTTAAAGTGTAAGAAAGAACTGATCCTGCTATACAGTGACTAACCAGATGATGTGAAACATGTGCTGACTGCCTTCTCTTCCTCTGGGCCTAAACATCACGTGTACCAGTGTATTACAATCTGGGATCTGATTTTCATGTGAATTGAAAAACAGTGTAGCATGTTTTGGTCTCACAGTTGTAAATATCAGGTTTTGTCCCTTAGAGGGCGCTCATGCTCTTAAAACATTAGAGTTCAATGTGAAGTGTCTGCCAGCCGTTTAATTTTGCATGTTTATTCAGTGCAGTAAGCCCTGTTCTAAAGATTAATTACAAACAGTCTTTGATAATAAAAGTATTTCTCAGAATCCCTGAGCTGTGATCTGGTCTTGCAGTTATTCAAAAAGTGCAACTATTACAATCTGGGATCTGATTTTCATGTGAATTGAAAAACATGAGAGGAAATATATAAACTGCATTCAGTTCAATTGAATTATTGTCAGGTTTTCATGATCTATAGCAATGATATTATTGTTGTCATGATTAGTTTCTCCCAGCTTCCATGGTCCATGGTTTCCCTGTCTTGTGTATTTTAGTTCCATTCCGTAGTTTAGTTTTCTCTGCCCCTCATTTGATTTTCCACACAATTTCTCTTGTTTCTAGTCTTGTTAAATTCATGTATTTAAACCCTGTCGTGTGCCCTGTGGCTGGGCTGTTCATTGTTTATTTGAATCTTTGCATTTGTGTTCATTGTGGTTGTTAGGTTCATTGTGTTTGATTAGCTTAATGGTTTTGAAAGCCCATATCTGTATACCAGTAAGTTTGTACTCCATGTAGCCTTCATGTTTCTTAGACCCGAGTTTTCCCTAGTCTTTGTTCTAGCCTGCTTTCCTTGTTTGCCTTTGTGTGCTTTTGCTTTGTGTTTCCTAGCTTTTGTGTATCCTGGCCCTTGTCTTGTTTATCATGTATCCCCATGATCTCCGTGTTGGCTCTATGACCCTGCACTACTACAACAACTCTGATTTTGGATTTGCCCTTAAATCTCGCTCTTCTCTGCACATGCGTCCACCTCCTTACCGCTCAACGTTACAGTTGTAGCAGCAAAGGAAGTCCTCTGTATAAACATCAAACATTACTCAACAAGTGTGACAAAGGGTGGGGAATGAAAAGCAGAAAAGTAGCTGGTGGGGGTGTGTGTCTGACAGAGTGAAAGGAAATAACCATCAAATAGCTGATGCAAGATCATTTCAAAACTTGCTTAAACAAGAATGAGTGTTAAAGAAAACCTTAACTTTAGAATTCTACACATTCTCATCCTTTCGATTTTACCAGGTAAGAACTTTCCCAGCTGTCACTGCATGTCCCTGTATGTGAGCATGTCCCTGTATGTGAGCATGTCCCTGTATGTGTGCATGTCCCTGTATGTGAGCAAGTCCCTGTATGTGAGCATGTCCCTGTATGTGTGCATGTCCCTGTATGTGAGCATGTCCCTGTATGTGAGCATGTCCCTGTATGTGTGCATGTCCCTGTATGTGAGCATGTCCCTGTATGTGTGCATGTCCCTGTATGTGAGCATGTCCCTGTATGTGAGCATGTCCCTGTATGTGAGCATGTCCCTGTATGTGTGCATGTCCCTGTATGTGTGCATTTCCCTGTATGTGTGCATGTCCCTGTATGTGAGCATGTCCCTGTATGTGAGCATGTCCCTGTATGTGTGCATGTCCCTGTATGTGAGCATGTCCCTGTATGTGAGCATGTCCCTGTATGTGTCCCTGTGTCTTCCTCTTTCTCCTTTGAACCAACCATGTGACAAATGTTAACTTCTGTATAACTTTTAATTACTTTAAAACACATTACTTTAAAATCTACTGTAAATACAATGCTGAAATGCTATATTTTAAGCTTTTGTGATATCTCTCTCTCTCTCTCATTGATATATATATATATATATATATATATATATATATATATATATATATATATATATATATATATATATATATAATAAAACGCATCTCCTTTGTTCCTCTACATAGTGCTGAGTTATGAAATTGAACTAAATTACACAGCATATGAAGGAGGAGACGTTGAGTTCAGATGTCCATTTGAGTCTGAATATGAGCAGAACTCTAAGTACATTTGCAAGGGTGATTGTAAGTCCCCCTTTAAAGATGTCCAAAATAGCAGATTTTCAACACAGGACAAAAACACCTTCTTCATTGTCACCATCACTAATGTGAGCACAGAGGATGAAGGCATATACTGGTGTGTAGCAACCAGCAACTTGTCTTCCACTAACTACCAGGTGAAGATCCAGCTAGCCATAAAACCTGGTAAGCAAATATCTGCAACCTCTTTTGTAAAAGTATGTTTGACAAAGATGTGAAGACCAACTGCAGGTAAATTGTTAAACATACCCACTGTCATCCTTTAATCTGACCTGCTAATTTTGGTTCTAATTACAGAGTTGACTTGTCATTTAGGTGAAAACATATCTATTCGCTGCCACTATAACCAGGATCTCAGAGATTTTGTAAAATTCCTCTGCACTGGACAGCAAACAAAATGTGTACATGAAGGGGTCAGGGTTACATCAGAGAAGCCTAAACATGGCCGTCTGTCTCTGACTGATGATGTTTCTGCTGGAGTCTTCACTGTGACCATTGCTAGCCTGACAAAGGAAGATTCTGGGAAATATTGGTGTGGAGCTTCTACAACTAAGGACCATGTGTTCATTTCCTCTGTGGTTCTTGAAATTTTTCAAAGTAAGACTTGAGTATCACACACACTTGATACTTTATCATTTAGGTAGTACACCTTTCCTCTTTCCAAAGGAGAAGCTGGTGACTTCAGTAAACGTGTATAGTAATTTAATCGTCCTACATTTTGAATTGGCATGATCACGGCTCTATAAATATATTATGAGCATATGCAGGTCTGCATGTTGTCCAGTGGATGTGCTGCTATATCAAACTGAATGATGGGGATTCACTGTTCACATCCACATACAACAATCAGTCGGTATGTGGATTATTTCCTGGTACTAAGACAGGAGTATCATAGGACTCTGCTTTCCCTGATTTAACTCTACCTCTGTCATTCACAAGTGACTTTAAAATGCTACTGCTAACTTAAGTGTTCATGGTCTTGTCATCCTGCACCTTAGCAGTAGGATCACAGGTGTGTACAATCAAGGGCCCTCAGATCAGCTGATAAAATCATGCTGGTGGTGTCACATCCAACTAAAGAGCTTCAAGGCTGATTTATGCTTCCAGTCCCCCAAACTCTGCAATTCTCTCCCAGATGATCTGAGATTAAAACCTTTTTATTCTGTAAGGTCTTTAAATAAACTGCTCTAGTCTGTTCTGTTTCACTTCTGTTTTCAGTTCTATGTTTAAATTTTCATTTACTGTAAATTATTGTTCCGCTTTTAATGTACTTTAATATATGCTGTGTAAAATCTGTTGTTTCAGTTTGCCACTTTCTCTTAATGTATTTATTATTGTTTTATTTCTTTAAATTTAGTTCAATTGTAATCTTTCATTTAATGAATTTTCTTTTATTTCATTATGTAATTTAGTTTTGTTTTGAAATAGTTTTTGTGGTTAGATCTTCCTGCAGTTTTAGACTTCAGCATGTAATAAGATTAATTCTTCTATGTAATCTTAATCTGTTTTAAAAAGTGCTATACAAGTATGTCCAGTTTGTTATCCACTCAGCAGCCAATCCCCTACCTCGTCCTCTGTGTTAGAGTAGATTAACACTAAACCCTGCTGTTCAGTTGCCATCCTGGGCCAGATTTGCAGAGTACTGGTTCATGAGCTTTGCAAGAGGAAGAAGCAAAAAACAATGGCTGCACAGAAAAGACTGCTGCTGATGTGCTTGAGCACAATGTCAGCATCACTGTTCAATCAGAAGAGAGCTATGCAGGTAAAGCGTACCAGAAAGAAGGCTGCTACTTGTCATGAAGAAAGATGGAGAAGGCTACTCTTGCTGAATGCTGAATGCTGGAATTACACTCGGTGATGCAGGAAAAGTGGGACGCTGAGATGCTACACCCGGTACCCTTAGCATGCTGTGATTACGGGACACATGAACCTCAGTAGCACAATGCACAAATTGATGATTGTTTAGGCAGTACGTTTTGCCACTAGGAGAAACAAAATGTTGGTCTTAGCTTGTTGCTGGCCTATTAACCCAGCCTCTGATGACTGAACAGCCACAGAGCTGAACTGTGGATTAACCCATCCTCTGATGACTGAACAGCCATTGAGCTGTCAGAGACATCCAGTTAAATCAATAACCCAAGATCCAGTTCTTGATGACCCCACCCACCCAATCAGATGCACTGTTTCTTATTCATTTTACTTTTTCCAGTGTCTCTTCCCTCCATACATTGTCATTATCCACAACTACATTATCTACATTGCACCTTAAAATATCTTTGAGTAGTAATTATTCTTTGTATAATGCTATATTATCACTTTTATAGCATGCAGTGATGTATTGCACTTTGTGTATTTCAGCATGCACATGAGTTGATGTCTGTATTTGGTTCATTTTGTGATATTTTTAGATTTGCCATTTGAATTCAGTGAAATAATGGGGGCAAGCAGAAATGGGGTAAAAACAGTTGGAGTAGCCCACATCCCCGATTCAGTGTCTACTTCTGTGATGACTTCATCATCATTGGAGCTACTGTCTTCGTCCCCGGTATCATGGCTATCAGGAGCAGGTAAAACTCTGAAGTGAAAACATCATTACTGTTTTGCCTGTACAATTTGAGGTGGCTTGCCCAGTGGGCATGTGTTTGGTTTCACACACGTAAAGTAGGCCTGTGATTGGCTCGATCTGTGTCTGCAGGTGTAGCCATGATCATCATCCCATCTGTGTTGGCGACTCTGCTGCTGGTGGGCATCATACTGCTTCTCAGAACAAGACTAAAGAAACATGGTGACTATGCTGCTCCTTGCTTACATACTCAGATGCACTTCTAGTTCACTGACACAGAATTTACCCTGTACAGCTGTGCACACACCCACTTTACTTTTCACTCAGAAATAACCAACATTTGCATAGTCAACAGCTCCCTCAAAATATGGCTTCACGTGTCTTGGGCATTATGTCTGCCTAACGTGATGCTGAAGAGATGTGTTTTCATTGCCCCCTGGTGATGTCACAGAGTAAATGGGTTTGAGTGATTTCTGCATTGTGCTGTTCTCCACAGATCATGGCTTCTCTCATATACAACAGGGAGATGATAATAGAGGGGTGAGTTACAATGTGTGGGTGTGTCTGTGGGTGTCTGAGACACCAACCTATTCAAACTTACAACCATTCTCAGTATAATATTCATACAGCAGCAGAGGAAGTCCCTTACGTAATGTACTAAAGTTAGATAATAATCATTACAGCCTTGTCATAATTCTTTTTCCCCCACTTTTGGTGAATGATTTGTATCAGTAAAATGTCACAGTTCATCTAATAATTCATTCAATAATTCACTCAATAATAATTCATAATTCATTGAATATTATCAGTATTATTGAACATATGTTTAAGCTTGGCTTATTTTATATATTATGAGGAGATTTAAAAAAAAAATATATATATATATATATATATATATATATATATATATATATATATATATATATATATATATTATTATTATTATTTTTTTTTTTTTTTTTTGTCCTGATTTTGTTCCCTCAAATATCACTTTCCTCAGCTTGCTCAAACTACCGCTGATTATGAGGAGATTAAATATCAACCAGAAACACACAAAAGCTCCTCTGCTGGTGACACCACAGACAACTCAGGTTCTGCTGGAGACCCCACCGACAGCCTCAACTATGACAGAGTGACCTTCCTACTGAAGCCAGACAGCTCTGACCAGAATGCTTCATCAGCAGAGATTTGTGTTTACACCACCATCAGTCAGCCCAAGTCCTAACGAGCCGGAGAGTCACAGGCAGGTCAGACGAGCTGTGAGGTTGTGTTGATCAAAAGCATGCTTCTCGAATTTGTGCTTATCACAGTATATGGGAGGGGGAAAGAGGTCAAAAGAATTGATTAGTTTGAGATCTGTTCATATTTAGCTTTATGTGATAAAATGGGTATTTCAAGTTCTAAATTGTGACTGGCTGTGTCACTGAATCTTCCTATTTTGCCTTCATCTTTTGTTATTGTTGTATACAAGCAGTAAGCCACTCATGACTAAAAGAGAATACAGTGTGTTACAGCGATATTACCATGGTTACAGTAATTTGAGACACTGTAATGGGCAGCCAGTAGTGGATATTTTTTTTATTTTAGATTTAATCACTTCTGTTCTTTTGTCTTCAGTTTTTCTTGTGCAGACTAGAATCAATTAACTGTTACTACTTGCATACAAAACTACCTTAAGCAGTGTCACGGTACGGCCCCTCCTCCCAAACGTGTGGCCACGCCCTCCCTGTGTTCACACCTGCTCCTCATTGTGTATCGTTAGTATGCGTTTATATGTCTCGTGTTTGACTGTGTATGTTGTCGATGTTTGAACTCGGTTAGCCTACTAGCCACGCAGTCGTCTTTGTGTAGCAATAAACGTTTCGTTGTTTTACTCGACTAGTCCCCGCATCCTGCTCTGCCTCCTCATGTCACAAGCAGGTGTAACGGACCGAGTGCCACAGGGCAGCAGGACGCACAGCCTCCCATGACGGAGACAGACGTTTATTGAAAGATGCATACAACGGTGGGACGCACACATAACGTAAACGGCGAATACGGACATGAACATGGGCAATAATTGACGGTGACGCACACACCGACAGGGGTTTAAATACATAAACAGGACACTTAACTAGGTGCAGGTGTGTGCAAACATGGAGGCCTGATTACAATCAAGACAAAACAAGAAACTCCCACTGCAGGTGGCGGGCCGTATCACATGACCGGGGAGAGGGGAGCGTTCCGTGACAGCGGGTTTTTCCAAGTTTTCATTATATTTTGTGTGAATAAATATTGTGGAGACTGAGAACAAGAGTAGGCCCTCTAGACTAGTGAGTGGTTGACTAAGACTAAGGTGATGTGATTGAGTCCCAGAGAAGGTAATAATTTTCATACTGATAAGTCTGAATAAGTGCAGGCCCAACAAGAATGTAAAATGTCGAATAAAAAGGTGACATTATGTAACGTTACGCTTACTGTTATGTGGAAATGTGCTGGCCTCGGTTAGCTTGTTGGCTAAATAAAATGTTAATGCTTCAACTAGTCAGTTCTGACTCAGTAGAGATGTTACTCAATTCCAGTTGTTAGTGCTCATAGTGTGTGCAGATGTCACTGAGAACTATAATAAAACTATGTAGTAAACCCTAAGAATACTTTTATGCTGTGTACTTAAGTGCCAATGTGTAAAAAGTAATGAATTAACCCTGCATTTGTAGTGTGTAAATATGATGAGAGTTATATATGTCAGGAACATCAGATATGTCTCAGTGGTTGATATGTTTGTGATGAAGCCTGTGCTAGCTTCTAATGTTGGAAGGTTGTATATCACTCATGATGAATAGAGTCTAAGAATTAGTTGTAGAAAAGTAAGGATACAGGGGGAAAAAATGCTCTGTTAACAAATAGTGTAAATTTGTTTTTGGTCGTTGTGATTTTATTACTCATGGCAGTTGAAATATAAAAATAAGAAAAAAAAATTAAAAAGCATCTCAGTCAACATTGCTTGGTATAAGGGACATATCATCACTGAACGTGCCCATAATTCTGAGGAAGGCTTCAGGTGAGGAAGACTCTCCAGGCAATAATGAGTCCATTGAATCAGCCAGGATTAACACACACACATACACACACACAACCTCCAGGGCTCACTTGTAATGGTCTTCCTTCTTGTTCTAGGTCCCACTATCACTTCATCCAGCCCCTGTTAACAGTCCACCACGCTGTAGCTGGACCTGTATGGAGTTCTCATAGCTGGCTGCCCTTGTCTGCTCTGTCATCAAGCTGGCACCTGCTTGGCTGCTGCCTGGCACTGTGCCAGCTCTCCTCCTCCTTTAGTCTTAGAGAAAGTGTCTCTATTTTCTTTGCCTTTATTAATACATGCCAGCTTGCAACCTCTCGCTACCCACACACATTCCAAACAGAATCTGCCTGCACAACACTGAGGTATTTGATAGGTTTAGGTTGGGGTTTTTTAATTATTAATTATTATTATAAATTTTTATTAACACAAATATATTTCTGTGGTGGGACTAAATCCTACATAGAGGGGTTCAGTGAATGTGGAGTAAAACGTGTGTATGTGGGTCAGCCTGTGTGTGTCAGCAGAGACGCTGTAGAAGGATAGAATGCTGGCAGGCCAATCCAGATACATGCCTACTCTGTCAGAATAAAAAGAAAGGGCAGGAATCATATTCAACTGAGCCTCCCAATAACAGAGACTTTCCCTACAGAGCACATACATACACTGTCGAAATCTCTCAGAGCTGGAACCATACGGTTGCATTTCTATAATGCGTGTCGCCTTTCGGATTCCCTCTGACAGACAAATGTAGTGATGTGCTGTGTTGGGGTCTAATGTGAGTTCGCAGACATCTAAAAACAGAGGAGAGGGTGAAACAGAGTGGGATACAACATGTACATACTATACCATCTTTAAGGAAATCTGTCCTAGTCATACAACTCAAGAAATAAAAGTTGGTTTAAAGTTTAGTTTAAAGTTTACTTTTTTTTAAGTTTTAAAAAACATTGTTACTAGTTTTTACCAGTGTTTATTAAAGTTTTAAACAAAAACAACCTACATTTTCTTGGTCCTGGTCTGATCCTACACTCTCCTCCCCCATCCGTTCTATGAGAAACACACAAATATGCATACACACACCTAACATAAACATTTTGCTTGGGTGCATCGACACAAGTGCAGTAATTATTGACCTTATGGAACTGGCAATGAACAGTTGTAAATGTGTTTCTACAGTTTAGGTCTAGGTTGACCACCTCTTAAAAAGTAATTAAAACCTACTTCGAGTTCTCCAGTTTACAGTATCTATCGTCCAGTGCAGCAGTAAGGAGTTTTTCTCCTGCATGCCCTGGGTGATTGTAGCTCAAATCCAGCTCCATCAGGTGTGAAGGATTTAAACCTACAGTTGAAGCCAGAGCACAACAGCCTTTCTCTGTGACCAAACATCCAGATAACCTTTAAAAAGAAACAACAACAACATTACTGATACTCTTGAATATTTATAGCTATTTAGATTCTATAATATAGCTTGGAGTATTAAAAGTTTTGAGTCACTGTGATTAGATCCTATCATGCTCTGCCAGGTCTGAGTTGAAACCACAGATGATGTGTCTTTCTCTTTGGCAAAACTCTCAAATGTAAGTGAAAAAGAAACCCATATACCTCAGTAAACTCTGACTACAGCGATCGTGACCAATTAAAGGGCACATGTTATGGAAAATTCACTTTTTCAGTGCTTGTGCACATACATTGGGTATATGGAGTGCCTAACAATCCAGAAACTGAAATAAGACAACCCGATCAGTTTCCTGTGTGACAGATGTGCACCGTATTCGTCTTGCAAGCATTGTGCCCTCTAGTATTATGTCAACTAAGAGCTGCTCTGTTGTTGTTTCACAGAACAGCACAGAACACTATATCAGTCCATAGCTTCATAGGACAGAAGAGTTAAATGGATAAAGTTTATTTTGATTCCAATGTCCCAGCTACAGTCAGCAAAATCCCATAGCATGCATGTGTGCTCAACACTGTGTCTGATTGCTTTTATGATTGAGTCAGTACAAGGAGTATCAAAAAGACCTACTAAAAGATGGATCGATACTAACCACTCTGTGGCAAAGCTACAGACAAGGGAAATGTAAGCTTTGAAAAAATAATTATGCTAGGACAAGTGTTTCGTTAGCTGTTTATCAATACTTAATACTTTACTTGTGGCAGGATCTACAATAATGTTAAAGCTATTAGTTTGTTAGTTTAATGAACTAAGAGCAAACATAGCTGCACCACAATGTTTTATCTGGCAGCCATATTTATCACTCAACAGTTAGCAGAGTAGCACTAAGCCAAACTTACATCATTACACAACAAGGGGGGGGGGGGGGTTGCGGCTTTGGTGAGCAGTAAATACTTATCATTTAAAGGACCATGCAAAACCAGCTGTTCTAAGCAGGGCTGTGTTGATGAGAAAGGTGCTGTGATGCTTGATCCTTCAGGTATTTTGACCAAAGTATATCTCTTTGCTAGTTGGCTACACATTTTCAGTTTATATCAGACAATTTCATTGTACTAGTGTATTACCTCAGCTTGTATACACTGAAAGATGACAATAAAAATATATTCCAAACTTTTCTTTATATATGTCCTCTACTGACCACAGTACTTCCAGTTTACAGCTTGGATTTTCTAGTCCATCAGAGAGGAACTTCACTCCTGAATCTTGTAGATCATTGTTACTCATGTCCAGCTCTCTCAGGGGTACACCAAAGCTGAATACAGAAATCAGCATCTTACAGCTGTCTGTAGTTAGGGAACACCAGCCTAGACTGTACAACATTACATTTAAAAAATCAGTGTCATTATTCTACAGCTCAAACCAAGTAAATAAAAAATACAATATTATGTTATGGATTTTAAATTTTACATAATATAAGATCAGAATTCACCGTAATACATCAAGTTTACAGCTTGATTTTTTCAGGCCCTCAGAGACCAGTTTTATTCCTAAATCCTGCAAGTCATTATGGCTCAAGTCCAATTCTCTTAGAGTTGAAAGCTTGATGGCCAAGACACAGCTTTCTTTGCTGAAGTGGCAACTTGCCAAGCTTTAATAAAAATAGAACCCAAAAATCATCTTTACTCAGATAGCAAATCACAGACATAAATAACCTATCCTAAATAACCTTTCACCTAAAACTGTAAAAACATAAAGGGCCAAATTCATAAAATTTGAAGGTAATTGAACTACAGCATACAAAATGTGCAACATGATATTTAATTCCGATTCATTATCTTGGCAATAATTAGCACAGAATTGTCAGCTTACTACTGTGGTAAATTCACCTTGTGCCCATGGTGAAAGTCAATCAAAACTGACATGCAAATGAGTCCATACATATTAAAGACCCACACCAGGAGACAGATGACTCACAAATCCCAGTGGTAGGCTACGCTGAAATCTGCCACTTAAATCAAAAGATTATGCATTTGTAACTTTACCAGCCTGCATGACTGCATGACTTCAGCACTGAATTGTTCACTTCAGAACATCAGGGCAGAATCAGGGCAGAATAGCAAAATTGTATCTTTCCTCAGTCTATATCTGTATATAATTTCTTCCTCTGTAACATTTTTATTTGCTTTTCTTATAGAAAAGGTTCATGGCATTCTGAGATCCTACTATTACAGTTGCAAAGTTTTCCATGATGCTCAATCAAAAAGGACCAAAAATGTGCCAACTAGATGTGTGCAGAATTTTGTTGATAACTTGTTTGCGTGTGTTTTTATATTTTTCAAGTTTCAAGTTTGGTTTATTTGTCACATATATAGTCATACACAGTATAACTCACAGTGAAATGGTTTGAGAGTGCTCTGTCCAAACTGAGGAAAACAAAACAGGTGTATAGGGAATATATATATATATATATATATATATATATATATATATATATATATATATATATATATATATATATATATATTAACAATGTATGTACAATGTATGTATAATATGTTTATATACACAATGTACAATGTATATATGGATATGTATATATGTATGTAACTCTGCCATTGCCGGCTCCCAAGTGCCGGAAGCGAAAGGAGGAGGGTTAGGTGCCAGGCCAGCAACCCGGCCCTGTAAAAACTTCTACCGCTACAGAAACAACAACGAATATTCTAAACGATCCCATCAGCAAAGAGGACCTGGCTCTAACTTGATGATGGTGCTGGAGCAAACCCGCGAGGGTGTCCAACACCCGATGCAGACCGGAACCTTCGATGCAAAAATGATTTCCAAATTAGGCACCTGGAATGTTAGAACTCTCTGCAAACGTGGGAAGCTTGCCCAGCTTCTACACGAATTTGACAACTACAATCTTGACATATTGGGTGTCTCTGAAATGCATTGGACTGGATCGGGAAAGATCGAAGTGATGGGAAGTCAGTCCTGTATTCAGGACATGAGAAGCACCATATTCATGGTGTCGGATTGGTGCTTAGTAAAAAGGCATCATGTGCACTACTTGGATGGAAACCTGTCAACGATCGCATCATCACGGCACGATTTCAATCAAGACACGCTAAAACTTCCATCATCCAAGTATACACTCCAACCGAAGACTCCGATGACGATCAGAAGGATACGTTCTACGGACTCTTACAATACACCATTGATGAAATCCCATCTCATGATGTTAAACTTCTCATTGGTGATTTTAATGCACAAATTATCGACGACCGTCGTGGCTTAGAAAACATCATTGGTCAACACAGTTCGGGGCGACAGACCAATGATAATGGTGAACGACTTCTATCCTTTAGCAATATGAACAATTTCTGCATTGGTAACACATACTTCCACAAAAATATCCATAAGAAAACCTGGCGATCGCCGGATGGAGCCACATACAATGAAATTGACTTTATCTTTATCTCTCGGCGATGGCGTTCAGCACTGTTGGACGTCAGAGCCTATCGCGGAGCGGACGTTGGATCGGACCTTTATCTCGTACGATCCTCAATTTGGTTACAGCTCAAACAGAGAGAACAAAAGCAATGACAACGTCCTTACGCTGTGGAGAAGCTGGAAGGACCTGCTGCGGTCCAACAATTCCAACTGGAGTTGAGAAATCGGTTCGAGCTAATCCAAGATGCGGGCGACATCGACAAATACTGGATGGCATTCAAACAAGCAGTCATAGAAACGGTAAAGGAAACCGTGGGTCGCCGATGCGGGACACAGAAAGAACATTGGATACGGGACCCAACTTGGAGCCTGATTGACGAAAGGATATTTGCAAAATGCCGACGCGAACAGGCAAAAGCTGACCCTGACAAGGAAACCACAGCAGAGCGATATCGGCAACTGGATAGGGCAGTCAAATGAAGCTGCAAATCTGACAAGAAGGCATGGTTGGAATGCAAAGGAGCCGAAGCACATGAGGCGGCTAGCAAGAATGACAATAAGACCCTGTACTGCATTGTACAAGAGTTGACTGTGGCATGGAGCAACTCAAGTGCACCCATCAAAAACAAGGACGGGGTGTTTCTGCTCACCAGAGAAGAACAAGATGCGCGCTGGGTAGAACACTTCAAGGAAACCTTGAACCAGCCCACCCCTGCCAACACCTATGACTTTGGCACCACACCGCCACCTCCAGACCTGGTAGTTAATCTTGATCTAATCACTATCGAGGAAACTAAGGTGGCTATTCGAACACTCAAAGCCAACAAAGCACCTCGTCTAGACGAGATAGCACCGGAAATGCTAAAGCACGGTGGAGACGCAATTGTAAACACCCTCACAGTGCTGCTCAACAAGTGCTGGCAAGATCAGAGCATCCCAAGTGACTGGAAGAAAGGAGTAATCGTTGAACTCCCAAAGAAATGCAATACCGCTGACTGCAACAATTGGCAGGGCATCCTCTCGGTTCCTGGGAAAGTCTTCTGCAGCATTCTATTACGGTGCCTACAACAAGCAGTGGATGAAATTCTCAGAGAAGAGCAAGCCGGATTCAGAGCGGGCCGTCCGTGCAGTGAGCAGATTTACACGCTTCGTAATATCATCGAACAGTGCATCGAATTCCAGCGCCCCTTGCTCATCAACTTTATCGACTTCAAAAAGGCTTTTGATAGCGTCCACAGGGGCTCCTTGTGGACAATTGTACAAGCCTACGGCATTCCACAGCGGTTTGTCAACGTCTTCCAGAACCTATATATCACCTCTAGCTGCTGCGTCAGGACAGACGATGGCTAGACAGATTTCTTCAACATCGAACCGGAGTCAAGCAAGGATGTATCCTGTCGCCAATTCTCTTTTTGCTCGCAGTCGACTACGTCATGAAAAAGGTGATGATGAGCCCAGTGACTGGAATTCCTTGGACAAATGGATCTCATCTCACTGATCTCGATTTCGCAGACGACATTGCCTTGCTAGCAAATATAAAACTGGCTCTACATTCCATGACAACATGCCTTGAGGGCGAAGCGGAAAATGTTGGCTTGCGCATTAACACCAAGGTCATGTGGGTGAATCGTCAAACCAAGGTGCAGATAACTATTGGGCAGCAAACGGTGGAGGACATCGAGTTCACATATCTCGGCAGCATAGTATCCAATAATGACGGTGGCTCAGGAGCGGACGTTCGATGTAGGATCGGAAAGGCGGTGGGTGTGTTCCAGCGTCTACGCCACATCTGGTCCTCAACAACAATTAATACAGGAATCAAAATGCATCTGTACTCCACGATCGTCATCCCAACCGCCATTTACGCCAGTGAAACCTGGAGGAACACAAAGAGGATCGCCCAGAAACTAAACGTTTTCCATCAACGGTGCATCCGCCGAATACTGGGTATCTCGTATAAGGACAGAATTACCAATGAGGAAGTTCTTCAATTGAGTGGATTGCGGAAGCTGGAAGAAATCGTCACCAAACGCAGAATGCGCCTCACTGGTCATCTCCTACATCTTCCAGACAAACGCATCTCAAAGGCAGCTGTACACTGGACACCGACAGGAGGAAAGCGAAAGCAAGGCCAACCCAAAACCACCTGGAGATCAACCTTCATCGCCGACCTAAAAACTATTGACATACGCTCGTTGGACAAAGCCAGAGACGCTGCAGCCAATAGGACCCGTTGGAGAGCGCTTGTTGCCCAATGCACCAAGGAATGCGGGAGGAACTAAAGCTAAATATGTATGTACACAATATCCAGTTCCAGCTTACAATTGACATATTTACAGTTACATGGTGGTGGAGGTCCCCACAGTTTATCAGTTTCCCTGATTCAGCTCCCGAATGGCCTGTGGGAAGAGCCTACTCTTCAGTCTTTCTGTCTTGGTCTTCAGGGAGCGAAAGCGCTTCCCTGACCTCAACAGAGAGAAGAGCCTATTGTTGGGATGGGTGGGGTCCTTCACAGTCCTCCTGGCCTTAGTCTGGCACCGCTTGTAATAGATGGTCTGCAGGTAAGGAGGTTCCGTATGAGTGATGCACTCTGCTGAACGCACTATCCTTTGGAGTGCTTGTCTGTCCTGCTTGGTGCTGTTCCCCATGAGGATGCTCTCGATAGTGTAGAAGTTCCGCAGTACCTTGGAGGGCAGTCTGAAGTCTCTTAGGCGTCTGAGATGGTAAAGACGCTGACGAGCCTTCTTTGCCAGGGAGTTGGTATGGCGGGACCAGGACAGGTCCTGCGAGATGTGAACTCCAAGGTACCTGAAATTATCTACTCTCTCCACCGTGGTTCCACTGATCCTCACAGGTTGGTAGTGCCGCACCTGCTTCTTGCTGCAATCCACGATCAGCTCCTTTGTCTTACTGATGTTTAGGAGGAGATTATTTTCCTGGCACCAGTTTTCCAGGTGTTTAATCTCCTCCAGGTAGGTCCTCTCGTCGTTGTCCGAGATCAGACCCACGACAACGGTGTCGTCAGCAAACTTGACAATGATGTTAGAGCTGGAAGTGGCTGTGCAGTCGTAGGTGTACAGTGAGTAGAGCAGGGGGCTTAGGACACAACCCTGAGGACCTCCAGTGCTGAGGGTGAGGGTGGATGAGGCGCAGTTGCCCACCCGTACTGATTGTGGTCTGTCTGTTAGGAAGTTGGAGATCCAGTCGCACAGGGATGTATGCAGTCCTAGATCCCCCAACTTAGTAGTGAGTAGGGAGGGGATGATAGTGTTAAATGCTGAACTGTAGTCGACAAATAGCATTTTAACATAATTTCCCCTCCCTTCATCCAGGTGAGTCAGTGTAGTGTGGAGCAGATGTGCAATTGCATCATCAGTGGAGCGGTTGTGGCGGTGTGCAAACTGCAGTGGGTCCATGGAGGCTGGCAGCGAAGATGTGATGAAATCTCTGATTAGCTTTTCAAAGGACTTCATCACGACTGATGTGAGGGCAACAGGGCGGTAGTCATAGAGGCCAGAGGGTCGAGGTTTCTTCGGGACGGGGACGATGGTGGATCACTTGATGCTGGATGGGACGATACCGAGCGTCAGGGAGAGATTAAAGATGTCGGTGAATACCGGGGCTAGCTGGTCTACGCAGGCTTTGAGGACTCTCCCGCAGATATCGTCTGGTCCCGCCGCCTTCCTGGTATTCACTCTCCTCACATCACTCCCTGTGATGATGAGAGGGCGCTGTTCTATGGTGGGCTCTGCGCATGCGCCTTTGGCTGCGCCGATAACACCATTAGCACTGCTAGCATTAGCGCTGTTAGCATTAGCATTAGCTCGAAGCGAGCGAAGAATGTGTTCAGCTCGTTGGCCAGAGACTCATCCGCACTCATCAGTCCAGAGGGTGGGCTCCTGCAGTCTGTGATCGTCCGTAGTCCCTGCCACAGGGATCTAGAGCCACTCTGCTGGAACTGTGACTCCAGTTTCCTCCTGTAGCACCGCTTGGCCTCCCTCACCTCCCTGCGTACTCCGTATGCCACAGACTTGTACTCATCCATGTTTCTGTTGACGATGCCTGCATCGTAGGCAGCAGTGCGAGAGTTCAGAGCCTCGTGGATGGTTTTGTTCACCCAGGGCTTCTAGTTGGGAAACTGAGTGCAGCATCCCGGTGTTGTGCCTGAAACTGTGTGAGAGCCTCATGAAGTTCCCACAGTGCAGTGTCCATGTTGGCCTGAGGTGGGATGTACACGGTGTTGATGATGACCGAAGTGAACTCCCGAGGAAGGTAGAAAGGATGAAACTTGAGGGCGAGCAGCTCCAGGTTGGGTGAGCAGGAGCGGGCGAGAGTAACAACATTGGCATTGTTGCACCAGCTGTTGTTTACCATCACACACACTCCGCCGCCTCTCGACTTCCCCGAATCTGCCATCCTGTCCATACAGTGAACCGAGAAGAATTCGGCTGGCTGGATGGTGTGATTTGGTACCGCTGGGTTCAGCCATGACTCAGTGAAGCAGAGGAGGTTGCAGTCCCGAATGTCCCTCTGGAATTTCATCCTGGCCTGGAGGTCGTCGAGCTTGTTGTCCAGAGACTGGACATTGGCTAGCAGGATGTTTGATCAGCAAGAAATACAAGGACACATTTTTTTGGTACAACTGCCATGAAACTGAAACCTTCTGGAAGTGATCCATCAAGGAGGAACTACAGCTCATCCATGTTCTTGTTCAGGTAGCAGTAGAACACATGGAGAGCAACAAGGAACTCTTGAACACTCAAATGTATGAAGCAGTATACCTTCTCCTTATGAAGTACAGATTCCTGCTTGAAGATCTCTGTGCAAATACCACTGAACTCTGAATCTTTGATACCACAGTCATCTTAATAGAATATTATGTGCTTCTGTTTTAATTGTTCAAATGCCAGCTTGGCCAGTTTCAAGATCATCTCTCTGTTGGATTCCATCAGCTTTTTCATGTCTCGCTCATATTTCATGTCATACTTCTGGTTCTTTATATTCATCTGTATAAGAAGGAAATGGATGTACATTTCAGTCAGTGTGGTGGGAATGTCTTTTCCATGGTTTTCCACCAGCACTGCCTGCAGAACAGTAGCTGTGATCCAGCAGAAGACAGGTATGTGGCACATGATGTACAGGCTGCGAGAAGTCTTAATATGGTAGATGATTTTAGAAGCTTCATTCTTATCCAGTATCCTCTTTTTGAAGTATTCCTCCTTCTGTGCATCAGTGAAGCCTCGCACCTCTGTGAATAAGCTCACATGCTCTGAAGGAATGTGATGAGCTGAATGTGATGAAGTATGTTTCCTTTGACGAGATTTGTAATCAGGGCATCCACAGATGCTTTCTTTGTTACGCTGCACACTATTCTGCTGTTGAAATTCAATGGAAGTCGACTCTCATCAAGCCCATCAAAGATGAATGCAAGCTTGTAGTCTTCATAGATTTTTGTTTCCTTCAGTTTGTCCAGTTCAGGGTAGAATTCCAACAGTAATTCATGAAAACTGTACTCTCCATCTTTAACCAAGTTAATCTCTCGAAATGGAAGAAGAAACATGCAGTCTATATCCTGGTTTGCATCTCCCTCTGCCCAATCAAGAATGAATTTCTGAACAGAAACTGTTTTTCCAATGCCAGCAACTCCTTTGGTCAACACAAGCTTGTTCTTTTCATTTTTCCATGGCAAGTTGAAAATTTGATTACAGTTGATTGGAGTGTCCTGAGATTTTTTCATATTAAAAACTTTGTCAATCTTCAAAATTTCGTGTTCATTATTGGACTTCTTTGAGTTCTCCTTCTGTGATGAATACCTCCGTATAAACTTTCTTAAGATATATTTTATTTTTTACATCCTTTTTTCCCTCAAATAGGCACTCGATTTTCTTCTTCATGATGGCTTTGTGACTCTCCAAAATGTTCTTTAGAACACACTCTTCTGTTTGTTTATAGAAAAGTTAAAATAAACGTTTAATTGTGTATTTCTTGTGACATATATATAGAAAATTCACAAAATGTGAAAAGTTACAAAACCATATCAAAGAGTCTTAATAAGAAATTAATTTAGTCTTGATATATTATGTTGGAACATGCTAATTAGCAAAAACTGGCATTGCCTATATCTGGCTCAGTTCTAATAACAAAATCTTAGTTCAGTCTAAGATGATCTGAATACTAAAGAACAGTGTTTAGACTGGAGAACAAACATGAGTGAATGACAATAATTTAAATGCACTCAAATAGTGCCTTATATCACAGATGGTATCTCCCTTTTATATTGTGATTTGACATGAAATGACCCCTTATGCCTTTCCAAATTATAATTCACTCATAGGCACTAATATTCAGTAATCTGGATAGCACTGTAAAAGGTATCGTCTCCAGACAAACACTAAATTAGCAAAGAAGCAAATCAACTAATTTACATAATACACAATTTTGTTACAAATGTTCTGCCTCATGCCTTGGTTTGCTAATTATTCTTAAATCAGATCTAATCTGGTATAACATTCCTAAAAGAAACTGTAACTCCAAAGAGTCACATAGATCAGCACTTTTTTTTTTTGTGAAACTGGGTTCAGTGTACATTAGGCTTTATGTTTTATCTGAATTAAAGCCTTAAATGCTCAAGATCCACAGATGGGGCCAGATCCATGCCTCAGTCTTGTAACTACATACCTTTGATACTGAATAACTTACAGTAGTTTCTGAATAAGAGGTCTTGAGATTGCCAACTAAATAATAAGGTTAAGAATGTAAGGAATTACATTATTCAGATTATTACCTAAGTGGGCTTTTTGTTCTTCAGTTGACTCTGTAAAAAAATTTAAAAAACAAAAAACAATATTGCAATTAACTAAATACAAAGTACAAATTATTTTTAATTAATGTACAATTGACTTCTACAATGCTACAACACCACATTGACTTCTACCATTTTGTGATTTAAACATGTAGCTTGGTACATTCTATTATCTTTTTTTATTATAAATAATTCTCCTAACTATTGCTTAAATTCATTATAGCATACCATTGCCAACACCCTTAGTATTGAAGGTGAAGAAAGATGAGCCATAGAAGTTGTTGCTATTGAACACCGGAGCAGCCACGGTGCTGCCATACACAGCACTCACAACGACAGAGCATTCAGTAGGGAAAGTGAGAGGAGTTAACTGAATCGGAGCTATCTGCTCTGCATCAGACTCTGGCAAAGCTGTCTGCGGTGGTTCGAGAACCACAGCATTCAGTGCTACAAAACAGAGACAAAGAGAGACGTGCTGTGGGTGAAGGAGTTACTACTATGCAGAGGCAAAGTAGTTTCTACATTTAGCTATGACCAACTGAACACCCGTTGGCAAGCTTTTAATGTCAGAAAACCATTTTATTTGCAGCTGCCATGCAAACTAAGATATAAATCATTCAAAAATGAGAAAAATTAGGGCCAATAGGAAAATGCGTTAAACAATACATTTTTTTTAATATTGCCATCTGATGCATTGTATCATAGTGCTTTGTGTGGTGAATGTTTAACGCTTTACTGACTTAACAGGATTAAAGAGATTCAATAATCTGGTGACTCCATTCAGCACATTGCTGCTTTTTTTATTTGAAAAGCCAGTCATGCCCAATTTATGCCAGGTCACATTATAATCCAATGTCAGGAGGGTCAGTCTAACAAAAGCAGTTAAGTAATAAACAATAACAACAATAACAATTCCTCTTGAATTTATTTCTCATTCATCTAAAACATATATTCTGAATGCATAACCTGACACATAATTTTTTTTCTTAACAGATATATTTTTATTGTCAAATTCTTAGCTCTCTAAAGAATGCTGGCCCTGAGTTTATTGATCTATTTTGCCCTCTATTGGAATAGCAGAGATCTTTCAATTCACTTACGGTACACCAGATGATATTAAGTTGAAACATTAAAGATCAAATTTCAAAATTTCACAGCCTTAGTTATAATTGTTCTCTTTGGTAGTCTATGGGTGCTCATCGTAGCGAAGTAATGAACAAAGACTCAATTAATCACACTGAAATGGCAAAAATTCTAATATATATTAACATATATTACCCAATAAATCCAGTTCTGCCTTACCTGCACTGTTCTGGGTGATTACGGGCAGGTTTGGGCACTTCCACCACCAGACCCAGGTAGTCAGAATGATCATCAGTGCAGCCAACAGTAGTTCAGTTACAGACACCATTTTCATTCACTGAAGAAAGTGATAACAATGGTTTTGCTAAAAGGTGACTGAAAAAATGTTTTGGGTTTTTTTTGGGGGGGTTGGACATCATAGCAGATTTTAATGACATATTTTTGCCTCACCACTTTTGGAGGTGTTGTGTCACTGCTGTGTTCAGGTGAAAATTCAAGTCCATGCATGCTGACAGACTATCTTAATGCAATATCCTGGGAGCAAACATTAATGTTTCACTTTGTGTAATTTTTTGTATAACTCTTCTGAGTTCATTGTTAGTATAGTGTAGTTTGTAACCCTATAGTGCTTGAATCAAACTATACTGTTTAGTCCTATTCCAACATGTTCTGACTTAAGTAATTTAACGTAATATACTAGGATAATTAACTGTATATATGTCGCACTAGATTGTATCAAGGTTCTTACATATATGGCATCTGGCCCTTATCCAGAGCATATATTTATTAGTATGACAGTGTGCATGATCTCTGAACCATGATATTACAGCACCATGCTCTACCAGGACAGTTACGTGAGCTACCCATTCTACTTCTACTAGTGGTAGATAATAACACAGCACTAGCTCTAATAGTAGCCTGTAGTATAATATGTGGTATAGGAATGCAGCACGTTTGACATGTTTGTTTGGTTACACACACACACAGAGAGAGAGAGAGAGAGAGAGAGAGAGAGAGAGAGAGAGAGAGAGAGAGACAGAAAGAAAGAGAGAGAGAGAGAGAGAGAGAGAGAGAGAGAGAGAGAGAGAGAGAGAGAGAGAGAGAGAGAGAGAGAGAGACTAACAAACATGAACTTAGGTCCACTACATGCTGAACTGAATTAACTATATGAGGACTGTTTCTGTGAACCATGAGCCGTTTCGAAAATATAGTCTAGTGAACTATAGCACGACCCTGCCTGCATTTTCTCTCCCTGCGAATGCTAGTGAGTACAGTCCTTATTTTAAAAGCACAGTCATATACACACAAGCCTGAAAATTGTTTATATTTACTACATACCTTCGTGTAAGAAATGTTTCAATTGCGGTTACACTTTTACTTTTAATTACTCAACACTGAACTTGATCGATTGTAGAAACGATTGCGGTGAGGAACTCATAAGTGTCCTTAACGGATGTTTAAGTTAAAAATTGCTCTGCATCTAAAGCCATTAAAGGAGAGTGCTCTAGGTGCAGTGTTTGTCTTCGCTCAAAACACTCGTCCCGAGTTCATACCCAGCACCAAATACAATGAAAAGCATTTGCATACGATGACGCAGCGCTGCAAGAAATCTTCATACGGGGTCTCTACTTTACAGTTGTGCTGCAACAAAAGAAGATGAGCTGAAATATATAAGACAGTCGTATATATAATACAAATTTATATTTTATATATTTTAACTAATCAACATATCCTTGTAGTACAACGGAGTAGTCTCATATAGGTCACGCCTTTCTGCGCGCGCGACACTCTTTTCAGCCAATGGTGGAGAGGCAGGTGGTTCGACTCTTACAAACCAACAAGTGCGACAAGCCATCCAGCCAACCTCGTGCACCATTGTTGGATTGAATAACTAGATGTAGAGGTCTGACCTCACACCTTTGCCTTTGTGTAGATGGAATTTGTCTTTCTTCACGTTCTAAAACTCATGGGTTCTGCTCAGTGTCTTGCCCCCATACCTTTTCAAACTGCTTGTCAGTCTTCTGTATAACTTGTGCTCCTACAAACTTCTACATATCGTCATTTTAATATCTCCTGTGTCCCATATTTGTCCAACATAGTCACATTAGAACAGAATAAAATTAATTGCAACTCTTGGTCCATTTTCCCAATATCACTAGTTTCACCAAGAAAATACACCAAAAATGTACGAGGAATTTTATGACCCAGCCCTACGATGACGTAGGCTGCTGTTGTTGGTTGACCACGCTTTCAGCGGTCGCTCTGAAACAGTGGCCAGTGGGAAGACCCATCACTCTGCAATTTACCAATCGCGCTGCAACTACATTTCAGAAACGCGATGGAAATTCATGAAGGCTATACAAATTCGGAAAACACTTTATTAAAAACGGTAACATTTGCGCTACATTTCGGAAATGCGGTGCAAATTCAGAACACACATACAACTTCAGAAACGCTGCAGTCACACCAACGGAAGTGTTCGTTTCCGAACGACACGGAAAGAGAATGGAGGTGAAGGTAATTTATATTCAGTTGCAGCGCTTTTTTTTTCGTTTGCAGCGCGATGGGCTTTCACGGCCACCGTGCTCTGAGGCAGGAAGTTGATAAAGTCCGATCTGGTGTGCAGTCGAGACACGAGAAGCTATTGCAGCTCGCGAAGCATTAGCAAAATGAAACACCCTTTCACTTAGATCCAGTTTTTCACAATGTTTTTGTTCGGTGAGTACCAAGAAACAGATAAAATGTGTGGTTGAATGCGTGACAAGCTTTAGTTCTTAGTAACTATTTCCACGAGTAAAATTTCGTTTACAGCCTTCCGGAAGCAGCAAAAATATACTAAATATACAGCAAGATATACATATTCAAATTTACATTGGTGACAGGATGGGCAGAAAGACAGTAGATTCCAGTCTTTCACGGTTGCTTTTTACAACATAAATGACAGTTTAGCATAAATGGAAAGGTGATCAGTGGTCGAGGTTGCATTTACGTACCCAGCAGTTTAGAATAGTTTGCAGTATAAATCAGGTACGTTCTGTGTTTACAGGAGGCAGTATGAGCAGCAAACGGGCATCGATATAGTATGAATAGATAAATAACTCTCTTTAAAGTGAGGGTGCGATTACACTGTACTGCATTTGTTGTACACCGAGAGCCTGGATAGTAGTTACGTAATGTGCATAAGGTGCAGAGTGTTGTATTAAACGTGCAAGGTGATGGTCTGGGGTGGGGTGATCAATGTGGTGTTAATGAGGCCACAGCATTTGGAAAGACACTGTTTCTCAGTCAGTTGGTCCGTGTACGGATAGCTTTGTACTGCTTCCCAGAAGGCAGCACATTGAACAGGGTGTGTTGTCTCTACTGATGCAGCCATCCTTCTTCTATAGTCGGCTTGCATAGACACTGTCGAGGTTGGGAAGGTCAGTCCCAATGATCTTTGTCTTTCCTTAGTGTGTGAGAATGCCTCTGAATTTTCATTGGCTTGTCTGGCGATTGTTCTATCCGTTTTATTCTGGAGATGGAGATCAAAGCAGACCATAACCTCTCAGAAAAGTAAAGGTAAATGAGGGATTTTTGTTTTATTGCAAGTGCAAATGTTGTCACTGAGAACAATTTATATTTCAATCTACAGAATTGGCCAGAGATTCCATTTCAAGTGATGTACATTTATTTCTCTCCTGTAGATGATTGTGTGTTTGAGGCTGACAGGAAATTGAAACTTGTGACAGAAAACCAGCAGCAGTATGTGGTTCCTGTTTCAGTGCCTCCTACTCTACCTACCGAATGCTCTGTCACTGTGAGTGCTAACAACAGCAGCACTGTAGCTATGCCAACACTCTGTAAAAACAACATCTTTGGTTCAGTAATCATCAATGCCAACACTTCTGGCACTTCCTGCAGTGGTATGTTAACATAATCAGTAAACAAATTATTTTATTATCTCTGACTCAAGGGGGGAGATGTTTTGATTTTTTTATTTAGTAGGGCTTCTGTTGAGCAGATGCACTGCTTGTTGACTCTCATGTTAATGCATTCTGTTAACACAGTGGTAGGACACAAATGTGTTTTGTTGTTTTAATAGAAAAAGTCAATGCCCAGTTTGCATGAGTCATTCACTTTCTCTCAAATTTCTCAGTAAATGCAGGAGGAGAAGCAGCAGACACAATCTCAGGTACCACATAGTTCTTGTGTTGACTAATATTGAACGCATATGAGTCTGACACATTCCATCATGATTCATCCACATATCACTTATATGAAATGTCCTTATTTATGCAGTTGTTGCAGTACTGTCAGTAGAAAGGAAGTATAGCACACTGCAGTGACCACACATGGAAATAAAAGAAAAAAGAGAAGTGTTGGTTACTTTAGAAATGTATTGTCCCAAATAAATAGTGTCAGTCCATTTCCTATTAATTAAAACTCTAAAATGGTTTTAGATGTTAGGTGTTTGTCTGTTCTTGGTGGTGGTACTATTAATCAGTATTATTTAGTAGTATGTACTATTTTTAGTTTTACTGGTATCATTGATGATAACATGAACTATAATTTAAATTTAAAGAGCCTCCACTCAAATGTGAGTTTGTACAGATATGCTGGAATGACAGTTTGTTGTGAGGTTTATTTCCTCTTTGACAACTAATGCAGGCTTTGGTTTTGTTACCTAGAATATCAAACTGTGGATTTACAGATTTATTTTTTCTGCAACATAAGCAGAAAATGTAATTACTAATATTTATTCAAATTGATTTTTCTTTTGTGCTAAACAGATGATGCAGTTCTACAGAAACACCTGCAAAGTCACAAAGCCACCATAAAGAAGAAAATTGAGTGCATATTTGAGGGCAAAAAGGATGTAAAAAATAAAATACATCTTAAGAAAGTTTATACGCAGGTCTTCATCACAGAAGGAGAACTCAAAGAGGTCAATAATGAACATGAAATTCTGAAGATTGACAAAGCTTTTAATATGAAAAAATCTCAGGACACTCCAATCAACTGTAATCAAATTTTCAACTTGCCATGGAAAAATGAAAAGAACAAGCTTGTGTTGACCAAAGGAGTTGCTGGCATTGGAAAAACAGTTTCTGTTCAGAAATTCATTCTTGATTGGGCAGAGGGAGATGCAAACCAGGATATAGACTGCATGTTTCTTCTTCCATTTCGAGAGATTAACTTGGTTAAAGATGGAGAGTACAGTTTTCATGAATTGCTGTTGGAATTCTACCCTGAACTGGACAAACTGAAGGAAACAAAAATCTATGAAGACTACAAGCTTGCATTCATCTTTGATGGGCTTGATGAGAGTCGACTTCCATTGGATTTCAACAGCAAAATAGTGTGCAGCGTAACAAAGAAAGCATCTGTGGATGCCCTGATTACAAATCTCGTCAAAGGAAACATACTTCCTTCTACCCAGATCTGGATAACCTCCCGACCAGCAGCAGCTCATCACATTCCTTCAGAGCATGTGAGCTTATTCACAGAGGTGCGAGGCTTCACTGATGCACAGAAGGAGGAATACTTCAAAAAGAGGATACTGGATGAGAATAAAGCTTCTAAAATCATCTACCATATTAAGACTTCTCGCAGCCTGTACATCATGTGTCACATACCTGTCTTCTGCTGGATCACAGCTACTGTTCTGCAGGCAATGCTGGTGGAAAACCATGGAGAAGACATTCCCACCACACTGACTGAAATGTACATCCATTTCCTTCTTATACAGATGAACATAAAGAACCAGAAGTATGACATGAAATATGAGCGAGACATGAAAAAGCTGATGGAATCCAACAGAGAGATGATCTTGAAACTGGCCAAGCTGGCATTTGAACAACTGAAAAAGAAGAATATAATGTTCTATGAAAATGACCTGAGAGAGTCTGGCATTGATGTCACTGAAGACTCTGAGTTCAGTGGTATTTGCACCGAGATCTTCAAGCAAGAATCTGTACTTCATGAGGAGAAGGTTTACTGTTTCATACATTTGAGTGTTCAAGAGTTCCTCGCTGCCCTCCATGTGTTCTGTTGCTACCTGAACAAAAACTTTGATGAGCTGCAGTTTTTCTTTGACGACTACCCTCCTCGTCCTGCTAGTGTTAAGTTGGATCTCTTACTGAAGAAGGCCGTTGACAGAGCCAAGCAGAATGAGAGAGGTCATTTAGATCTTTTCTTGCGTTTCCTGCTGGGCATCTCTCTGGAGTCCAGCCAGAAATTCCTGAATGGCCTGCTGCCACACACAGAAAAAACCAAAAAGAGCATTGATAAAGTAATCCAGCACATCAGGCAGATGCAGAACAAAACTGTCCCAGTACTGTCCCCTGAGACATCCATCAATAACTTCTTCTGCCTGCTCGAACTCAAAGAGAGATCCCATTATAATCAAATAAAGAAATATCTGAACATGGAGGCATTTCCAGAGAGAGAACTCTCCTCATCAAACTGCTCAGCTCTGGCCTACATGCTATTGATGTCTGAAGAGGTGTTGGATGAGTTTGACCCAAAGAAATACAACACATCAAGTGCAGCATGCAGAAGACTGGTGCCAGTTGTGAGGTGTTGCAGAAAAGCTCTGTGAGTGTTCAGTATGCAAAGATGTTTTGTTTGCCAATATGCAAAGATGTTTAACTGTCTATCCATAATAAACTTATGCTTTTTTTTTTTCTTCAACTGTTGTCTCTCTAATGAGAGCCTTTAATTCTGTGACCTGAACACTTGCCCTATGGTTACAGGTTTGCTGGCTGTGAACTGACTGAAAGCTGCTGTGAAGTTGTATCTGTAGCTCTGCAGGCAGATAATTCCCCCCTCAGAGAGCTGGACCTGAGTGATAATTACAGTATTGGAGGAGGAGTAAAACAGCTTTCTGATGGACTGAAGAGCTCACACTGTAAACTGGAGATTCTGAGGTCAGAGTTGTTTGCTGGACTAAATTTTAAACTGAATCAAATGCAACACTTCCATTTACATTCCCACTAATTCTTATCACTGTTTTTAGGTTAGCTCAATGCCATTTTACCCAAAACAGCTGTACAGAATTGGTTTCTGCACTCGGTTCCATTTCATCCTTCCTGAAAGAACTGGATCTCAGCGGCAATGATCTGGAAGATTCAGGACTGAAGCAACTCTTAGCTGGATTTCAGAATTCATATTGTAAATTGAACACTTTGAGGCAAGTATTCATGACTAACCACACCTCTGGTTTAAGCACTCACTGATAAACTTATCTACCCATCTATATAACAAATCAATGTGATTGTGATGTGGCTTGCTTATCATTGCTTATTATTATGGTGATACATTATGCACTATAAAATGTATTTGACATACCTGGGATGTAAGGTTGTCAATTTCAAACTACACTCTTGAGTGCAGTGTCAGAAAAGTGTATATTAAATCAGTTGTTGCTTGAAATGAATTATTAGTATAACACACAGTGCAGCAACAATTAACTGCAGGATTCCCTTTTATTATTAATAATGATTGTTATTATATCCTGTGTACCAGTCATTCATGACATCATGTATAGTTGGAATGCACTTGAAATGTCTTGGAAAGCTGAAAGCAATACATATGATACAATGGTTCCACTTTGAAGTTAGATTTGTAAATACAGAGTATTCCAGCTATTTTACAAAATTATTTACTTGTAAATGAAATTACTGTGGTTAAATGAAATTTTAGGCACATTTCTTGATTTATAGAAAAAAAGTCCTAGTTAGAGGTGCATCTTGTACAGTGCTTGACATTTTTTTTTTTTTTTTTTAACACAGTGTATTTGAACAACTGCATTTGGGGTAAAGGGGAAATTAGGTAAATTTAATATTTTGCACAGAACTGAGTCTAAAGATGAATATGAAAACACTGACTCATTTTCACTTAGATTTCATGATCAGCCTTCTTTGTTCTGGTGCGACCAGATAGGATTTCTGAGACTGAATGTGCTATGTTGCTAACTTAGGCTGGGCTGGTGTAACCTCACAGAGAAGAGCTCTGCATTCCTTTCCTCCATTCTCCACTGTGGTTCTGATCATCCTCTAAGAGTGCTGGACCTCAGCAACAATGATCTACAAGACACAGGAGTAAAGATGCTCTCTGCTGGACTGGAGAATCCCAACTGTAGGCTGGAGATACTGGGGTCAGTGCTGAGGAATGATTATGCTTTATAAAGGTTTTTTTTACACTTTCAGTCTGCACATAGAGCAGGGTTTATCAATCCAGTCTCCAGGGCCCTCCATGTTTTTACTTTAACTTGGCCCCCAACAAGCTTCTGAGTCAAGCCATTAAGAGCAGTGCATTTGAGTGGAGTGGAGCAGCAGTTGTTTACTCAAAGATTGATCATCTCTTCGCTCCCATTGTGCCCTACTCTCAACTCTTTTCACCCACTCTGTGCACCACTATAGTTGAGGTCAGTATAGCTATTTAAATGTGTCATATGTAATAGTGAAACGGTAACTTCTTTCTAAATCAAGTAATTTGTAACTGTTTTATTGATCAAGTAGCAGAATACTGGTAGCTGCATCTTGTCAGTTGGTTGGTTTTAACAACTACTATCATAAGTCACCAAATGACTATCAGCAGGATGGTTAAAAAGGACTACAATGCAATTGCATTATGAGTGCTTTTTGGGTATGATGCACTCATGGGTTGAAGTACTATTGGAGTATTTGACGTCCTAAAAAGCTGCTCCTCGCTACTGACAAAATGATACCTCTCTGCTCACAAATTCCACTCCCACTTCGCCCCATACACCCATCCTGAGTAAGAACTCCATTTCAGGGGTACTGGGAGCTGGTTCATAGTGTGGTGGACCCTGCGGACCAGGCTGACAAACCCTGAGAAGATGACCTGACAGCTAGAAGTGCTGAAGCAGAAGCTACAGTTAATTGTATATGCATTATCGTGACATTATATCATTATAATATATAGTATATATTTTCTATATTTTATCACTATAGTAAGTCATGTACTTAAAGCAAACTATAACTTGGAGGAAACCACAAAGAATGACTTTAAAAAACATGCCCACAGTTAGTTATGCACATGATTATAACCCGTTAACTAAGGTATGCATTGTTTCTTTCTACCACTATAAGTATTTATTTTAAAGCATGAGTTAAACATATTCATGGTTAATTAATTCATACCCTTTTAATGTCTGTTTATAGGTTGTCTGGTTGCTCAATCACAGAGGAAGGCTGTTCTTCTCTGGCTTCAGCCCTGACCTCAAACCCTTCACATCTGAAAGAACTGGATCTGACCTACAACCACCCAGGAGAGTCAGGAGTGAAGCTGCTGTCTGCTAGACTGCAGGATCAACAATGCAAACTGTTACTCAAGTTAGTGGCACAAATATAATATATTTGGTGTCTATATTTCGCTTTTGGTCGTCTTGAGATTACTCAGCTCAAAGTGGTTTAAGGTTTCAGCATGCTGTTTCTATTACCAGGTAATTGACAGGTGTAGGTTTTCTTTCCTTTTTAGCTACACTAGCCTTATAGCTAATATACAAATCTAAAGAAGAAAATAAGTGGACACTAATTATGTCTTGACTGTTCCACTCTGTTTGGGGTAAGGGGACAGTGCTGAGCAGTTTTTGTAATGATAAGAAGTTTTGTGTGCATTTTTACCATCACATGCTTTCATTCTTTGTTGCTACAGGACTGACCCAAAGGGTGAAAAGTTTATTAAAGCAGGACTCAAAAAGTGTACGTTTATCCTTAAACATGTACTCCTGCTCACCTTGTGTGTCTCGCTAGACTTTTGTTCTAATGAAACTGTTTCTGTCCTGTAGATGCTCGTGTGCTCACGTTCGACCCAAACACGGCACACCAAAATCTCTACCTGTCCGATGCCAACAGAAAGGTGACTAACATGAATAAGAACCAGCAGCATCCATATCATCCAGACAGATTTGAAATGTTTTCACATGTGCTGTGTAAAGACAGTCAGTCAGATCGCTGTTACTGGGAGGTTGATTTTAAAGATGCAGATTGTATAATAGGAGTCACTTACGAAGAAATCCAAAGGAAAGAATTTGAAATTTCTTTGTGTGATCCCAAAGCTCAGTTTGATTCAAATCCAGTGTCGTGGTGTCTTAGGTGCATTTCTACTGGCTATGAGGTCTGTCATGATTCAGTGTACATAAAAATACATGCTCCTGATTCAAAGTCAAGTAGAATAGGAGTGTATCTGGACTGGCCAGCTGGCAAACTGTCATTTTACAGCATCTCCTCTGACACACAGATACTGAATCATATACACACCTTCCAGGCTGCTTTTCAGAAGCCTCTGTATCCTGCGTTCACTGTGCATACAGGCTCTGTCTCTTTGTGCCAGATGAACTAATTTGCCTGAAATACTTGAGCCACTGGTCATAAGACATTGTGTTCTCCAGTGTAGTCTAAACTATAGACTATATTCTGCACTGTATTCTACACTGTAGTTCTGTCGTTTGTGTAGGTCTGTCGTTTATGTTGTCGGTTTTTGCCTCTGTTAGCGTGAGTGTTTAAACGTCAAATAAACGTGTGTTGGTCTGTCACGCTACTCATCCCCGCATCCTCCTTAAAGCCTCCGCGTTACAATTCTTCATTGTCTTTATTCTACATTTACATTTATGGCACTTGGCAGACACTCTTATCCAGAACGACTTACAAAAGTGCTTTGTCATTTACTCACAGAATGTATCTAGCCAGTACAGTCGGTTAGAGTTCAAGATACCATTGAACCAGAATACATGCTGAATGCTGACACCTAGAAGTGCAAAATACATAAGCTCTATCTCCAACAATGATAAGTGTAACAATACCCTACTATAAGTACTAGAGTTTGTTACTCAACATGGGTGCAGGCTCAATGGTCATTTAACTATTTCAAAAATAAATGGGTCTCTAGTCTGCATTTGAAGCCAGCAAGGGTCTCTGCTGGCCAGAGAGCCAGAGATGCTCATCCTCTGTGAGAATTGAAGCAATATGTTTCAAGCCTCGCTGTAAAGGTTAAAAGGTTTGAAGTACTCGAGGTGCAATTTGGAGTTTGACCATTGACCTCATGTATGGAGGGGCTGGTCCATTTTCGGCTTTATAGGCAAGCATCAAGGTTTGAAATCTGGTGCAGGAGCTACTGAAAGCCAATGAAGGGAGCACAGCAGTGGAGTGACATGAACTTCACAAGATTGAAGACCAGTCATGCTGCTGCGTTCTGGACAAGTTGTAAAGGTCTGATGACTCTTAGAGGAAGACCAGCAAATAGTGAGTTGTAGTAGTCTATTTTTGAGATTACAAGAGAGTGTGCAAGCACCTGGGCAGCTTCCTGTGATAAAGGGTCGAATCCTTCATATGTTACAAAGGAGAAATCTGCAAGACTGGGTCAGATTTGAAACATGAGTTGAGACTCAACACTTTAATTCAAACTCTTCGAGAAAATCAGATATTGCTTTTAAAAAGTGTACCATACTGAACACTTGTTTGTTCACAAAAATGTTCATTCTTCTTTGGACTTAATAGAAGAACTTTGGTATTCCTAGCACCATACTCAACCTCCTGTACAGGAGAGAAACCATTCCCATTTATACACCATATGCAATGCTTCAAAACTAAAATTCCATGCCATATATATCAAATATATTTTGTACTAAAATTATATTTCCTTAACTTGCATAATACTTTATATTTTAATATTTATATAGAATAAAATTGTGTCAAATACAAAGTGTGAAGTACATGAAAGCTGGAATAAATAAGTCTTACTGTATATAAAAGGGACCATAATCATGTAGAAATAATATAGGTCATAAACTAATTTTGAACCATGATGGTTCAAAATGAGTTTATTGATGGTTATTAATTGGACCAGAAGCATCTTTTACTCTTCTTAATAATTGCATTAACCAAAAGGGTAACATCCATGTGAATCTCAGATCATCCATTTTAATCTTAGACCTAGCTGCATTGTCTTGCCCATCAGTCAGCATGACATTCATTTAGTTTTATAAGCTGTGTTATATAAGTGGCTAAAATCTAACCAACAGGATGTCTTTTTGTGGTGGAAATTTGAATAAACAGCAAGTCAGACGTGATTAAAAGAGTAATTTAATAAAGAAAATAGGACACACAAAACACAGCTGTGTGAGAGCTAATGCTCGAAAGTGAAAGCTCTAAAGGGGTAGACTGACTCGACTCCTTATATCTAGACTTCAAGCCCCTCCCCGGGGAGGGGGTGCTCTGTGATCTTATTTACGCATTCCCTACTCCATTTGGTGATGAACATTCCTGCATATGCCAGGACGCTTCAAAGGACAGACACCATTTGCAAGAAAACAAAAGCCTAATCCCTCTTTACGACCTGTGCAGGTCACAACACATGCAGGTCATAAAGCAACATTCCAACAGTCATTTGTTCACACAATATACAGAGACAGAGTATGCAGACTAAACCATTCATATAGGATTACATGATGGAAAGGATTAACATGATTATATATGAATCATTACATATGAATCACATGATAATACATGATCGAATAATATTTTCGATCACACTTATTCACTCTGAAATGATCATCCAGCCTACATAAAGATATGAAACAACTACACTTACATTCTACAGGTCACTAGGTCAAGACTGGTCTTTTTACTTTTAACTGCTTGTTCATGTTTGTTTGTTTTTTTAGGTTTTTATGACCTAATTAATAACAATTACTAATCAAATCATTTATAGAGTGGTAAGATGATATACTTTTTAATATCCAACATACATTATTTTTACAGTCCTTTTTTTGCATATATGTGATGTTTGGGAGTGGTGTGTTCTGTAGCAGGTTTCTCCTTTCTAAAGGTGACTAGCATCTCTGGAAGAATCTCCATTTTCTTCTGAAAAATAACAGTGAAGTCTTAACAGTAGTGTAAGTGGAGTCTCAGCAGTAGAGTGGGGTCTCAGCCTCTGAGCATCCCTGACATAGACACCTTTCTCAGAAATACTGGATTACGCGTCATTGGTTATAACCATAATGTCAGAACCGAGATGGATGTCTGCTGTCATTATTCCCATAAACACATTGCTGACTGGTATACCTGAGTGTGCGACAGAATAAGAATAGGTCTATTATAATGGGACTATTATAATCGGTCTATATTAATGGCTCTATTTCTGCCTCTTACCGTGTGCAGAGAACCAACAGTTTCTAATCTTGCTATGCATGCCCATGGTCAAAATAGAAAAAAGATAGCCTAGACTGTATTTTACTCAGCAGCATTAATAAAAACCTCAAGAAAGGTCTATGTTAGATTTAGTTAGTTCTTTTTGTCATTATTTTAATTTTTAAAGGAAAACAATGACATTCAGGAAAAATACAGTCACCATTACAGAGTTGTTAACAGATATTTTATTATATTATATATTTATTATATTTTCCATGGGCTACTATAAAATGTACCAGTGCTGAGTGTAAGGTGCTGTATTTTTGCTTATAGAAGAAGTGTTTCTGTGCCCAGTAGGGCTGTAGTTACGTGGTGTCATGATTACACATTGAGCGTACAGTATTAAGTCAGACCTATTTACATGTACAGAGCACAATAAGAATGCATATGTGTTTCAGCAGTCTTAATACACAGTTGTCCTTGTTTGAAATACTCAGTTTGTAGCCTGCCACTTCCAGCAAAATATACGCGTATGTGGGAAAATGTGCACATAGAAAAGTGTTTACCCTTGTTAACTTGTAGACGAACTCCAGTGTAAATGGAGGATTCGAAGCTCTCTTCACACCTGTGAATCCCGGAAGCCTTGTCACTTAGATCAGAGATGCTGAGTGGGAACGCTCCAACAGCCTCCCGGTAACGTGGATTACAAAAATGATCAACGCAAAGACTTTGATCTAGGTCTTTAACTTTTTGTTTTAACTTTAAATGTCTGTCTGTATACTTCACCAACCTCATGCGGCTTAATACTCATGTTACATCTAGCTTGTAACAATAGCCAAATGAAAATACATTCCAGTGATTTAGAGTTAAAGAGCCCAGAAACTCCATCTTCATACAGGCTACCTGCGGCGCTGATATCAACATGTAAAAATAAACTGTAAATCGTCTCAAGCGACCGTGAAAATCCGTTAGCACATCTACGTTAGAAGACGGGTATCAGTAACATGTTGAAGTAAGGGTCTTGAGTACGACACGAATATTTCATATGACATTGTCAAAGTGGAACCGCCCACAGTGCAAGAAAGAGCTCTGTGTCTGGATGTCAGAAAACCATTCGCTTAGATGATTTGATTGACATATAATGTAGCCAATGCGGTTATGGCATTTGTGTAACGTTACGACGCCATAGATTGATGCATTAAGGCCGAAAGTAGAACGTTTTCATATGAAATATTTAAATAAAATACGGAAATAGCGAGAACTACATCACGCGGTTAGGAAACTAGCCAGCTGAGCACAATATTATGTACAATGTTCGGTTTTATACCATAGGATGGTTTGATTCGTACATGTACATTTTGTATGGAGGTGTGCAGACACGAAGTTAGCTAGCTGTTAAAGTAATTCTAGATGCTCCATTATTAGTATATCTCTATGTGAGCATGAACAATTGTTTTTATTTGTTTTTGTTTTTTTAATTAATATCTTGAGATATTTGACTCGGTCCGGTTTTTACCGCAGATGGTTAATTAGCCAGCAAGCAACAGCAGTACGTGAGGGTATTTGGTACGATAGTCAGTTGACAAAACTGTTCGTCGGTATCACCCTTTCAGTATAGTGCATCGAGCATTTTTTCCCAGGCTGTCAAGTTGAAAACGTGACAATTCTCGGAGAATGGACTTCCATATATGTCGCGATTTTGAGGCAGTGAACGTAAAGACAGTCGGAACCGATTTATCCAATGATGACACTATAAATCGCGGACATGTGCAAAGTAACTTGACAAACGAGGAGCATTTCGACACGAAATTTAACTTCAAGGAGGAAGGAGAATTCCAAAAAGAGGTTTGAAACTACTTTTTTAGTTTTATACCGTGCGTGCAGTATAAATAGGTTTGCGCTTTGGCAAAACAAACTAAAAAACTTTTACCTTGGCACACCAGCATACTGAATTGGAAGTGGAACAAAAACTGCCAAGTTGAAGTTCCCCTCATTTTAGTTTGGCTGGAATCACTAACACGCACTACTTGCTCATGTGAGACACTCCGCAAACTCATTTGAGGTCTTGTTGTCTGGAGTTCTGTAAAGCTACTTTGTGGCAGTGTCTGTAGTAAAAAGGTCAGTGTAGTTACATGTAATAGCTAGAGTACATGGGCAGCCCAGAGTTGAAAAAAATGTAATGGCTAGAATTGGTTTTACACTGCATTGTACTGCTTCTGTTGTCTCCCCACATGAGCACCAAAAGCCTGAAAATCAAAATTGATCATAAACACATTCAAAATGTTGAAAATATTGTCAGGTCACTGGTATATGTTTTATAAGCAGCAATAATACGTTAATAAGCTTAGCAGGAAGAAAAAACCCTATTCAGCTATGGTCTGAAATTAATTAATTAATCAATTAAATAAATTTTAATTAGCTACTGTAGATCATTTCAATAAATGATTGTCCTGTTTGCTATGAGCTACCATAACTGCAAGTGTTTGGTGACTAGAACAGTCAGCATTCAGGAGTCTGCCTATGTTCAGTTATAAAAGGTATCTGTAAGACATAGCTTGCTGTATACACTCATTCCCTCAAGATTGTTAATTAAATTAAGCACAGTTTATAACTGTTTTGCATCGTCATTTGGTACAGTGACTCTACATAGTTACATAGTCATTTAGCAGTCCCATACACTGTCATTAAAATACTGAAGGCAATAGTTATGTCATTTGTAAATAAAATAATAATAATAATAATAATAATAAATTCACTTGCTTCATTTAGATTTAAGGAAATTAGGCAATTAGCTGATGCTTTTATCCAAAGCGAATTACCACAGAGTTAACACTACCTATGATGCAGATGCAAACGCCGTGACACTACGTCTCACCTCTTAACAGACTACAAGTTTGTCTTGCTTTGGATTGTTTGGTATAAGATAGCTGTTGTGTGAGGAAAGACCAAAGTTCAGGCACAGGATTTACCCATAGCTAAGTCAATGATACATTATTGCAACATCAAGAACATGAGAACCATTCACCTACAGCAGAATTATAATGGACTCGTCTCAAATACAATAGATCAGTTTTCAGTACATGAAACACAAGCTTGTCACATAGTGCCAGGTACAGATGTGAATAAGGGAACCCTCTAGTAAGTTAACAGATTTTTAAGCATAAATAACCCTTAAGGAAGTTCAGTGTGTAAAACAGCCCTTCAGACAGTCCAAAGCATATGATCTAATCTGTGATGCACATCAGAGTGGAAACTCTGAATTAGGGATGCTATCACACCTGGCTTGGCCAGTTACCTTTTTACTGTCCTGGTTCATTATGTTGCATGACCCAACCTTTTTTGAGTTATAGGGAACAGATGGCTTCTGCTGTAGATTGTTATGGTAGCATTGGGAGTTCATGGGTGCCTCAAGCTTGGTAGTATTGGGCATTCGTGGACACCTCAGGCCTTTTACTACTGGGCGTCCGTGGGTGCATCAGTAATTCTTAGATGTCCGTGCCCATGCGCAGCTCAAGGTCTTTATACCCCCTTACTAATGCTTTAGCACTGGGATCTGGTGGCGGTGGTGGTGGAGATAGAGGTGGTGGTGGTGGAGGTATACACTGGTATCAGGTGGTGTGGGTGGTGGTTTGTGGTATACACAGGGATTGCGTGGAGGTGGTGATGGTATACACTGTGTATAAACTGTTCTCACTAAACGTAATTCTCTGTACATGCATTCTGACATTTTGTCTCATCTGCCTACAGAACATTGCTTCTGTAGAATAAACACCCTGTAATGTGAAACACCCAGGTGGTCTCTTCCCAAAATGTATTTTTTCCTTTCATGGGAGAAGTTTCCTCTCATGAATACCAATCTTGTTTAGGTTTTTGGTGTTTTAACAGCTGTTACCAAACACAAGAACTCTTTGTTTCTGTCCTAAGGATCTGTTATGACCTGTTGGAGGAATCCACGCAGTAGGATCTTTGTTGGACTCCTGAGGAGAGGAGTGACAAAAACTTATGTTTTTTTGTAAAGCATCTGCCTGACTGTTGTCTGATGGAAGTCCACCCTTAGAAATCCTTTTTTGATCCTTTTTTATTAGATGCTTTTTATGGAATCTCCTTTTAAATTTTTTCATGCGCACACATTGCACAGAATTGTACAGATCTCTTAATAAAAATAAAAACATTTTGTATGGAATACATGCACATTTAGGAGCCATTCATATGGACATGCATATAGAATATTTAAAAAGGGTTCAATATTTGTAACATGGGAAGAGATCGAAGAGGACTTTAGAAGAAATGTTTTATGATGTGTATAATGGCTTTTAAATACTTAGCCTCTATCAGCCAATAGGAAGAAATTAACCTCTGAGCTGTTCTACATTGGAGTGGGTTTCCTGCAGAGGTCAATGCAGATGGATGCTGTAGAATCCTCTGATAAGTGTCAAAGTTTATAATGTGATGACTGGTGTTGGGTCTACCATAGGAAAGACACTGAACAGCTCAGTAGGAGATTAGTACAGAGGCGACCACTGCAATAAAATAACCAGCAAAAAAATCACTGTGGACAGATGAGTGAAAAGATGTTTCCTCAAAAGTTCAGCACATAAAATTCTGCATACAAACAAATTTTACAGCAGAAAACTGTGGTGTCTGTCTTTCATTTAAAACTCGAGAGACTGAGTTTTGCAGCATAACCCAGAACATAAAATAAATGCCAAGAAGAGGTCCAAGAAGAACTTCCCCACAGATAAAATCAGGTTCCAGTTTGAGTGGTGTTTTGCAAATTCCATGCACTTATGATCATGCTTTGAATGAAAGATTCTTCCTGTCCTTCAGAATAGTGTTTTTGCATCAAATTAACTTCCATCACCTCCTTCTCCTTCAACCCCTAAACCTTGTATCTTCTTTGACTACAGTAGTTCTCTTAGTGTTCTTTTTTTAATGTTTAACTTTTTTTCACTATATTTCTTCTATATTTCACTATATTTCAGCCTTAAATGATTTTCCTCAACCTCAATTCTAGTCTAGAAAAATATTGTCTGTGCCTCTTTGATGAGCATTTTTTTCCCCTTGTTTTATAACAGGAATTGGAGGATATAATGCCCTTGTCTCTTCTTCCTAAAGTGGAATCGATCCACACAACTGGACAGGATCAGGGACACTGTGGTGGAGAACATCATGTGCTCCAGGAGGGTGTGAACAGTTTGTTGGTAATCATCAAAACAGAACCAGATCCAGAAGAAATCAGCCCTTCTGTACACAGCAGTGGAAAACGGCACACCCTGCAAGATTCAGCAGACATGTCCAATCCGATAGCTTCTTGCAGAGCTCCATCTGTCCCTAAAGAGATGTGGGATTATGAATCTAAAGGGGAGAGCCAGCGTACACTTGAGGATTGGAGCAGTTCATTGGTTGTAGTTAAGATGGAACCAGATGAAGGGGAGGCGATTTCCAGTGGGGAGCACTCTACTGAACTTGAGCTGGGGGAGAAGTCTTCTCTACCGCCTCTCTGGAAGGCTGAACCAGATGATCCGAACATGCCTTACCCTGCATTTGACAGAGGCGATCCACAGCCTCGGTTATGCATGAGTTCTGTGCAGCGTGCAGATCGCAGCGACTCACCGGAGGAAAATGAGGATTTGATTAGTTCCAGTAAGTGAACTGCATTAAAGACCAACAATGAATGATTATCTTGGAGCTCTGCTAATTTTATATTCCCGGATGTTTTCTTTTTACATTATACTAAATGGATAATGGAACAAATAAATAATAAATGATGGCATTAATAAGCAATGTAACCAGCCTTTGTAGTTAGTAATGGTGATTTCTAACCTTTGCCATTCCAGGTCAGTCTAGACGGCTGTCCTCAGCCATTAGCCCTGGAAAAGAACTCAACGGACTGAAGTCTTATTCTTGCACTGAGTGTGGAAATACGTTCTCCAAATCCTCATCCTTCTACAGACACATGAGAATCCACACTGGTGAGAGGCCATACCAGTGCACTCAGTGCAACAAGACTTTCATTCAGTCAACTTCATTTAAAGTCCATCAGCGAATACATACTGGAGAGAAGCCGTACCAGTGCTCTGACTGTGGTAAGACTTTTAGGCGTTTGGATAACCTTCAGATTCACCAGAGAACACATACTGGTGAGAAGCCTTACAAATGCTCCCACTGTCCTAAGACCTTTACTCGGTTAGATGTCCTCCAGATCCACCAAAGAATCCACACAGGGGAGAAGCCTTATCAATGTACTCACTGCTGTAAGACCTTTACACGGTTGAGTGTCTTTCAAGTCCACCAGAGAATACACACAGGAGAGAGGCCTTACCAGTGTTCAACCTGTGGGAAACATTTCGTCGATGCCTCGAATCTCAAAAACCATGAGAGGACACACACACTAGAGAGGCCTTACCAATGCTCACAGTGTGAGAGAACTTTTATTCAGCTGGCTCACCTTACGAGCCACCAGAGAAAACACACAGGAGAGAAACCTTACCACTGTTCCATCTGTGGAAAGAGCTACACCGCATCCTCTACCCTTCTGTACCATAAGAGAAAACACACACCCACATAAACTCATTTTATTAAACAAACCAAAAGAAGGTTCTTCTCAGAGTCAGAGTACTCTGGTGGTACAAGAAGTACAATAAGGTGGGGCAACACTTAAATGATTTAGTACTTAAATCTACCTGAATGTCATTTTTGTTATGTGTGAGATATCCAGAGCAGGTACGGCGAAACAGCAGAAGGCAACAGCAGTTATTAACTTGTGAATGAAAAGTTTGATTGTTTGAAATTTCCACCATTAAAAGAAGCACTGAAGGCCGTCAGCACAAATGAACAAATCTAGTCATTACACTTTGATCATTTATGTGAGAATTTTAGTTCTGATCTTTGAACAGAAGCTGCTTTGAGATGGCTTATCATCGTTTTCCATTGTGTTCAAATTGCTAATATCTAACTTGTAACTTATGTACAGTTTCCAGCAATAATCATATGATAAATAAACATTGAAACTGTTGTAGTTCTTTTAAATATGATATCCATATAAAAATGCTGAAAGGTTTGTGTAATATCTTGGGCTACTAACAGTATTCTCAGAGCATCTCCTGGTAACCAACCTGACCACTTCTCTCAGGGCACAGTTGATTCACGCACTGTTTGTTCTGCTAAGGGGGAAAAATACTAGATTACATATTTAATAGTCCTGTTTGCTGGTTACATTTTTAAACAAACTTTTACCTGCATTTTTTTAATCCAAGGGGTGAAATTTGTGCAGTACCCAACTACATGCATCAGAAAGTATCTTTATGTTTTTATTTAGTGTTTCATAATGAAACGTATTACATCTCTCACCTAATGTAAAAGCAGCTTGTTTTTCATTTGTTGCAGTCTTTACACAAGAAATAAAAATATATTATTACATGTAACCATCTAAAAGGTGTTCACTGTGAAATTAGAGCAGTATAGTTTGCTGATTACTACAGCAAATTATTACTGCTCTGTTAATTGTCAAGTATTTGGTTGTTCTGAGGTTGGAAATTCTCAAATATATTATTAATGTCATTCTGAACCTTATATTTTACTCTTTGTGTGATTTCATGTTAATAGATTTTTTTTAATGTTTTTTTGTTTTTTCCCTTTTTTGTGTGCATTTACTGCCAACACCATCCATGCAGTAGTAGTTTAAGCCTGACATTTTTAGTTGTGTTTTGGGGTTTTCTGGGGGGGGGGGGTTGCATCGTGACTAAAAGGGAGGAGGACGGCTGTTGTCTGGCTGCCTGGAATGGGAACCCTGTCTCCCGTCAAGTGACCCAGCAAATGTCCATCCCTCGCTTGCTTTCAGCTTTACAGCAGATGTTGTGGTTGCATCACATTTGTAAAATCACAGAAGGTTGATCGTACCTTTTAAATATTAGGTTTGGGTTTCACATAAAAGCAAAAAAAAAAAAGATTCTAGTATATGCTGCCTTCAATTTGAAAATGTATGCAGAATTTAAGCTCTAGAGTTGTACAGAGCTGTCAGTCTGTAAAGAGCTGCGGTGTCCCGAATAAATGCAGCCCTGCAGAGTTTAGTTCCAACAATATTCTAATACATTTAAGCCAATTTAAAAAGGTGCAACTTTCTCACATCAAAGAATTGTGCTTCCATTGGGAGCAGAGACATGATTGTGCTTTGTTGATGATGGTTTTTGAGTTATCTTTCACCTCCAGGTCAGTAATAACACCCTCAGGAAGGACTTCTCTGAATATCCCTTGCCAGTAATACCCTTAGCATGGACTTCTAGGAATATCCCTTACTGCTCAAAGCTGCTACGTTGTTTTCCACAGATAAAACACCCAGATATAAAATACTCAACAATAGGAATGTGTGGGTTAGTAAAATCAACACAAAGATTTCTCACTTTAGGTTTACAGACAGATTTTACTGCAGTTGTTTTTCTTAGTAAGGAGAAGCTAAATTTGAGGAAAACTTATCAAATATGCTACACACTTTAAATGTGCATAAAATATATAAACATACCTCAGGCAGGATAGATTCACATTGCTCCAATAGTATTTAATTACATAATCATTGTGTAAGTAATGAAAGAAAATGTTATTTATTTTAGCGGTAGGTGGTTCAGTTGGCACAGCAACTGCAAAAGAACAGTCATTGTTCCGCTTCAACAGAGGCCAGGGAACAATAAAAGCATGGTCACCCTACAGCTCCAACCAGGAAAAGGGAGCAGCCAAAAGCATGGTCAGCCTACAGCTCCAACCAGGACTGGGGAACAGCCAAGAGAAAGGTCAGCCTACAGCTCCAACCAGGACAAGGGAGCAGCCAAAAGCATGGTCAGCCTACAGCTCCAACCAGGACAAGGGAGCAGCCAAAAGCATGGTCAGCCTACAGCTCCAACCAGGACTGGGGAACAGCCAAGAGAAAGGTCAGCCTACAGCTCCAACCAGGACTAGGGAACAGCCAAAAGCTGTCACTCTTAAGCTTCAACCAGGACTAAGGAACAACCAAACGCACAGTCACTCTTAAGCTTCAATCAAGACTGGGGAAGTGCCAAGAGTAAATTATCTGTTGACCTCAACAACGTGGAGGCAGGGAAAAGGTGTAGTAAATCTACTATGTATGGAGCTAGTCAATAACTTTAAAAACAAGTAGTATAACCTTAAACTGAACCCTGTACTGAACCAGTGAATAAGCCAATGAAGGGATGCTAAAATTGTGAGCAATCTTATGGCTACATTCTGAACTAAGTGCAAACAAGTTGATGTTTTATTTAAACCCAAATACAACAGGTTGCAGAAATCCAGCCATGATGAGGTAAATGCATGGGTAACCTTTTCCAGGTCTTGACATAAGAAATAATTCCAGCTATTGTTTTGAGTTGATAAAAGCTATTCTTAAATGTGAAGTTAATTTGATCATCAAACCTGAGGTTAGGATAAAAAATAACACCAAGGTTTTTAACACAGAGTTTTACAAATTGTGAGAAGGTACAATTAGAATTGTTATCATTGTTCCCTACTCAGAACCTATGGATTAAAGATGAATACTTAAACACAGCACCAGGTAAAAGTGCAGATAATTTTACCACTGTACTGGTTATATGAAACACTGTTTAAAGTTTACTGTTATCTTAAAGTAGAATTCTTTAAGTCTTTAAGCCAGGACAAAGCAGTGGTAGCTCAGTGGCTAAGATACTTGACTTGTAATTGGACAGTTGCTGGTTCAAGCACCACCACCAAATTGCTACTGTTGGGCCCCTGAGCAAGGCCCTTAACCTTCAATTGCTCAAGTTTTAGTCAGTCATAACTGTAAGTCGTTTTGGATAAAAGCATCAGCTAAATGCCTTAATTGTAAATACAGACAAATCCTTGTGCACATTTCTCTAAATGACTGGTGCTGACATGTTCACAGTAATGATGAGTGAGCAGGATGGTACCATAAGCATAGCACGACTCATGTGTCTACAGTGCTCGGCACTCCTGCAAATTCTTTCCTTTTCCCAAAACGTAGTCTTCTCTTTACTTTGGTTTATGTTAATATTTGTTTCTACTGTCTATAAAATGCAATGCTGAATTATATAGCCATTGTATTTCAATTATAGTCATTTTGTGATCTGATCTGGTGTGATCTGGTCAGGTCTTTTGTTTTTGGTGCAGATGAAAGGTATGCATATAGTCACATATACATAGAATCAACATTCTGCACTCACATTGATAACATTCTCTTTAATATACAGAGAGGAGAATGTTTTACAACTATATCAAAGCTGATGTCACTGCAGCAATGCTCCCAAGACGTGAAGGCAACGCACAAGAGGATGAACTTCAGCCTCAGGTCCTGGTTCATCTGTGTTCCAGGAGTCACACAGCACAATGTCAGCATATATGCAACATAGGATGCCCAGGAGCCCTGTTGTCTTGGCCAAACCTACCTGTAGGCCAGTGAAGGCAGACCACACCAACCTTGACACAAGTCAGGAATGAGATGAGGACATTGCCACAGCAACAACAACCTGTGGGAAACACCCTGTATTCTCTGGCTTCAAAAGGAGTCTATGAGGAGTGTGCTCTAGAGTAGGACTAAAGCTTCTTTGTGTTTTCTCATGTTTGACTGAATGATAGTCTTTTCACACCAAGAACAGCGGTACGGTCTTTCATCTGTACGTGTTCTCTGGTGGTTTCTGAGGTTTGATAACTTTAAAAACCAGCTGGAACTGTTTTCCACAGCTGGAGCACAGATAAGGCTTCTCATTAGTATGTATTCTCTGGTGGTTCTGTGATTATTCTGATGGGCATCTAACCACATAAAACTCTTGCCCCTGTAACATTTTAGCAGGGATCAGGTGAGAGGCAGAATGCAAATGCAGGAGTTTCTTTAATAAGTGACAAAACACGGGAGGCCACCATATGGAGACACGGGGAAAACACTGAGGCAAATTAAAACAAATGATAAAACCAGGATAATGATGGCAATAACGATAACAACTAGAAACATAATCAAACATACCGAAATAACTGACAACATAGGAAACAAAACACAGGGCTTAAATAGGCAATTAAGGACACAAGGTGAACATATGAACAGAGAAAACCAAAACGAGGACTGGATTTCAGGAACGGCCTTGGGACAGAAAAAACGAAACCAAGGAACAGAACAACCAGGAAGCAAAGGAAAACAGACACAACAGGGAAACTGTGGAAACTGGGATGCCAGGAGGGTGGCCAATTGTGACAGCCACACTGGGGACAGAGGTACAGCTTTTCTCCAGTCTGTATTCTCTGATGGATCTGAAGCACATCTATACTTGTAAAAGTCTTGCCACAGTGTAAGCATTTGTAAGGTTTTTCTCGGGTATGTGTTTTATGATGAATTTTACATGATTTCATCCAAGTGAAAGTTTTATTACACTGGGAGCACTGGAAGAACCTCTCACAATTGTGTATTTGTATGTATCTGTGTTCCTAATGAAAGAAACATAAGCCATATAAAGGCATGGCTGTATCAGTTTACCATACGACAGACTGTATACAAATGGAAGTTCATTGCGGTTGCTATTCGTCCTATGAGAGCGCACGCTGCAATAAATTAACGAAAAGAGCCTTTCTCCAGAAAACCGTTGAACAAAATATATATTATGTTCCTAACTATAAAAATACCACTGAACATGTATGGTGTTTAGTGAAAGACTGTACGAGAGGAAACACTAGGGCTCTGAAACATGCACTGTGTATAGGAATAGTTCAAAGTTCAAAGAGGTTTTGTTGTCATTTCAGCTATATACAAGTACACAACAAAAATGAGACAATGTTCCTCCAGGACCATGGTGCAACATAAAAACAACAGTACAACAGACAACATGCTACACAAGTGCAAACAATCCAAAATAGTGCAAAATGTCATTAAATAAACAATAGTAAATACAGGACAGGACAAATACAAAATGAGTAGACAGTGCAATTATTTAGTACAGTACACAGTACTGGGCATATGTAGAGCGAGTTGTGCATAGCAATCAGTGACATGCTACCCTGAACATAGCAGTCACCGGTAGCAGCCAGAACAGTTCAGAGTACAGTGCTGGTTTAGTACAGTACTCTAGCAGCAAGTAGGATAATGTGCAAGACTGCAACAGGAGTGCATAGTTTATTTGTGTGAGGTTTGACTTCAGCACTAGTCCGATGCAAAACAATGTGTGAGTGTGTGTATAGTGTGATGGAAAATGTTACGAAACTATGTATTATGTGATTCATATAAAATCACACTGATCCTTTTGTTCTTAAATTAAAATTGCTGTTTGCACATTTGTATCTGCCTGTTGCTGATTAAGTTGAACATGTATCAGGAACTGTTAACATCAAGGTCAACTTGACACACAACCCACACTGTTTGGAGTCAGTTTGAGTTGGTTTGGGGAAAAAACCAAGCCGAGAGCTGATTGGCTTATAGCCACAGCAACAAAGGGAAGAAGAGCTGCTTAAGAAAAGATGATTGGTTAAAGACAGCACAGGAGTAGTATAACTAACCACCCTTTTGTATACTCGGGGCTCCCTACCTGAGGAGAGCCAAACATTTATTTTATTCTTTTTTCTTATTAAATTACTCTCTTAATCACGTCTGACTTGCTGTTTGTTCAAAATTCCACAACAATAGATATGTATGTATGTACGTATGTGTGTGTGTGTGTGTGTGTGTGTGTGTGTGAGAGAGAGACTGTCTATAAGCATGTATAAAAGTGCTCATTTTGGAATCTGAATTGGAATTGGAGTTAGCCAGAGTTTATGAGTCTAATGGCTTCTGGGAAGAAGCTGTTGCACAGTCTGGAGGTGCGGGACTGGATGCTGCGGTACCTTCTTCCAGATGGCAAAAGGGTGAACAGTTCATGTGAGGGGTGTGTGGGGTCTTTCACAATGTTGGTGGCTTTACGGATGCAGCGTGTTATGTAGATGTTTGTGATGGAGGGAAGAGAGACCCCAATGATCTTCTCAGCTGTTCTCACTATTCTTTGGAGGGTCTTGTGGTCAAAGGCAGTGCAGCTCAGGATGCTCTCTGCAGTACCTCTGTAGAAGATAGTGAGGATGGGTGATGGGAAATGGGCTTCCCTCAGCTTCCGAAGGAAGTAAAGACGTTGCTGGGCTCTCTTGGTGATGGAACTGGTGTTCAGGGTCCAGGTGAGGTTCTCCGCTATGTGAACACCAAGGAACTTGATGTTCTTGACGATCTCCACTGAGGAGCCATTGATGGCAAGCGGGGAGTGATCTCCTGAAGTCAACAACCATTTCTTTTGTCTTGTCAACATTCAGATACAGGTTGTTGACCTTACACCAGCTCACCAGTTGTTGCACCTCCTCTCTGTATGTTGACTCGTTGTCTTTGTTGATGAGACCCACCACGGTCATGTCATCAGCGAACTTGATGATGTGATTCGAACTGTGCATCACTGCACAGTCATGAGTCAGCAGTGTGAACAGCAGAGGGCTGAGTACGCTGCCCTGGGCAGCACCAGTACTCAGTTCAAGTTCAAGTTCAAGTTCAGTTTATTCGTCACATACATAGTCATACACAGTATAACGCGCCGTGAAATGGTGGAGAGTGCTCTGTCCAAACTGAGGAAGAGAAACAGGGGTGCATAGAGAAAAAAATATATATGCAGATAAATATATATATTCTATGTATGTACAAAAATATATTAACAATGTATGTAAAATATATGTATATTATGATTATATACACAATGTACAATGTATATGGTTGGGTATATATGTACACAATCTATAGAATGTACAGATCCATTTTGTATAATAACATATCTATTTGTTGTGTAACAGGGTAATTGAGTATAAATCTATATATACAGATGTACAGATATACAGTCATGTTACATGGTGGTGGTGGTCCCCACAGTTTATCAGTTTCCCTGATTCAGGGCCCGAATGGCCTGTGGGAAGAAGCTCCTCTTCAGCCTCTCTGTCTTGGTCTTCAGGGAGCGGAAGCGCCTCCCTGACCTCAACAGAGAGAAGAGTCTATTGTTGGGATGGGTGGGGTCCTTCACAATTTTCCTGGCCTTGGTCTGGCACCGCTTGTAGTAGATGGTCTGCAGGTCAGGAAGTTCTGTGTGAGTGATGCGCTCTGCTGAATGCACTACCCTTTGGAGTGCTTGTCTGTCCTGCTTGGTGCTATTCCCAAACCAGACTGTGATGTTCCCCGTGAGGATGCTCTCGATAGTGCAGGTGTAGAAGTTCCGCAGTACTTTGGAGGGCAGTCTGAAGTCCCTTAGGCGTCTGAGGTGGTAAAGACACTGACGAGCCTTCTTTGCCAGGGAGTTGGTATGGCGGGACCAGGACAGGTCCTGCGAGATGTGAACTCCAAGGTACCTGAAACTATCTACTCTCTCCACCGTGGTTCCACTGATCCTCACAGGTTGGTAGTGCCGCACCTGCTTCTTGCTGCAATCCACGATCAGCTCCTTTGTCTTACTGATGTTTAGGAGGAGATTATTTTCCTGGCACCAGTTTTCCAGGTGTTTAATCTCCTCCAGGTAGGCCCTCTCGTCGTTGTCCGAGATCAGACCCACGACAACGGTGTCGTCAGCAAACTTGACAATGATGTTAGAGCTGGAAGTGGCTGTGCAGTCGTAGGTGTACAGTGAGTAGAGCAGGGGGCTTAGGACACAATCCTGAGGACCTCCAGTGCTGAGGGTGAGGGTGGATGAGGCGCAGTTGCCCACCCGTACTGATTGTGGTCTGTCTGTTAGGAAGTTGGAGATCCAGTCGCACAGGGATGTATGCAGTCCTAGATCCCCCAACTTAGTAGTGAGTAGGGAGGGGATGATAGTGTTAAATGCTGAACTGTAGTCGACAAATAGCATTTTAACATAATTTCCCCTCCCTTCGTCCAGGTGAGTCAGTGTAGTATGGAGCAGATGTGCAATTGCATCGTCAGTGGAGCAGTTGTGGCGGTATGCAAATTGCAGTGGGTCCATGGAGGCTGGCAGTGAAGATGTGATGAAGTCTCTGACTAGCTTTTCAAAGCACTTCATCACGACTGATGTGAGGGCGACAGGGCGGTAGTCATTGAGGTCGGAGGGTCGAGGTTTCTTCGGGATGGGGACGATGGTGGACCGCTTGAAGCTGGACGGGACAATACCGAGCGTCAGAATACCGGGGCTAGCTGATCTGCACAGGCTTTGAGGACCCTCCCGCAGATACCATCTGGTCCCATCGCCTTCCTGGTATTCACCCTTTTAAACACTCTCCTCACGTCACTCTCCGTGATGATGAGAGGGCGCTGTTCTATGGTGGGCCCCGCGCATGTGACATCGGCTGTGCCGATAGTGCCATTAGCACTAGCGCCGTTAGCATTGGCGCTGTTAGCACTAGCGCCGTTAGCATTGGCGCTGTTAGCATTTGTGCTGCTAGCATTAGCGCTGCTAGATGTAGCCTCGAAGCTTCCCGTTTCAGCCGTTGTTTATATTTTGGTAGGAGGAAGATGGCGGCGTGGTCTGACTTACCAAACGGTGGATGAGCTAGTGGATTGTAACTGTCCTTGTATGGGGTGTAGCAGTGGTCTAGTGTCCTATTTCCCCTGGTGGGGAAGGTTACGTGCTGGTAAAGGTTGGGCACCGCACGCTTGAGGTTAGCGCTGTTGAAATCCCCAACCACAATAAGTGCAGCGTCCCGGTGCTGTGCCTGAAACTGTGTGAGAGCCTCATGAAGTTCACACAGTGCAGTGTCCATGTTAGCCTGAGGTGGGATGTACATGGTGTTGATGATGACCGAAGTGAACTCCTGGGGAAGGTAGAAAGGACGAAGCTTGAGGGCGAGCAGCTCCAGGTTGGGTGAGCAGGAGCAGGCGAGAGTAACAACATTGGCATTGTTGCACCAGCTGTTGTTTACCATCACACACACTCCGCCGCCTCTCGACTTCCCCGAATCTGCCGTCCTGTCCATGCGGTGAACCGAGAAGAACTCGGCCGGCTGGATAGCGTGGTTTGGTACCGCTGGGTTCAGCCACGACTCGGTGAAGCAGAGGAGATTGCAGTCCCGAATGTCCCTCTGGAACTTTATCCTGGCCCGGAGGTCATCGAGCTTGTTATCCAGAGACTGGACGTTGGCTAGCAGGATGCTAGGTAAGGGAGCTCGGTGTGCCCGAGCCCTCAGCCTGTTCCTGACGCCAGCTCGCTTCCCTCGAGGCCTTTACCTCGCGCCGCGTCTTTTGTTTTCCCTCAGGATCTCCGTCGGCCATCTTGGGTCCGGGGTTACAGACGGCTTGAGGTGAGTGCTATGTAGATTAAGAGAAATAAGGGCGTCTCTGCTGTACGAGATACGTGCCGTGGTGTGTAGAGAAGGGCTGCGGAGAAATCAGGGGTAGTGGGAAGAGCGAAAAGAGCGAAAAAGATAGTGAAAAGAGCGAAAAAAGTGCCAGGTGTGGACGGAGCAGTCATGACGGCAGCCGACCTCACCGGCGCCATCCAACACTCAGCATGGTGGTGTTGGAAGTGCTGCTCCCAATCCGGACAAACTGAGGTCTACCAGTCAAGAAATCCAGGATCCAGTTGCAGAGGGAGGTGTTCAAGCCCAGTAAGCTCAACTTTCCAATCAGATGCTGAGGAACAATGGTGTTGAATGCTGAACTGAAGTCTATGAACAGCATTCTTACGTAGGTGCCCTTTTTATCCAGATGTGTGAGTGCCAGATGAAGTGTGGTAGAGATGGCATCATCTGTAGCGCGGTTGGGGCGGTACGCGAACTGCAAGGGGTCCAGAGAAGGGGGAAGCTGGGTCTTGATGTGTCTAATGATGAGTCTCTCGAAGCACTTCATGATGATGGATGTGAGTGCGATGGGACGGTAGTCATTGAGACACGACACCGTGGGCTTCTTAGACACGGGGACGATGGTGGTGGTCTTGAAGCATGTTTGGACCACGGCGCAGCTCAGAAAGATATTGAAGATGTCTGTCAGGACATCTGCAAGCTGGTCAGCACATTCTCTGAGCGCACGACCCGGGATGTTGTCTGGTCCAGCAGCTTTCCGGGGGTTAACTCCACACAGACTACGCCTGACATCAGCCCCCGTCAGGCACAGCACCTGGTCATTTTGCGGAGGGATGGACTTTTCTGCTGCAACGTTGTTCTGTGTTTCAAACCGTGCATAGAGGTCAATCAGTGCATCTGGGAGGATGGCATCACTGTCACAGGAAGGTGGTGTTTTCCTGTAGTTAGTAATGGCCCGAATGCCCTTCCACATGCGCCGTGTGTCACCAGTGTCTTTGAACTGTCCATGGATCCTCTGTGCATGTGCACGCTTTGCTTCCCTGATTGCACGTGACAGTTTGGCTCTTGTTTTCCTGAGAGCCTCTCTGTCACCTGATCTGAAGGCTGAGTCACGGGAACTCAGTAGCATGCGCACCTCAGCAGTCATCCATGGCTTCTGGTTGGGGCGTGTGGTGATGGTCTTGGAGACAGTAACATCATCAATGCACTTGCTGATGTAGCCAGTTGCTGATGCTGTATACTCTTCCAGGTTAACAGTGCCACCGTCAGTAGCAGCCTCCTTGAACGTGATCCAAGTCGTCTGCTCAAAACAGTCCTGAAGAGCAGAGATGGCTCCTGCTGGCCAGGTTCTCACCTGCTTCAGAAGCGGTTTCGAGCGTCTGACGATCGGTCTATATGCAGGAATCAACATTACAGACATGTGATCAGAGTATCCGAGGTGGGGGCGGGGCTCCGCCCGGTACGCATCGGAAATGTACTGGCAGTACTGACTTGAGATTTGCGTGGTTGAAGGCTCCGGCGACAATAAACAGTCCGTCTGGATGAACGTTCTGCAGTTCACTGATGGCTCCATACAGCTCCTGGAGAGCCTCTCGTGTGTTCGCGCTGGGTGGAATGTACCGCATGATTATAAACACGGAGCTGAATTCCCGCGGTAAATAAAAAGGTCTGCATCCGACAATAGCAAGTGGTGAGCAGTACTTAACGACAAGCACAGAGTTTTTACACCAATATATATACCAGTGCAATGAGACGGATATTCATAAACCAACCGTATCTGTCAAGTACAAACCTCTATTTTGGAATTGGTTCTCCTCGTCGGTCTTTAGTTTTGCTTTCACTGATACCTGGTTTCCGACATGGGTGATTTCTGTTTGCGCTTCTTAGTTTTTTTTATTTATTTATTTATTTATTGGGGGCGGGGCTTGTTTGTTTGTTTGTTTGTTTTTGCGTTTTCGGAATGTTCTGACGTTTTGTAGGTCCCTGAATCGCATGTCAGATAAAACTCGATAAAACCTACCCGCTCTGTCCTCTGCTCTTACGTTGCTATCTTGAAAGAATGCTGTCATATTGAATGCTTCACTAATGCTTCACTGCGCAGTCCACACTAGCTGGATAATGTGCAGTTAGCCTTAGTAACGAGTAAACGTTTGGCTAAGTGACGTTTCGACAACTGTGGCTCATAATTCAGCGAGGTTTGTAAATTAATCTATAAATGATAATGAAAAAGGGACAAAGTAGGACAAATTAATAGAGGTATGCCAGGCTAACATCCAGCCTGCGGCCTGCGGTTTCACCTGTAGTTGCATTTTGCAATCAATATAATAACCCTCGCAAGGGGGCGGGGCGGGGCAGCAATGTATGTATGCACCTGCTTTGTTGGCTTCATCCACTACACGCCGTTTACATTAATTATTATTATTACTTTTTTTCTTACCTGGAGGTGTCGGTATTCGGTTCTCTGCTTGTTAAAATCGCCATTTCCACACAGAAGAAGTAGAACAAACAAACCGCCTGTTCTGCTTATCCTCAGAAAATGTCATTTACCGAATTCAGAATCTTTAATGTTATTTGGAAACGTTGACAAACGTGAATTGGACAACTATAAAGCGAATTATTAATAACATTGTGTATTGTTTGTTCCAGAGACTTCTTCAGTCTCCGCGCTTGCGCATTCCGTGTGCACTATGTGTCGTTAACAGTTAATGTTCAAGCCCGGAGTTTTAAAAAATAATCCCTAGTGATTTATTTCTACTTTTATCCTGCCTGCTACACGCTGCACACCGAGAATGTTAAACGTTAGCACCGATGTTGACAGGGAATTGAGAGTAACGTTGCATCGCACAAATGAATCTGACAACAGTTGCACGAAATCGGTCGGGACCCATCTGACTATGCTGAATATTGGAATTCTTGAAGGTCTGCAAACAGAAAACACGCATCTGAGGAAGTTGATAACGTCACTGGAGGCTAAATTAAAATGGAAGGAAGAGGAAGAATTGCGCAGAGGTTCGTTTATGAAATAGTCCGTTGAGTTCTCGACACGAACCAACGCACGACACAGTTTATGGCTTCCGGGTTTTAAACGTCCGCGTTCGGATCATGAAGGGATTACTTAGCCGAGTGGGATCTCGTGAACTGTGCATCGGACGAGTGCCTGAAACTAAGTTAAACTCATGAGAACCTCGGTCATTATTAGACTTGAATGTAGAGTTTGTTTTCCCATTATTGTTTCTTTGCGCTTTCTTTTTATAAAGGCAACAAACTTCAATGTTTGAGTGGATGTAAGACAAGCCAGTGTCTTCGGTGAGGCATTTTTAAAAGGTTAGGTTCCGTAAAGTTCCCTATGTGCAGAGTCCATTGCTTTCCATGCTGTGACGGTCCTGAACCAGCCATCTGGCTGGTTATAAAGCCGTCAGCATGGGATTCGGGTGCGTTGGAGCGGGAAAACATGGAACTCCGCTGAGAAGTGGTAACTGCAGCTCCCATTCACATAGAAGGAAGACTCAGCACAGCAATTCAATACTATTACTGTTGAAAAGTAGAAACATTTCTATCTTTGATGCCAAGATATTGCACCAGAAGCTTTTTTTTTTATATTGCGTAAGCAAAATGGCGTGGAACGCTTTTTTTTGAGAATTAATTACTCTCTTAATTGCTTTTGCAAAAGTACATTTCATTGCACTTCACAAACTGGCTATACTTGGAGACTGATTGTTCCCATCTGTGATGCGGTGTGGCTGCTCCCTTGTGGCTGGTGCAGTTGCGGGTTTAAGATGTCACTGCTGAAACAGGCGAATAGCAGAGTGCAATCATGCAGATGCACAGAGGCAGTTAATTAATTCAGAGGGACCCCGGAGGTTGGTGTGTCTTGTGTGTGCAGCCCTTGGGTTGGAATTTAATTGAAAAAGACAAAAAAAAAAAGTTGAAGCCTAATATTTAGTTTGCTTCAACCTTTTGCAAAAGGAATACAATTCATTAAATTACAAGAGACAATAGCTCAGCCTCAATATATATTGCGCTGTGTCAGTTTTTGATTTTTGATCAGTCATCGACAACTGATATCAATGTCTGAACCTTTGTTGGTTTTGTGCTTTATAGGTGGAATTTGATGACTTTCAGTATGAAGACAGTGGAGAGCAGCTTACAGTGCAGGAGCTAGAGGATGAACCCAGTCTCTTGGCCATTTTGAAAGCAGAGCCAAATCCTAAAGAAATGTCTCTCTGTACACACACGGAGGTCAGTGTGATCTGCAGCAAGCTGATGACAAGCCCAGTCTGCCCCCTGCAGGCCACCCTGTAGAAACACAGGATGCTGTGTGTCAAAGTGACTGCCAGAGCATTTCTCAGAAAATGGGGGATGTCCCTGGGCTCACATCTGCTTGTAAAACTGAACCAGACCCCCTGCAACTCGTGTACCCTGTATACAAGGATGAAGACCAGCAGACACCACTGGATCTGTGTGCAGTGAAGCTAGAGAACACCAGGAGAGTACTGGAGCCCAGAACCAGTGATGAGAAAGTAGTTACTTCAGGTGAGTGATGTGCTTTTATTCTGTTTTTTCATTTAAAAGTAAGTAATGCGTTATTAATTGTGGTAAAATGGTAATTACAGGTGATTGGTTGGCCTCAGTTGTTGGCAAAAGTCTCTTCACAGCATTTCCAGTGGACAACCATATGAACCTATGCAGTGGACTAAAGCTTTACTCACAGTGCAGAATTACCTTCCCTAAACAAGCTTACCTTAAAAGATACGCAAGGACATGCAGCGAAGAGAGGCGTTTCCGGTGTTACTATTGTGGCAAGAGCTTTGCGCTCTTGAGGGACTTTAAGACTCATTTCCGCACCCACGTGGAAGGGAAGTGCTACCAGTGTCCTCACTGTAACTGTGGCTTCCGCTGCTCAACGAGTCTTGCGATCCACCAGCAGATCCACACTGGTGAGAAGCGCTACCACTGCAGCCGGTGCGATCAGAGCTTTGGCCATTCTGGAAACCTGAAGAAACACCGGCAGGTGCACACCGGTGAGAAGCCCCATCTGTGCACTGTCTGTCGGAAAATGTTCTCACAGCTGTCCGTGCTGAAGATCAACCAGCGCATGCACACGGGTGAGAAGCCATACCAGTGCACGCAATGCGGCAAGACGTGCACGTGTCTGGAAAACCTCAAAATCCACCAGCGCATGCACTCAGGTGAGAAACCCTACCAGTGTCCCACCTGTGGCATACAGTTCTCCTACTCCTCCATCTTGAAGAACCACCAGAGGACCCATACCAAAGAGAAGCCTTACCACTGCCCTCAGTGCGATGACAAGACCTTCACACACTCAGCCAGCCTTACCAACCACCAGAGGATCCACATGGGGGAGCGGCCCTACTGGTGCTCCTAGTACGAGAAAACGTTTGTGCGGCCCAGTGACCTCAAAACCCACCACAGGACGCACACGGGGGAAAGGCCAATGTGCGCAATGCAGTAAGAGGTTCTCCCACCCATCGAACGTTAATAACCACCAGCGGACGCACATGGAGCCGTATCGGTGTGGGCAGTGCGGCAAGGCATTCAGCCACTGCACGTACCTCGCGGCGCGTACACGGGTGAGAGGCCTTTCTGATGCTTGCACTGCGACAAGATGTTTGTGTGCCTCGGTGACCTGAAGACGCATTACAAAATACACATGGGGGAGAAGCCGTACTCATGCTCCATCTGTGGGAGGAGCTTTGCCAAGTCACCATTTTACAGGCACCAGACAACACACACTGAAGCTAAAGATGCGACTGTAACAGTGTCTAAAGAGAGTCGTAGATGCCCACAACCATGTGACTACTGTTGTATGATAATACTGTACAATGATGGCAAAATTGTATATGTAGCGGTATCCTTAAGAGGAGTGTAATCTTTAATGCGAGAGAGGTTTAAAACCATGCTTTGTCATGATTAACAGGTCACTATCACAAATAATGTTTTGTGGAGTTTCCAAAATGTTTAATTTCCTTTCTCACATGCATTTTGAACTACATTTCCCAGGTTGCCTTGTCTTTGTCGGTCACGTGTAACAGTTGTGATGTCACCGCTTTGCCATTTTTGAGGTATGCCTACAGTGAGCGGTACAGCAAACAAGTTATCAAGTAATTAACCAATTTAGTTATTAAGTATCCTAATTTTCCAGGGAAGCGTTCCTGTGAATTTGTTACATATGGCAAATCTAAAACTTTGCCTTCTTTTCTGAGAAGGAGCTAGAGCTGTCCTCAATTAAAAGTGAAATTCACTGACTGACAATGTCATTCCTGATATAATAGGAGCTGTGACCTTGCTGTCCTCAGCTGTGATGTTCTGTTTGACCTCAGGTGCCCTGGGAGCCTGAGCTAAAAGAAAAGGCACCTTCATCAGTGTGTCATACTGAGAGGGGTGCAGAAAGAGAGAATAAAGCACAGAAGGAAGGGGATGGGGGAAGATCTGCTGGCAGACTTTCAGTAAAGAATTCAGGAGTAAGATACAGAATGATAAGGTTACCAAGTGCCCAAAGGTTGTTGAGTTGGAGCAGTGGTGGGGTAGGAGAACACCAGTAGAATACAGGAGCCCAGAATCAAAGTTGAGAAACTAGGCAAGTCTCATGTTTTAAATAATAAAATTGAATAAAGTTTATTTTATCAAAATTAATAACAGTCATTATAAAAGTATAGACTGCATAGTTCTCATCCTAAAATCTGACTGGTTGAACCCTAGTGGAAGTTGTAAAATCCTCCACACGTTCCTAAAATAATGGCCCACGTAATTTTTTTGACCAAAGTTTTGTTTTTGTTTTTTTTTCCCCAAATCACCTCCTCACCTTGCTGGCCACCTCTGGTAAAATATGTCCTCACTTAACAGATCATGTGATTCTATCCCTGTAATATAATGGCCTATGTCAGGAGTGTGACGAACAATTTTATTTTGCTCAAGTCAAGACAATATGACTTGGGCAATTTTAGACGCTTTTCAAAATGGCAGCTGCTCTAAAAAGAACAAAACTCTACCTAGCCCATGAAATTATTTCCATGATTCAGGACTCATCTCCTATTGGTAAGTGATGGCATTTGCAATATTTGGAGTATTCTCACTTATAGGAAAGTTATAATTTTATTCATTCAATCTCTTTAGCCAGCATTTTAGTTAGTAAACTAGCTAAATCCATGAAGCTAGCATTTAACAAAGAACAGAAAGTCTCCAGAATCTGTGGCTGTGACAAGTGATAACAGAAAGCCTAACACTTTTTCTGTATTTCATGTATTTCAAGGGGTGGTCAGCGAGGGCGAACACACGTGCGAAGTGCTGACGCCTTGCATGTTACGTGAAATAGAACTAACGAGGGAAAACATAACAAATAGCGTGACAAATAGAATAAAGTAATACTTAGTTTTAATAAACTAACACTGAACAAAATCAAAGATAGACAGCAATACCGGGTAAACGTTAACGGGAAAGACAGCGTAGACGGCAAATACAGAGGGAGAGTACAAGTGAGATTTAAACAAACAAAATAGGAGCAAGGAGCTATGTGTAACACAGGTTCTTATCACAAACACAATAAAAGACGGAAACACACTCTTAGCAAAATAAAGCGAGAATAAGACCGACGAGAACTAACCAACAAAGACATATTATCAAGCCTATATCAACGAAGGCGCGAGAAGAAACAATCACCAACCAACAATATACGTAGGGACGGGGTTTTTATAAGACTATATAATCAGGGATAAACTAGAAACAGCTGGAGACAAAGCGGAGGAGATGGAACCACAGAGAATGACGAAAACCCTGAAGTTACTAGGTTGCCTGGGAAACGGGGAATGCGCCAGTCTGTAGACGTGACACATGCATAGTAATATTTATTTCCACATTAAATTTGATAAATCTTGAACATAGTATTAGTAATTCTAAATAAATAATTACTAAAATAATTTGAGCAGTATTACAGTACACCTGTTTTTACAGCTTGCAAGCATGTTATTGATATATCTTAAGAGCAAATTAATTTTTATTTAATTACTATTTTTTTTAAGGAGAATTACTCTACACTGATCATGCCTCTTCCATGGAAGATGACAATGAGACTGTCATGGAAAGGATAAGGCAGCATGTACAAGGAAAAGAGTCTGTTTCAGATGAAGCAGAAAATACCTTAAAGACTCCTATTGATATTGTTGAGAAAGCAGACAAATCCACAACATGAAGAGGACATATCTGATGATTTACTCGTTAACGGTGAACACACATTGTGAAGAGATGGACAGATTTGAGGAAAAGGAAAAAGTAAGAAGATATGCTGAAATTAATTACAGAGAAATAGAAGTACTAGAAAAATTCCGAACCGAAGAGGCAACTGTGAAACAGACCATGTGGACTGTTTGCTGTTTTTGGACTTGGTGTGCTGAGAAAAACGTATCTATGGATTTTGAAAAAGTGTCCAAACCAGAGCTAAACCAGGTTCTTCGTCAGTTTTAGGCGAAGAATGGAAAAGGTGACTGCTATGGCTTCAGCAGCTATGTGGATTTACGTGCGGGACTGAACAGATACATCAATGAGCCACCGCTCAGTCTGTCTTGGTATATCCTGAAAGGTCCTGAGTTTACCTCTAGCAACAATGTTTTTGTTGGAGTTTTAAAAAAACTTCGCACAGAGGATCAAGACAGGTTTTTACATTACCCAGCAATATCGGGTGAAGATTTCAATCCAAGCACACCGGCTGGAAATTTGGTTTGATGTGCAACTGCATCTGGGAAGGAGACCCAAAGAAGGAAACTGGCAACTGAAGCCCGAGTCATTTGTCATCTGCAAAGACAAGAATGGTTTGAATGAAGCCACTAAAAAACAGAAAGCGCCCAGTGAGAGCGCCAAAGAGAGCTGACGAGGATTCATGTATGAGCAGACAGGGGACCGGCTGTGTCCAGTTGCCCAATGGATAAATATATCTCTGTTTTTCATCCAAATCCACCGGCATTTTTTCTCCATCCAAAGAGGACAAACAATACCAGCAGTCTATGGTAATTAATAGGTATTTGATGTATGGTAATTAATATGTATTTGATATATGGTAATTAATGTTTATTCGATGTATGGTAATTTATAAATTAATTGATTTTCTTCTAACTCTTTATAATGTAAAATAATTTTTTATTTAATATAAAAATACCATAAATGTGCAGTCTCTGTTGGCAATAATGTAACAATCATTGTGTAAGTTACATTATCTCATATTTGATTTTCACTTTGGGTACTCCAGAGAGCATATGGGAGTAAACCTTTTTGGCACCATGCTGTCTAGAATTTGCAAGGCAGCTGGCATTAAACCATATACACCAACCACTGTCTGCAGAAATACCTCAGTGCAGAGACTTTCAGATGCTGGGATAGAGGCAAGGAAAATAATGGCTGTGACTGGTCTCTGGAGTGCATCATCTCTACAGTCATACTGCAGCCCAACTATAATGAGCGGAGATGCTTGAGCAACATCCTCGCTTGAACGGCATTATCAAAACGCACATGCGTGGAGCGACACCCCTCCAGCCCACCAGCGGGGAAGACTGAAAATGTTGAGCACTATTTCAAGTCATGTACTATCATTGGAAATATCCACATAAGCATAAACAATAAACCTAATCATTAAGCTACTGAAATAGCCAAATTTTTGTCCTTTGTGTTGCTTGGCAACCAAAGTTTAATTTACTTGTACTCCAAGACTACACTTTTTGTATATTAACACATTAAATATTTTTTGTTGTTAATATAAAAATATTTGATATAAAAATATATATTAAAAAGCCTATAAATAAATAATCATCTTAATAATTAAGCCTGTTTTGTCCATTGAATAGATCTTTGATGTTGTGTTACTTAGGAAGACAAACACAGCCTCTCGTGGGTTATTGCTTTATTACAGGTAAGTATGGTTGATTGGCCTCAGTTGTTGGGATACATCTCGTCACAGCATGTCCAGCAGACATCATGAAACTATCCAGTGGACTAATGCAGAACTGAACCCAAGACTGAAAGCCCCTGGTTCAAAACCTGAACTAATTCCTTCATTAGACAGACGTGTGTAAATGTTGGCCAGTTTTCCAAAAGTACATTTATGCGAAGAAAAGCTCAGAAGGTGTGTACGCTGGCTACCCACTTCACCAGTGAAGGAAAGTTTAAGCTCAGTGAGTCTTGGGTTCAGAGTGCTCAACCCCAAGAGAACCTGCCCCAACATCTATATACACATATGTCTCTCTCCATGTGGTGGGGAGCCAGTCTTTTATAGTGCTGGTGATCCTCCCTGAAATTAGCTCCAGCTGTGTGTGATAATGGGAGGAGCATGCTGCAGACATGAGAAATTGCATATTAATGAGGTGGGTGGGATGGGGATGGGCTCATGTGACCATGGAGCAATGAGTAAAGTACTTTCCAATTTTTTTTTTCCCATGTGTAGAAGGTGCTTTCAGCTGTTAGGTGTAATAGATCAAATATAAATATTCATTGATAGACACAACAGATATTAAAATGCAGTTAAACACTGTAATACAACAAGTCAAGAAGTAGTCCATAAAGTCCAGAACTGCTATGTATGTTACATTGGCACTGTAATGGCTGCCTAACATATTACACTGACCATGACGTAGACTGTGTGTATTGGGTAGAAATGATTATCTTCATTCAAATGACCACCAGATTCATGACCACCTCCTACACCAACTCAAAGCTTTCCACAGCAGTGAGGTTTGGACACTGTACACCTGCACTGTGTCTATTACAACACTGCCATTACATTCAGCATTACTGGACTGGGTACTAAACATGCCTACTGTACTGTTTGCATTATGCCTCATTTTGTACAAATCTAAATCTATAATCTCATGGGGATATTATTTATTTTTTATTTATTTTAATTTGTTATTTATTTTGTGTATGATATATTCAACTAAGATAATGTGTAGATTAAAAACTCCAGAAGCTATCTTAATTTTGTAATTCGATAAAAAGAACATATTAATTTGTCATATAAATTTTACAACGCAGTTCATAATCTGTAATTACTTATTTTGTAATGTCGATAAATATCACACATCAAATAATGTCACATTGCATTGTTTTGTGAGAAGACTACAGAATTAAACATGAAATTCACTGAGTGATTGAATGTCACCCCTGATATAACGGAAGACGTGACCTTCCTGTCCTGAGCTGTGATGTTCTGTGTGACCTCAGGTGCCTTGTTAATGAGGAAGAGGCACCATTAATGTCTTCATCACTGTCTCACACAGATGGATGGATGGATAGATAAATAGAGTTGCTGCAGGACGTTCAGTAAAAGATTCATGAGTAAGATACATAATGATGAGGCAACTAAGTTCCAAAGGGAGTTGATGAGTAGGGGCAGTGATAGTACTGTTCCAGTCATACCAAGCCCATATACTATCACATGGTTAGCTCATAAATATGCATTTGTGTTTGTGTGTGTGTGTGTGTGTGTGTGTGTAAAAATACTAGTTAATTTTGGTATGTAAAGAAATAGACTAGAAAATGACATGGTTTGTTATATATTATAACAAACAGCTTGTAACAGTATTGTCATGGAACACTCGTCTACCGCGAGTCACGTGGTTTGGCCCACCACGTGCAGTGGGAGGATTCTCGTTTGTGGCCATGACTGCACACACCTCGTCCTGTCTATGTATTTAAACGCTTGTCATAGTGTGCAGGATTGTTGGTCATTGTTGATGTAACGTATTAATGTCAAGGTTAATGTTCTTTTTGTCATTGTTGAATGTATGCATGTTTATTGTGCTTGTTTAACGTTAACCGTTACATGTTCATGTTCTTTGTGTGTAATACTTGTGAGTGCCGTTATCGTTCTGTGTAAATAAATGTTCAGCCACATCAATGGAGTCTGTGTATCCTGCTCCTCGCGCTTCGGCACTCGGGCCACCACGCGTTACAAGTATGTCGCAGTTGGCGGGTCGTCCAACAAGAAGGATACTCCCCCTCCTGTCTGGGATCACAGTAAACACCTGCCCTACTCCCAATCACCTTCCTACTAATCCCTCTCACCTTTTCCTTGTTTCTCTCCCTCTCTATATCAACCCACAGGTCCCTGATGACAGTGCTGCACATCAGCGGACTAAGAGCTGAAGGAACGAGACGGACGAAGCAACACCAAATACATTCACCTTTTGTTTTTGTCTTGTCGTTACTTGCATGTATCTAGAAATATGGATAATAAAGAGCACCTTCTTGCAGCCGCGCCTCCGGCCGCCACCGTCACAGAATGTGCAGCCCTCAGGGAGCATGCAGCCCTGATTGGGCAAATCTGCTCACTGTTCAAATGACAACACTTGAACAACAGAGGCAGGAGTCTGGGGTCCAGAGCCTTGGGCAATGTGTGACTAGTATCAGCACAAGCCCAGAGAGCCGAACAACTATTCCTACTACCTCCTCAGTCCAGGAAGGGGTAAAGTGTCTTATCGCCACCCCTAAGGTCTTTGGAGGAGAAGCGGCAAGGGGTTCGTGGTGCAACGTGAACTGTTCTTCAGGTGCCGGCCCCTTCTGCCAGATCATGCCAAGGTGGCATTTGTGATCTCCAGACTAACCGGGAGAGCCCGTGCCTGCGGAGCTGCCCTGGTAGTTAATTACACCCCGCTTTGGAACAACTATCCCGGGTTCATACTGGAACTCAAGGCCATATTTCATCACCCCTGTCAAGGAAAGATCTGCGGGCAAGCCCTACTCAGGATGAAGCAGGGGTTAAATAAAGGCAACTCACTATGCTGTGGGGTTCAGGACACTGGCAGCAGGATCTCGCTGGAACAAGCCGGTGCTGATAGACATGTTCCTGAAAGGATTGAGGGGAGAACTACAGGCTGAATTAGCCTGCAAGTTGGAAGTGTCTACATTAAACGAGACGGTCCACTTAACCATCACTTATGACCGCCTATTGCAGGAAAAGTGTCAACACATTCCCCAAGGGTCACTGTGTAGAGAAGTTACATCACCAGCCTCATCTCCCAAGACATAGGAAGAACCCATGCAGTTGGGCGGGGCCTGGGTGCATCATCGGTTCAGAGAGCAGAGAAAGCAGAGCGATCCAGTGAGTTGCTTCCCAGCCCTTTCGATGTTCCAAATACTGATAAAGGTGTCGCACAAGGGAGGCTTGCTTTTTGCAGCAGCATTGGTGGACTCTGGAGCAGCTGGTAACATGATGGAGTGTAAAAGCACTTGTCCCATGTCACTCCCCGTGTTCACTTGGAAACAAACAGATATCATGTAGAGCAAATTTCCTTTTATTTACTCCCTTCTCTCTCTCACATTAGGTCTTCCTTGGCTACATAAACACAACCCTCACCTGCTGTGGTCCGAAAACCACATACTCGAGTGGGCAGCCTCCTGCGAGAAGCAATGCCTCCCTAATAAGTCTGGGCTTTTTCAATCCACCTCGATTAAGAGCCCTGATGCTAACAAGGACTTCACCGTCCCTTGGGAGTACCAAGATCTGGCTGAAGTGTTTAAACCTGAAGGAAGAAGCCATACCTCCAAGAAGCAGGATCTATCCTCTCTTCCAAGAGGAGACTGGAGTCATGGTGCAGTATATCAATGAGGCTTCGGTGCAGGGTTATTTACGCCCCTCCACATCACCGGCTTTGGCCAGCGTGTTTTTTTTGTAAAGAAGGATGGATGGAGGATGGAGGATTAAGGCCATGTATGCACTACAGAGGACTTAATGAACTGCTGACCAAATATCCTTATCCTCTGCCCCTGGTTCCTGCTGCACTTGAGCAGTTGAGGGGAGCCTGGTATTCCACTAGATTGGACCTACGTAGTGCTTACAATCTCATAAGGATAAGGGAAGGGGATGAATGGAAAACTGGCTTTAGCACATCCTCAGGTCATTATGAGTATTTGTTTCTGCCGTATGGTTTAAATACAACCCCCTCGATATTTCAGGCGTACATAAACAAGGTCTTAAGGGAGTTTCTGGGTAGATCAATCATTGCTTATATTGATGACATCCCGATCTAGTCCTCCTCCTTCGACCAACATGGGCATGACGTCCACACAGTTCTCCGTACTCTTTAAAAGAACCAATTGTACTACAAAATGGAGAAATTCACTGCCGAGAGGTGAGTTTTTTGGGGTACATCATACGAGAGAGTAGCGTACGCATGCAGCCAGGCAAGGTAGAAGCAGTGACAGGCTGGCTCAGACCCCAGATATGCCAGGAGTTACAATGCTTTTAGCACACTGACCAGACCCCTCACAGACTTGCTTTGAAAAGTGAAAAGCCAAATGACTGAAATGGGGTGAAGTGGCAGAGAGAGCTTTCGAGAACCTGAAAATTGCCTTTTCTATCACCCCTTTGTTGCAGCAACCCAACCCCGGAAAAGCGCATCGTTGTGGAGTTAGATGCCTCAGATGTCGGAGTAGGAGCGATATTATCCCAAGAGAATCAGAGAGAGGGAAAGATAGGGCCCATAGCTAACTTTTCTAGGAAATTATGCCCATCCGAACATAATTATGGTGTTGTAGGGGACAGAGAAACTCGCTTTTGAAGAGTGGAGGCATTGGCTGGAGAGAGTGAGACACCCCTTTATAGTTATTACCAATCATAAAAACCTGGAGTACCTCCAAAGCACACAGGGGTTAAACTCTAGGCAGGCTTGGTGGTCTCTTCTCCAGATTTGTGTTTCGTGTCACTTACAGGCCAGGAGAGAGAAACGTGAGGGTGGACGCACTCTCCGAACAACATCATGCCGAAGCTCAATCATCCAGCCAGTTCTCTCTCCCTCATGCTTCTTGGCCGCTGTGACATGGGAGGTGAATTGCAGCATAGAAACCACTAACCCGCTGTTTGTTCCGCTGAAACATTACAGAGACCTCATCACCTGGTGCACACCTCAGTTGGAACAGGACATCCAGGATCAACACGCACGGCACAATTATTAAGCGCAAGATATTGGTGGCCCGCCATGCACAAGGACTTCGTGCACAGACTATGCTCATAGCAAGACTTCGCGCACCCCCCCTGCAGGTAAGCTGCTATCTCTACCCACTTCTCAGAGACCATGGACCCACATCTCCATAGACTTTATTACGGACCTACCGGGGGCAGGGTTCTGTCTTGGGGTTCCGGTCTTCCAGCAGGAAGGACATGCCCCCTCCTGCCCGAGATCACAGTAAACACCTGCCCTGCTTCCAATCACCTTCCTACTAATCCCTCTCACCTGTTCCTTGTTTTTCTCCATCTCTATATCAACCCACAGGTCCCAGATGACAGTGCTGCACACTAGCGGACTAAGACATGAAGGAATGAGACCGAAGAAGCCATGCCAAATACATTCACATTTTGTTTTTCGTTTTGTCGTTACTTGCATGTATCTAGAAATAAGGATAATAAAGAGAACCTTCTTGCAGCCGCACCTCTAGCTCCCTCTATGCTGCCACCATCACACAGTAATTGCTTGCAGTTGCAAATATATTGCTATGCATAATCTTTGGTCTGTAATGAATTAAAAATCACACCGTGAATAATGTTGAATTGTTTTATTTTCTGAGAAGACTGTGGACTTGACCTCATTTAAAGCTGATGTTCACCCGGCCATTGACCACAGGGGCTGTGACCTTGCTGCTCTTATCAGCTGTGATGCTCTGTGTGAGCCCAAGAGCTTTGGGAGCCAAAGCTGAAGAGGAAGAAGCACCATAATCAACTGCTGTCTCTTCTTGTACTGAGTGAAGGAAAAAGAGAGACAGAGAGTCATCCCTGTTTTGGTAAAAAAAAGTATCAACTTTGAATTCACAAATAACACAAAAGATAATGACGTTATAATTCTCCAGGAAACCTGGTGCAAATCTGATTTGGTGACTCACTGTCCTGTAAACTACAAGGAAATCATCATCCCTCTGTTAAGCACTTTAACATTAAAAGAGGGAGAGATTCAGGCGTGATCATTATCTGGTATAAAATCAAAACTGTCAAATTGCATAACTCCTCTGAAATTAGAAAAATCACATAATATTTGGCTTAAAATTGACAAAGAAATTATAAACAGACAAAAGATACATTCCTTTGTAAAGTCTATATTCCTAAAGTGGAGATAAATTTGACCCTAATAATTACAGAGGCATCTGTATGAACAGTAAACTGGGAAAGGTACACTGTAATATTATTATTTCAAGAATTATAGACTTTCTTATGAAGCACAGTGTCTTGAATAAAAGTCATATTAGATTCAAGCCAAATCACCACACATCAGATCATATTTACACCCTACAGTAACACCCTAATTAACATACATGTTAAGCAGAACAAAAAATATTTGCATGTATCATAGACTTCAAAAAAGCTTTTGACAAAGTTTGGCACAATGGTCTAATCTACAAATTACTGGAAAGCTGTGTAGAGTGTAAAATATATGACATAATTAAATCCTTGGACACAAACAATAGGTGAGGTATTAAGATTGGCAGCAAAACCTCCTAATTTTCTCAGGAGCATGGAGCGAGACAAGTCTGCTGCTTAAGCCCAACATTATTCAACATTTATATCAATAAATTGGCCACGATTTTAGAATGCACTGCAGGCCTGATCTCACTCTGCACAACTCAGAATTCAAGTTTCTGCTTTATCCAGATGACTTGGTTCTTTTGTCCCACACAGAGCAGGAGCTACAGTAGAACCTGGACATGCTGGAGCAGTACTGACAGACCTGGTCCTGGACCTGCTGGAGCAGTACTGACAGACCTGGTCCTGGACCTGCTGGAGAAGTACTGACAGACCTGGTCCTAGACCTGCTGGAGAAGTACTGACAGACCTGGTCCTGGACCTGCTGGAGCAGTACTGAGAGACCTGGTCCTAGACCTGCCAGAGAAGTACTGAAAGACCTGGTCCTGGACCTGCTGGAGCAGTACTGACAGACCTGGTCCTAGACCTGCTGGAGAAGTACTGACAGACCTGGTCCTGGACCTGCTGGAGCAGTACTGACAGACCTGGTCCTAGAACTGCTGGAGAAGTACTGACAGACCTGGTCCTAGACCTGCTGGAGAAGTACTGAAAGACCTGGTCCTGGACCTACTGGAGAAGTACTGACAGACCTGGTCCTGGACCTACTGGAGAAGTACTGACAGACCTGGTCCTAGACCTGCTGGAGAAGTACTGACAGACCTGGTCCTGGACCTGCTGGAGCAGTACTGAGAGACCTGGTCCTAGACCTGCTGGAGAAGTACTGACAGACCTGGTCCTGGACCTGCTGGAGCAGTACAGACAGACCTGGAACTAGACCTGCTGGAGCAGTACTGACAGACCTGGTCCTGGACATGCTGGATCAATACTGACAGACCTGGTCCCTTTCAGTCAACCCAGAAAAGACCAAAAGGTTAACTTTCCAATAAAGAGCCAGATCTCGGGGAAACACATCACGCTTCACATTAGGGACATAAACATGAACGACCTGTACAGATTACATTTATTTAGGACTGAAGATTAGTTAAACTGGAAACCTCAATCCAGCAGTCCATGATCTGAGAGAAAAGGTATACAGGGCATTATTTGCAATCAAATGTCAAATGTACATTCCAAATACCAACTCAAATTTGGCTCAAAATATTCCAGTCTATTGTAAAACCAATTCTGCTGTATGGACGTTGTCTTTCCTAGATCTTCTTAAGTTCAAGACTATTTACTCAATACACACTAAATAGAAATAAAGATGCAGACTCTGGAATTAATTGAAGAGAAGAGCTGGTCCCGTCTTTATTGTGAGCTCAATGTTACAAACGAGGTGTTGTCTGGAGAATGTCTAACAGTCTCAGGTGGGCACACCTTTTATACATTTTCTTCATAACCATTTTTATTTTTTCATAAAAACCTGTCCCTGTTCCACTATTGTTCTCCAAACCATACATTATTCAGTGCATGCAAATTGATATTCAATACTTATACTAACCAGTTCTTGGTACCATTAGGTTCGTCCTGAACTACTTCTATTTTTTTTAAAGGCAATCAAATTCTATATCACTATATGAATTAGGCTAATTCTCACTCTTACTCAAAAAAAAAAAAAAAAAAAAAGATTATTAAATATTGGCTGCATTTAAAAAAACAAACCCCTACACCTACCACTACAAAGCCCTGCAATGCCAAGAGCTGAGCAGAGAAAAGAATGTCTTCAGCCAACTGGTCCTGACACTGAATTCATTAACAAACACTGTTCCACATCAGGGCCTGATTGTTTCTGAAATACAAACAATCAGACCAAATCAAATTATTACACTTCAAGATACGAAACTGCATCACCCATTGAAACACGCAATCACAAGCACATAGCAAACTGCACTATCTGGCCCTAAAATGGCACTACACTGTAGCAGACTACCTGTTCAGTGACATATTAAACACAGAACCACAAAGTACAGACTAAGTGACTACAGCCTGGCACACACACACACACACACACACACACACACACACACACACACACACACACACACACACACACTAACACACTAACACACACTCAAACACACACACACACACACACACACACACACACACACACACTCATATGTACACAATGTACATCTGTCTGCCACAACATGAGAGAGTGAGTAGCCTGCTCACACACACACACACTCACACACAAACACACACTCACACACACACTCATATGTACACAATGTACACCTCTCTACCACAACATGAGACAGTGAGTAGCCCGCCCACACACACACACTCACACACACCACACACTCACACACACACACACACTCACACATACACACACACACACACACACACACACACATTCACACACACACTCATATGTACACAATGTACATCTGTCTACCACAACATGAGACAGTGAGTAGCCCACCCACATACACACACACTCACACACACTCACACATACACACACTCATACACACACATACACACACCACACACACACACACACTGGTCATTTCCCTTCACTACGAGAGGAAAGTTGGGAACAAATTATTTTGATATACGTTTGAGACGTGCTGTTCATCTCTTCTGGTGATAATTTTGCTATAAAATAACATTTTGAATGTTAAAAATGTGAACAACACCAAAGCAGCCCTGGCACAAAATGACATCAAACTAGAAAAGGCATTAAAAATTACATCTGAATGACTAACATATATTTTCCAAAAACAAATGTCAAAGATCCAAGATCCATTAAAATGTGACTTATGTAACTGAGTAAATGTCAAAAGGTAGTTGCCATCTCCAAGTAGATCAATAAATGGATGATTATATTGACTGAACTGGGTGTTATTTAAGTCTAAGGAAAATATCCATATTCTAAGTTGCAGATAAAACTTCTTTCTAGTGTAAACACAAATAACTTTAAAGTTTGTGATCAAATAAAAAGAAAAACAATTATTTATATAGAGCTTTTTGCAACAGATGTTGTCACAAAGCAGCTTTACAAATGTCCAAGTCCAAGCCCCCAGTTAACAAGCCAAGGGTGACAGTGGCAAGGAAAAACTCCCTGGAGCATGAGGAAGAAACCTTGAGAGGAACCAAGACTCAAAGGGGGGGAGGGGGCATCCTCCTCTGGCTGACAACGGTCACCATAGTAATAACAATTTAAAGAGGAAAATAAATAAAAATGAATAAATAAGCAATTAATGTCTATTCCAACTTTCTATAGGTCCTAGTCTTGTCCCGATAGTCTTGATTAATTATGTGAAGTTAGCTGTCCCTAACACACAAGGTTTAAACCAAGCCAATAATAAATTGCTCCTTATGTAATCAATACATATGGGGATTGTATTGAATTATATCTCTTAATCTAGGTTTCAGCACAGATTCTTGTTTCTGGTAGCATCTCTGTTTAAGGGCATAACCTTTTCATGTTAGCTAGACACAGTTTTCAGAGTAAACAGAGCACTTCTGGATATGGCAAACCCCCAGCTCAGTGTAGGAATGTGTAAAATTCTAGAACTTTTTAGCAGTCATGTAATGTATGTTCAGTGTCACTGATAAGAGGTTGTTCTCAAAATTACTGAACACTTAAAAAGAAATGAAAAATCCCTGCAAATGCTACTATATCCAATACTTTTAGGCTTTTTTCATGATGATGAGCTGTTATATTGTATACACATTAGGCACAGTAAACAGTGCATTGTGTATAAATGTTTAGCAATAACTTCAGTTTAGTCACCTCTGTGGCACTTACACACATGATCACTAAACAGTTTACCACCAAACGTGGATATTACTAGGTGTCAAACTGACAACTAAACATGTGTCAAGAGAAATATAGCTGTAAAACTGTTACTTAACTACATTACATAACTCCTTTGAGTCCTAGTTTATATAAACTGAAATTAAATGGCATAATCTGATCTTTCAACTTCAAGACAATTTGATATTAATGTTGCACTTATCTAGCTATAGTTAAATGCAACATTAAGTAGCACAAATGCACCGCAACTTACCTTGAAATTGTTGCTAATTTCAAAATATATCTCTTATCCAACAATAATCCAAGTTTCCTTCGCTTTGTATCTAGATACGGTTCACTCTCTTACTTCCTCCTTTTAGTACTTGCTAAAGTATACACACTGTTCATGTGAAACTACATACTACATACTTTATACTACTGCATTCAGTATACACTGTATATATACACTGCATATTTGTATGCAGTATAGTATCCAGTACGCAACAAACAGAAACCACATTGTGCTACACCTATGCTACAATGGGCTACACATTATAAAATAGAACATGTTACAGCAATTTTACATTGCAGTTCATTTGTGGTCTGTAATTACTGGTTCTGTACTCTTGATAAAATTACACACCAAATAATTTCCCATTCTGAGAAGATTCTAGAGTTATCCTGAACTAAAGGTGAAATTCACTGGCAGAATGAATGCGACCCCTGATAGAGTTGCTGGGGGACGTTCAGTAAAGCATTCAGAAGTAAGATACCTATTGATGAGGCTACTAAGTTCTAAAGGGAGTTGATGAGTAGGGGGCAGTCAAAGTACTATTCCAGTCATACCAAGCCCATATACTATATACTATACTGAGAGTGTGTCTGTGTGTGTGTGTGTGTGTGTGTGTGTGTGTGTGTGTGTGTGTGTGTGTGTGTGTGTGTGTGTGTGTGTGTGTGTGTTTGTGTGTGTGTGTGTGTGTGTGTGTGTGTGTGTGTGTGTATAAAAACACTAGAAGTTGATTTTAATCTAAAGAAATAGACTAGAAAATGACATTGACAAGGGTTATATAATAGACAGCATACCCAGAATTTGTTACAAATATATTGCTATTCATTGTCTTAAATTAAAAAAATTAAAAATCACACGTTAAATAATGCAAAAATGTTTTATTTTCTAAGCAGACAGAGGATTTGACCTCACTTAAAGCTAAAATTCACTGGGCCACTGAATGTCACCCCAGTAATCACAGGGGCCATGACCTTGCTGCTCGTATCAGCTGTGATGCTCTGTGCAAACCCAGGAGCTGTGGGAGCCAGAGCTGAGTTTGATGAGGCACCAACACCATCTGCTGTCTCGGCTTGTACTGAGTAAAGGAGGGAGAAAGAAAGAGAAAGGGTTGATTCCCCTGCTCTGCGGAGCTTGAATTCTCACAAACGTTTCTCACAGCACCATGGAGAGCTTATTGACAGGGAACATCATGGTCTGGTATGGAAGCACCACCAATTGCGACCATATCCCCGCATCCTGCTTGAACCTCTCCGTTACCGTATGCACAACTCTTTATGCATTGTGAAGTTAGGATCTTTCAGCTAAACCTTTCACTGCAATGAATGTACAGTGTGATGTTTCTTTTATGTGATAAGTAAAAACTTGATTTGACTTTTTGAAATGCACATGATTCAAGTCACTGGTTATCAGAATTAGAAAGAATGTTATAGCAGGGAAATTCTGGTCCTGGAGGCTACCTATGTTCATGGTTCCAATCCTGTGGTACGTCGGCTTCCTAGACATTCCAGAGCATCCTTGACTAATGGAGGGTTCATTTCAGATGATAAACCCACAGAACAAAGTCTATCCCACCCAGATCTGCAACACGACTGCCTGTAGTTTTGGAGATCCCCTGCTGTAATTTAGCTCAAATAGGGATTGGCGGTTTGGCGGCTGTGCGGAAACAGGCATGATAAAACAGGGAAAATACTAAACTCTCCACAGGTACGTCACTGGAGACTGTCATATGCAGAATATTCTGTTACCTTCTGCAAGCTGCTTCTTAAGCTTCTCAGCGAGGTTATTCTGACTGATATTCTGAAGGACTCTCACAGCGATCTTCCCAGCATCTGACAGACCATACTGGTTCACCATTAGGTCCACGACGTCCATGTGCTTGGCTTTCTCCAGCTTACTCCGTGCTATGGAACTAAAACCCTTTGCCACGCCGTTGGTCAGCTGCCATTTAAAGCTCTTGAATTCTTCTTCCAGCAGATCATTTAGAGTATTCAGCAGCAGCACTCGAATAGTGGCCATTTTGCTTCACTATGAGGGGAAAGTTGGGAAAGAAATGTTAAAAATGAAAGGCCAGTATGTAGGCTGGTTAAATGAACTTCTTTCCTCCCAAATGTGCATAAGTATTACAATTTGAAAATCCACTTTCCATTAAAAAATTGTCAGAGATCCAAGATTCATTACATTTTTACTTATATAAGTGAGTGAATGTCACAAGCTAGTAGTTACCTCTGACTGTATCAATAAAGGGAGGATTGTCGATCCAAGAAGTGTGAACTGAGTGTTATTTATGTCCAGGGAAAGGTTGCGTATTCTGAGTTGCTAGAAAGGCATACTTTTTGTCAACAGTTTAAGCATTTTTGTATGTCGTTCTGGATATGGTAAACCTCCAGCCCAGTGTAGGAATGCGGAAATTACAATCTTATTGTTAAATATGTCTTATGCCAAAGGTTTTAATATCATTGATAAGAGAATGTTCGCTTGAGGTTGTTCGGCATGATCGCTTAACGAACGGAAATGAAATGAACACTTACAAATATATGGAAAATCTCTACAAACGCTACTATTTTCAATACTTGTGTGATTTTGTTCCCAAAATGATTATGAGAAGTTGTATACAGAGGCGCAAGGAAAACGGTTGTTGTATATAAATGGTTTGACGCCTAAAGTATAATTTAAAAGAAAACGAACTGAAAACTAAATCTGTATACACTGAAAAATACAAAGATGTAAAACAGTTTAAAAAATTTTACCACTTTGTGTTAAATTACACAGCAATTATAAACTTGTGTTAGATTACATAACCTGCATTCTAACGCATAGCATGGTATGATCTTTCAGACTTGGGACAGTGATATTTACAGAAAAACTCTAGCTATAGTGAAATGCAGCATTAAGTAGCACAAATACACTACATAGTGTAACGTACCTTGATATTTTTGCGTATTTAAAAAAAAACACCGCTTATCCACCGATAAACCGGGACTCCTTTACTTCTAGTTTCATTTTCTACTTCCTTTTTAGTTCTTGCCAAAGTATACGCGATGTCCTATAGGAAACGTGCACAGGCATTGCGTAATGCAGTTCATGATAGAAATCAATAACATTGAAAGTAATATATGTAATATATGCATATTTTCGTTAAAAGAAACATCTTGTATAGTATATCTCGGTAGACGTCTCGTGGACTGTTAGGAGTTTCCCGCGTTTTTGTCTTTTCAATGTTGCAGCAATGTTCACGTATATCTTTTATAGTATGTATATCTCTGTCTCCCTCCTGTGGCCTATGAGGATATACCAGCGTTTTGTTTGTTTTAAATCTCCCCAGGGAGTAGATCAGCTGCATTCAGTTATGGGAATAATCGAAGGCAACCAGATCTTAATCTTAAATTCCTTTCCAAGAGTCGGTCGAAACAACGGCTCATCGTCCTTGTTTTCTTTCTTTCACTGTCACTCCCTTTCTTCATTCACGTTTTAGCTCGCTCCACCAACGCTTATCCCTCTGTGTCTCGTTGAGCTGGAAGGACCAATTTTGAAACGTGTGTTTAAAGATCAGTCGACAGATTATGCTCATTCTGCTTTTAAGTAACCTAAAGTTTGTCTCTTGTGACTGTCTGGCTGTCATTGTTCACTTGCGGAGTGGACTTTCGTCCTTACCGAACAGCCACCGAAAAGAACCGGACCGTTTCGCAGGCATCACTGGCTGCCAGGGGAATTTAGACCTTTACATCATGGCGCCTCTGCCCTCCTCGCTTTGTGTTAATTACGGCCCAACATCCAGAGTCATCTCAGGTCATAACTGGGTCACACCAAAAAGGATTAATACATTCGTCGTATACATTGCCTATATGAGGGAAACACCAGTCACGTGACTGCTTTTAACACCCCTTTGGCACATTCTGGTGCTGCCGGCCGGTGCCCTGACTCTTCAGTGAGCTGATGGACTGCGTTTGTTTCTGTGATTGGACACAAACTCCTTAATTACACTGACTATTCAGTGAGCTGGTCTGTGATGGTAAACATACTGCTTTATTCTTACACTGATGTTCCTTTTTGCAGTTTTGAGTTGCAGTTGTATTTCCCTATAGCCACTAACCATGACTTCATATTAGCTTCATAGTTAATTGCAAACCACTGAAAACATATCAATGATAAAATGATAAATTATAACATATTGCAGAATGTTTTCAGGCAGAATGTCAGTGAATCAATCAACAGATCTAATCAAGAAAAAAAAAAAGATTCCAAATATAGTAGCTGACTGCCATGTTTAAGATTTGGGAACAGGAAAGAATTTCAGCTTCATCCTCATCTCCAGGTCCCTGCCCCTCCATCATTTTCATGAATATCTTCCTCTGCATCCTTCTCCTCTTTCTTTCTCTTTTTGCCATCCACCTTGTATTTGAGCCGGCGGATGGGGTCTGTGATGCTGCGCATTTTGCTCTCGTCATATTCCTCGTTCATCATGAAGTTCCTGTCAATGAGCTCCGCTCCTTCCTGCCAGTTGCGGTAGCAGTCTGGTGCGATTGTGCAGATCTCCGTCACTGCGTTCCAAGAGAGGACGGAACAGTCTGGACGCAGTACCACCACCGTGGGCAGCTTCTCCACCCTAAACATCACCTCCAGCTCCCTGAAACAATTAACACATTACAAACACACATGCACACATGCACGTACACACACACACACACACACACACACACACACACACTGAGCAGCCCTGTTTCCTGCTGCTCAGGAAATGCTTCAGTAGCCCTGTTTCCTGCCGTTTCAGTGTGTCAGCGGTGCCAATTACAAGTTTAAAATATACAAAGAAGTTCTACAACCATGTCAACAATTAAAGACCTAACCAGTCATCTCTGGATGCAATGCACTCATACTTCCTGTAGGGATCCTTGTGGGGCAGAAAGAGGCAGCGCTTGGGAAGCTCCTTCAGGAACTTGGCCTGCAGGTCCTCAGAGGAATCCAGTGAGATATACAGCAGCACAAGCTGCGCCGAGCGCTCCACGTAGAACTCGTCCGTCAGACGCTTATAGAAGTCTGCCATCACGGGCGCAAAGTCACGGCAGTGGTCGCACGCCCCCGAGCCGAAGAGGAGCAGGACGATGCGGTTCTGCAGGCGCAGGACCACCTCGCGCTCCGTGTCCAGCTCCTCGAGCTCCGCGTTGTTCTTCACCAGAACCCTCCCCACAAACAGGTCCACCATGACACGTGCTGGGGGAAAGACACCAAGAGAAATGACTGACAACTTCATTAGCCAATAAGGTGATTGATGCAAGCAGCGACTCCAGTAAAAACAACAAGAGGCGAAATGCCAAATTGCATTTGCAACCAACACACTTCAGCACGCAAGGCTTCATCAGGGTGGACAGCTGGTGGAATTGAAGTTTGGGGTTCTCCAGTGATCAGGCGCTGCAGTTTTTACACGTGTTCAGACTGCTGTAGAGCAGGGTGAGCTTATGAAGCCACATGTACAACCTACACACACACAATCTGGAAAATCATATATGATCAGGACTGGATTTGGTTATTCAAAACATGTATCATTTTGTGTATAATTATGGTCCCTTTCCAAGAGTAACACTTCTCATATATACACCTCTTTCAAACACTGACTGTGTATTTGCAAATGTTTTTAGCATCTAGTACCATATACATCATGGAACTCTTATGATTTCCGTATGACATGCATGTGCTATTTCCACTTACTTTAAGTATTATATATATTGCATGTATATTGATTCGTATATATTTTACAGACCTTTATGCAGTAACGGCAGGGAAGGGGGTTGTTGCTTTAGCTTGTTCTTTAATAATAACATATGTAATATTAGTTGTTATTATTTAGTAATAACATATCTTAATAATAAAGTTTTAAGAAAAATAGTGGTATGCCCATCAGTAGGTTATGATGTTACTATCCTATCCACGTCATCTCTACTAAAGTGGTTCTTAACAGTAGCTGACTTTAAGGCAAGCAGGGCAGGAACAGTAACCCCAACATTAATGGGTGCAGTTCCCTCCCCTTCTCTCTTTCACTCACTTAGTCTTTCTCTCTCTTTCTGTTTCTTTCTCTCGCTCTCACCTTTTTCTTTTTGTGAAGTTTTGAAGTTCCGAAGCTTCGCTAAGACCACTTTTAAGGGATGGAGGAGGGGACTCAGAAACTTCTTCAGTCCTCTGCCTCTGTGCTGTTGGCGAAGGCCTTCTGGTGTCTCGCTACCTCTGAAATGTCTTTGCCAGCGGAGATTCCGAGGGCAGCTCACAATCCCGACAGAGCTGAGGCCCACCCGTGTGTGTGTGTGTGTGTGTGTGTGTGTGTGTGCGTTCACGGCTGCTGGACATGGCTCTCAGAGCAGTAAAGCTGTGTGTGTCTGATATTGTAATCCTCTTTACTGCTGAGCCAAAGGCTGGCACAGGGAGACAGGCTTCAGGCACTATTTAAACATCCTTCAGAAAATCAGAATGGGTCACTGATTTGAAACCCCGCTTTAAGAATATATCACAGACATTAGAAGAGATAAAGTCTAGTAGACACAATAAAGATAACAACAGGACAGATATTCCTATTCATTCAAGACACCAGTTGTTTTTGTTCTTTTGTTTACTTGTTCAAATCTCTCCCTTTCTCTAAAAGGTGATGTTTACTGTTAAATGGTGAGTGATGTTTAAGGTCTTATAAGCTCGGCTGCAAAGACATCTAAGCCCTAGTGAGGGAGTGATAGTGAAAGAGAGGAGAGGAGGCGTGATAGAGGATTAAGGAAGGATAAAAGCAAACACACAGACACATGTAGTGGATATGTACACCTACCCTTTACTTCTGCTCACCGGCCTTCTTAGAGTGTCTGTCTTAGAAGTGCCTTTTATAAGTGGCGAATTACAGACCTTATCCCAACACGATGTTAACAACTACTAGTGACATGAAACAGCACATAGCACCAGGTGGGTTTCTAATCACACTCATGATCAGTCTGTGGTCTCAGCCTTTTTTTTAAGAGACCAATTAAGATTTGTGCATATACAGTAATATAGATCCATTAACTCACACTCTCACCCCCCCACATATACAGTAATATAGATCCACTAACTCTCACTCTCACCCCACACATACATCTATGAGGAGCATCTTCTGGGCCTCTTACACACTGTATGAGGTGGCCTGTTTAACTTTAGCTCACTAATTAGCACCTTGGTTCTGTGAAATGAGAGACATGTGCACAAATATAATTTTTATGACCATCAGTGATGTGGAGGAAGTCTGATTACATGGAATTACATGTGTAATCAGGGCTAATCTATGCTTGACTGGAGGAAACTTAACATTGTGTCATGATGTGTGTACACATATACAGAGATACACACCTATAGAGGCAATTTGTTGCCATAAGAAGTATGGAGTAAATGTTTGACATGCTAAAAAAACAAATAATATATTTTTGTAATTGCTCAAATAAAATACTGCTAAAATACTGTTTACTTGAAAGAAACATGGCATAAGAAACACTTTTTTCTTTATTGTTTAGCATAAAGGCACATCTTGATAAATATAATTTTACAACCAAAAAAAAGGAGTGATTGACATGACTATCAACAAAAGGCAGAGGTATTTTAGCACTCTACCCTTCAACACAACCTTAAGAGAAGGCTAATATTAAAAAAGAAAGAAAGCAAAGAAAAACGATAACACTGACGTCTCTCTGTGGCCTCATGCAGTTCACACACTGACCAGCAGAGGGAGTACACCTGGCTCGACCTGGCAATCATTCAATAATGAGTTACAATTTGTTCCATATTTACAACGACATTGTTGCTTTTTGGTTTGGCAGAACAAGCAATAAATTAGTCATTCGCAAGCAGGGTTACTTTACAGATTCATAGGCTAGAAGCTGGCATTTCGAGCCGATCTGGGTTTAGATTTCTTCTACTGAAACACTAACCTCAGACACCTATATAACAGGTCTCTGATCAGAGAAAAACAACATCTTCTGCCAAGAACATCCACACTGTTACAGTTAGAGAAGGAAATGAGCTGGAGTAAAAGTAACAACAGTACTCATCTTGAAATCTTACTCTCTGAAATCACTTTTCATCTGAGGCACTGCATATGATGAACAACTAATTAATATATTAAGCTAAAATGTAATTAAATGGAATTCTTAACAACACCCAAGTTAAAAGATTCCAATTAAAAACTCACCCTACTAACAAAGACATTTTCACTCGCACTTAATGCAGATCTTTCCTGGAGTATTTCCCTTGTTTTTAATGTTGGTGTTGTATTATAATTGGTAACTCCCAGGTTTGTGCAGAAAATACACCGTAAGATAAGGCAAATTGGCAAAGGCCAAATTCCGAACAATGAAACAGATTACTTTTTCCAGATTAACAATTTAAAATATATATAATAAAACTATGAGATACATTACAAGTTCACCATGCCTGAGCTGTCAGTCAAGTATTTTGGACCACTCCTGAACCCCGCCCACAACAACTGTAACCCACACCCACTGATTTTACAACTGTGTGCATGGCAGAATATATCTGCAAAAGCTTTTAGATTGAAACCTCAGCACCACACACACACACACACACACACACACACACACACACACACACACACAGACGACTGTAGAACCTCAGCACAAAGACATCTTTGAACACCACTGGCAGTGTGGAACCTCAACACCACACACAGACATACATCTATGAACAGTGGTAATAACCAGATATTTTCATGGTTCCATAGTATTACACATTCAGTATTTGTCAGAACACTGTGAAAAGGCCCTCCATATTCCCACCACCATCTCATTTCAGTACTTCTGAAATACTTATGTACTTGATGGTGCCATGGCGTACACCATCTGTTCCTGCATCTACCCAGAATGCTCACGTTTGTGTGTTCTTTCACAAGGGTTCTGCTTACTGAATTAAGTGTGGATTAGGGTCCAAACCCCACACTGCCCACTGGTCCACTCATCTCTCTCCAGTCCACACCGTTCATTCCTATAAAGGTTCAGTATTTAAACGCTGAAGTCCAGTACATCGCTAGTGAGCATGTGTGCATTTAGCCAGTCAGACCTTCAGTGTGAAGCTGAAAGGGTTACATGCACAGCCACTTTCTTGGTGTGTGCATGCTTCTCTGCTGGAGGCTGTGCTGCTTTTTAGCCTGATGAAAAAAGACGAACATGCAGAGAGATGCTTCTCCTGTTCCAGTACAAACAGACATCCCCCAAAAAACCCCAACCAACAAGGCAACCAGACTGAGCTAGAGTTGCTAATTGGCTAGGTCACGCCCCCAAGTGTCCCCACCCCCTGCTGTCCCCGCCCCCTGCTGTCCCCACCCCCCTGGTGCCCCCGCCCATCTCAAAGCTCGTCCCTGGCTGTGCTGTCTAGGGGTGACTGCAGCACATCTGTGTTCTGGGCCTCAGAGCTGAGTTCCTCCTGCTCGCGGGTCTTGTGCGAGCGCGCCCGGTCCCAGTCCGTGTGCACCGTCTCATTGTCCCACACTGTGGATGTTTCTGTGTCGCTGATGTAGCCCAGATCACCTGTGTAGTGTGTCGGGTAGACAAGCAGAGGCTCAGCTGAGAACGCACGCAAGTCCCTGGGCTCGAAGTGAGACATGTAGTCCTCCCTGTGCAGAGAGAGAGAGAGAGAGAGAGACACACAGAGAGACAGACAGAAAGGGAGAGGGAGAGTAATTGATTGATTAATTAAGCATCCATTTACTTTTTTAAAGTTGTTAAGCAAAGCTGACTTGGGCTTGCTGTATTGTATAGCAGATGCAAATTTAAAATAAAATTTAAAAAATAACTTTATAAGAATAAGAACTTTATAATAAGAATTTTTAACCTTACTAAACTCTAATTAACAAATTGATTGTCTTTTTTTATACCTGGATGATAAACAGGTAAATATCTTCCTGAGATAAACTTTGATAATAAAGTCCTTTCAATAAAGCTAGCTTAAACTCCACAGTGAACAGAACTGAGCGAGTGAGAGAGTTCAGAGATCTTACACTGGATGCTTGTTGTACATCACTGGCAGGAACTCGTCAACGGGCAGCATCTTACTCAGAGGCTCCACCCTCAGCAGCTTCTTGGCGCCTTGTAACGACATCATGTAGCCGAGTGTCCAATAGGAGTAGTCGGCCTCCACCAGGTTGTGAATTTTAGGCACTGATTTTTCTGGATGGTCCACCTGCATTCTCTTCCTTCCAATATAACTGTGTGTGTGTGTGTGTGTGTGTGTGTGTGTGTGTGTAAAAAAGAAATCACAGAATGAGGCTTTTTTTTTTTTTAGTTTACTCGCTCAGTTCCTGTATTATCTCTTTGTAAGTGTAATTGAGAATAATTCTCAATTACACTAGTGCTTTTGGGGAATGTTTTATGACACATGGACCAAACTGTGGCTTAGATCTGACCTCTGACTGCAGCTGCGGTGGGGTTTGAAAGGGAGCGTGTTTAGAAATATGAGTTGTGTTCAGGTTCTGGAAAGCTGCAGGGTCAAAGCTGGGGAGAGGAAGTCTGTGTGTGATGCAGGTCAGTGCTGTCTGCATTTACAGCACCTGTGTGTTGCTAGGTGTGATGGGGGTCAGTGCTGTGTGTATTCCTAGGTGTGATGGGGTTGGTGCTGTGTGTATTCCTAGGTGTGATGGTGTCAGTGCTCTGTGTTTTGGGGGTTAGTGGTGTGTGTATTCCTAGGTGTGATGGTGTCAGTGCTCTGTGTTTTGGGGGTTAGTGCTGTGTATTCCTAGGTGTGATGGGGTTAGTGCTGTGTGTATTCCTAGGTGTGATGGTGTCAGTGCTCTGTGTTTTGGGGGTTACTGCTGTGTATTCCTAGGTGTGATGGGGTTAGTGCTGTGTGTTTTGGGGGTTAGTGCTGTGCATTCCTAGGTGTGATGGTGTCAGTGCTCTGTGTTTTGGGGGTTAGTGCTGTGTATTCCTAGGTGTGATGGGGTTAGTGCTGTGTATTCCTAGGTGTGATGGGGTTAGTGCTGTGTATTCCTAGGTGTGATGGTGTCAGTGCTCTGTGTTTTGGGGGTTAGTGCTGTGTATTCCTAGGTGTGATGGGGTTAGTGCTGTGTGTTTTGGGGGTTAGTGCTGTGCATTCCTAGGTGTGATAGTCTCAGTGCTCTGTGTTTTGGGGGTTAGTGCTGTATATTCCTAGGTGTGATGGGGTTAGTGCTGTGTATTCCTAGGTGTGATGGGGTTGGTGCTGTGTATATTCCTAGGTGTGATGGGGTTAGTGCTGTGTATATTCCTAGGTGTGATGGGGTCAGTGCTGTGTATTCCTAGGTGTGATGGGGTTAGTGCTGTGTATTCCTAGGTGTGATGGGGTTAGTGCTGTGTGTATTCCCAGGACTCACATGAGGTCCCAGTCCAGTCCCTGCATCTTCACCTCAAGCATCAGATTCTGCAAGCGCCTCTTAAAGAAAACCTCAAAACGCAGGTCATCCTCTATCACCAGTGACGTCTGCAGACCCCGCTCAACTATCTAACACACACACACACACACACACACCCATCACTAAAAACAGCACACATGTACACACCAGTGAAATGTCCTCACCCAGCACAGCTGCACACTAGAAATGGCACAACACCAGTTTCTCTGGTGCCGATCTGATACTGATAGCTTGCATTGAATGTCGACCGATATCCACACTGATTTGATATGTTTTCATTCAAAACCACTGTGGCACTGTAGTTTAGTTGTTAGGGTGAATTGTTTTGTGTGAGATGTATTATAATGCTATTTTAAAAAAGTCATGCATGGATATGACAAATTATATTTTAAAAATTCATTATAAAAATAATCCAAAAAACTGTTGACAAGACTAAAACAAACATTCATTTTTTCCCCTTCAAATGCTCATTTGTTTTTTTTAAATAATGCATTAAACAAATCATTTTTTGCAGATATACCAGTAAACACTAGAAGCATTTTTAATGTCTCATTTAAATGCTCACTAGAAGGCAGAGAGCCTGTTCCCCAAACGGGGTTATCAAAACAAATTATAGCAATGGAAATCATATGAGTGAGTGTATAGATATTTAAACATTATAGTTTTTAATTGTTAATGGGAAGAAAACGCTACACCGAAACTTTATAGTATAGTAAGTTTATAAACTGTGCTCAGACTAGCCCAACTGTTATCATGTGACCTGCTAATACTAAACTAATAGAGCTGCTGTGCTATTTTCAGGCTGGATTTGTTATGGTATCAGATCGGTTTCCTTAAAAATGTCTTCACCGATATTCGATTCAGCATTTTTGCTGATATTAGCCTGATTACGATACAAGATATCAGATTAGTGCCATCTCTTGCACATAACAGTGAAATATCCTCACACACACACACACACACACACACACACACACACACACACACACACACACACACACACACACACACACACCTCGGTCCAGATGTTGTAGTGGGACAGAAAGCAGCCAAGTTCTCCTTTAGTCAGGGGCCTTCCATGGTAGGGGTCACTGTATCCCGGCAACATACTGATCCCCAATGCCTGGACCTGACTAGCATTCAGCGCCCTGGTGGGGGGAGAAAGAGAGAGAGTGAGAGGAGTAAGGAGTGTGCAGAAAGTCCTATAAGGATGTGAAACATGCTTTACAGATACTTATGCAGTATGTACAGGAATAGCACATGGGTGAGCTAGGAAACCATGCAAGGTTAGGTCTGGTCTCTTTAGGGATAGACATTGGGTGTGTGTGTGTGTGTGTGTGTGTGTGTGTGTAATACGTGTTAACCCTGTTAACTATATGTCATTAACAGTTTTACAAAGGGAGAGAGACAGACATACCTGCCATCCACTGCATTTATAATCTTACAAGTAATCTCCTGCTCCCACAGAGTCCTCAACATTCTTTCCCTACGATCAGACCTCCTTAGGAGGTTAATCATGAACACCTACACACACACACAAACACACACAAACATACACACACACAGTTCGTTTATGCAAACACAAGCAGCAAAACCAACACTGCTGACTCTCTGCTTTTCTCCTGCTGGTGTAAGGGAGCGCTGGCCAGGGTTTCTGGGGCTCCTCAATGTGCAAGGCTGCAGGATTTAATGCAACAGTGGCTGAGGGACTCACCTCGTCAAAGCCCATTTTATCAGGCTGCTTCTCAGGGACTGAGACATACACAGATGGCTCTATTGGAGGACCACGCACTGAGAGAGAAAGTCACACACACACACACACACACACACACACAACTAAACTGTAGCAGACAGAAACTTCAATTCGAGATTTGACCTTTAGCTGTCTGACTCACCCATGACTTCCAGCACAGAGTGGAGGAAGCTGTCTGCGTCATCTTGCAAGGAATTATGGGAACGTAATGGTACAGGGAAATAACCATAAGTCTCCCTGTTACACACGTACATTTGAACATCTGAAGAAAAAGAAACAAATATATAAGCACCTGCATGACACATAGGTCAACAGTGATGACCTCTGGGGCACAGATAATGAAACAATGAGTCAAAGAGGAAATCCAACAGGTAGAGAAAAAGCTTATTAAATACATAAAATGTCTTTTAACACACTCTTAAATATCATTGGCTGTTTTAACTGTATAAAGCAAGAGCCCAGGCCACATTAAAAAGCTGAGCAAACTGAACTTTGAATCATCCGTGTACCAAGGACACACACACACTATTGTTTGTTAGCTTACTATGGGAAGTTCAGCTCTCTCAACAGTTTAAAGCATCTCAGACAGTGTAGGGATGACACAGAGACATCTCAGACAAAGACTCCAGAGAGCAGAAGACATGGGGATTTCACCATCAACCAAGCTTCAGAGGGACAGAGTCGTGCCCTACTCAATCACTTTTATTGTTGTTTGCTTCAGGTGTGGAGCTGAGTGAGAAGCTTGTGTGCATAGTCCCTCGCACTATGTGAGTACACAACATATAAACATTAAATCCACAATATTTCACTGTTTCTGAAAGTGCAAGCTATAAATATATAAGATGTGAAATTTACACATGTAAAAGGTTCCATTATTAAATATTTATGTTATGTTCAAATATACATGATGTACATGGAGAGGCACAAGATACAAATACATCAAATGCAGGTATTTGGAACCTGCTGCAGTGGGCGTGGCCCAACAGGCTGGAGGCGGGGCTCACCGGCCATGCGGGCGGAGAAGGCAAAGACGATGACATCATCGAAGGGCCAG
>NC_137514.1:2330000-2440000 GCF_041902795.1 Electrophorus electricus | reverse complement strand
CTGAGAGCGAGTGGCCTACACATGTCCCCAGACCGCAGGGCCCCAGGACCCCTGGGCCAGCCATGGCTGGGTTTTGGCAGGAGACCCATTCTGGTTTTCTGTCTTCCTCGCATTCCCCGGACATGAGAATGAGCTGTGAACAAGAGAACGAGTGAGAAGAGACAGGGCTGGTACTCCTTTCACCAACATAGGCAGACTGAGCAAAGCACAGTGTGTGTGTTCAGTGCACATTATAGTAAAACGTTCTCTGATTCATGAGCCACTGTACAAAGTGTTTTGTTTTAAAACACCATGAGTGCTGACCATTAAACCACATGTTTATCACTTACAGCTGTTTGAATTTTACACCAAATTCCAGCACTGACCTCACAGGCTCAAGACTCCAGCTGTGTTAAACATAAACTGACAGAGATACCAAGAAAGCCTTTGGAAGATGATGTACATGTCAGGATGGCCTGCAGGAGATGAAAAGGACACCTAACGACCTGCATGAGATCCAGCTACCGCTGTCACCCCACCAGCGGACACTGTATATAAACATATACACAAAGGGCCTCTTTATTAACTATTTATAGCTTTCTACCGGGAAAAGTGGAAACCCTTAATGGAATGAAGGCATAGAAGCAAAGCGGTGATCTCTCCAAGTGTAATTCTAAAAGAACCGCTTCAGGTTTTAAAGTGGTGTGAAGATAATCAAGTCTGTGCAGATCTGCACCTCATCCACGTTGCTCACACACCATACGCTCCAGGGGACAGACCAGCAGAGGATCGGGTGGTAACAGCTCATGTAGCTGTGGCCGGTTTGATCTGGTGAGTAAATAGGTGACAACTGAGCTGAACAGGGCAGTAAGGATATGGGCCACAGACCAGGACTTCACAACAGCTGACTGACTGGCGAGAAAACGCGCGTCCGTAGGAAAGAGGGCGCGGGGCCGAGCGGGAGGCAGCCCAAAGGCTGAGAGTGAGCGTGAGGGGGCGCGGGAGGGGCATGAATGAGACTGACTGTACAAAGTTTGGACACGTCTCAGCTCGCGCGCCAAGGCACAAGTCCACAAAGCGGAGAGGAGATTTCGTTATGCTACGTGCGCGTTAGCCCGCACGCCTCATCGTGCTGAATGAAACATTGCGCAGCGCGATTCGCAAGTTATCATTCTGCATTCGATATGATGTGAACTTTTCCAGTTACAGCCTTTGCGAATATTCCGAAGTTTTGATGTTACACTAAGAAAAATCCGTAGCTGTTTTGCGTCGCCATAAGTGAATCTTATACGACGTTAATATAGTCCGGTAATGAACCGACGTGACTTTAAGCCCATCAAACGGAGAAGTGGCTGATATTAGGCTACTTCTCATTTTTCAGAAAAAAATTAAACAAACTAAACTGAACACTGCCACACTGCCGCGCCTGGACTCACCACAGAGCGATGCGATCCTTAGGGTAGTTGAGACGGTCGATGCAACCTTGGAAATACGGCAAAGAATGTTCCGAGTTGCGGCAAACCATGGCCAGGAACACTCTGGGTGCCAGTAGCGGAGACTCCGGGTTCCAGCGCTCCTCCGGGAAATAGCCGAGAGCCGGCCCCACAGTGAGCATCGCTAAGACGGCAGACAACAGAAAGACGAACCAGTGCATGGCAGGACAGAGAACAGGGGGAAATGAGGCGGATAAACGGGAGATAAGTCGAAACGAAATAGCAAACAGAGTTGACGCGACTGGAGACCCCGTTTTCGATTTATTACCAACCGACAAAAATGTAAAAACCCACATCGGGAATTAAAGGGAACGTAGAGGGCAAGTGGTCGGGATACGGCAAATTCCGTTTCTGCCACAAATCAGTTACAGTGGGTTAACGGAGAAACGAATGTAAAGCACAAATCTCAGCGACCGAAAGCCAATTAGAGCGTAAAGTATTAGCAAGATTACTATACATGATCGTATAAAATATATTGGTGTTATGCGCCTTTAATTTAGCCACCTCCCCTTTAAAAACAGCCAGCTGTACGCATAGAATATGCCAGAAAGTTTCAGAGGCAGGGTACAGTGTAACATAATGTAAGATACTTTTAGTTTAGTGTTGCATGTCATAGTGGCGTATCGTCAACATCAAATCTATACTTGTTTGAAGTGATTATTTTCTGGCCATACAATTGTTAACTTTCTCGTTAGCTAATGTTTAAATGTTTAAATTATACCTATGCATTATTTCAGTTTAAATTACATCCAGAAGAGACTGGTTTATTCAACTGAATGTATTATTTTGATTTTACTGATTGGTTTTATTTAGACTGGCGAATTATTCCAGTATTTTTAAATGGTGGCTGCATCACATTTTTATAAGGTACGGTTATTCCACAGGAGCCGTTTATCGCTGTTTAACGTGTGCCTCCTAGTGGAACGATTAGGAATTCACCAGTAGCCTATTCTTTAATTAATTTTTTTAACAAACTTGATATAAAATCTCACCTCTACCTTATATTTTCATTGTTCATTATATCTCATTGTTTAGTTTTGTTCCATTTGGACAGTCCACACAAGAAGCGGCAGATCTGAATCCCATCACCATGTTCACCAGACATCAGCCCTTCAGCACACAATTACATGCGTGAGGGTGAGGTGAGAGTGAGGTGAGGGTGAGGTGAGAGTGAGGTTATGTCTCTGGACCTAATGTTAAGGAGCCTGCCTGCCTCTTTCCTGATCTTGTTAAGCCCAGTTAGAATCGTGTCATCCTGATAAGGAGGAGCAGCACTGAAGACAGAGAGGGTGATAAAAGAAGAATTTGCTAAATTGTACCGGTTCCTTAAAGAGGAGGAAGAAGTCAGAATGATTGCCCTGAAGGTGGAAGAAGAGAAAAAAACAGAAAAATTGCAAGAATGGATAGACCAAGAGATTATTTCTCTTTCCAACAGAGTAGCAGAGGTGCAAGAAAAGATGGAGATTGATAGTGTCACGTTCCTGCAGGTAACAATGTGTGGTTAATGCTGGTGGTCCCAATTATTTAGTTGCATAAAAACTTAAGATATGTTACATTTGAGATGAATCCAAGTCCACATTTGCAAAATAGATGAAAACTGCTGGTTTTGATCCTCTTCAAGTTCTCAGATGTCTTAACAGGGGACTGTGGTAGCTCAGTGGTTAAGGTACTTGTCTAGTAATCAGAAGGTTCAAGTCCCACCACCAGGTTGCTATTGTTGGGTCCTTGAGCAAGACCCTTAACCTTCAATTGCTCAAGTTGTGTTCAGTCAGAATTGTAAGTTGCTTTGGATAAATGCATCAGGTAAATGTAGAGGGATAAGTCAGGTGTTGGAGTGAAATGTACAGAGCTTCTCTACTCATTTCACTTGCTCAAACCATTTGCTTTAGGAATGATGGAAGGCTTTCAGAGCAATTTGGATTAATCTTAATCAAATGATCTTTCTTATTTTTCAGAATTATGATGTTGTACTGCAGAGGTAGTAATTGTCTATAACATATTCCTATAAATCGTATATTCACCAACATGTACCATAATTTGCACACAACAAAAGAGTGAGTGTGCCTGCTGTTAATGTTTCAGAGCAAAGTACACAGTTCCAAATCCAGCGGTGGATGCAGGAGCTCTGATTGGTGTGTCCAACACTTGGGGAATCTGAGATACAGAGTGTGGGAGAAGATAAGGGACATCTGTCCTTACTGTGAGTAATTGTCTGTACTACAGTGTTAAAAACTATCGTAGACATAATGATGAGAACAGAGATCAAACACATATGTGTTATATATGTTATATATGTTGTCTTAAGTATACTTAAGATACTTAAATATCTGCTTTCCTTCTCTTTCTCCCCACAGTTCCCATGGTGCTGGATCCAAACACTGCTCCTGCAGACTTCTCTGTAGCAGATGATTTGGCGTGTGTCAGGAAGTGTGCCCAAGACTGGCCCAACCCTGTTTCCCATTGTGGGAACCGCTTGGTGCTGGGATCTGATGGCTATGTTGACGTTCATTGCTGGGATGTGGAGGTGGCAGAGAGCCAGCACTGGACCCTTGGCGTGTGTCAGCGCTCAGATGCAACAGTCAGTCAAAGGATGTTGACCCCTGAAAATGGCTTTTGGGGTCTCAGCCGTGATGGGAATTCGTTGTTGGGCTCCAGTGAGACCCTAACCATGTTTAGTAAGCCCAGAGCAGTGCAAGTGCAGTTGGGATGGAGTTTAAGTTTCAAGTTTGGTTTATTTGTCACATACATAGTCATACACAGTATAAGTCATACACAGCAGTGAAATGGTTTATTTGACAGGGCAGTGAGCTTCTTGAATGTCAGCAATGGATTCACAATAGCAAGAAGTCCTGTGCCAGCAGGCATAGAGCTGGTTCCATTCTTTATCCCAGGGGATCATCCCCCCGACCTGTGCATTCAGCATGATCATGAAAATAATCCTGGGAAAATGCAGCAAATTCCAATAGTCCTGTACCTCATCCTCATATTTGGTTTGGGGCTAGTGATAATCGCTCTGTTATTTTTATCTGTAATTTAAAGATGGCTTTATGGTGCTTTAAGGTTTTGGGGAAACCAGCTCAGCATTGTGACTTACAGAAACTGTACTCACTCCTCTGTTCTAAGGTCTTTTGTAACAATATAAAAATCAGCAGCTGTATAGGATACTGGCAAAGCTTTCCTTAGCCTACTCATGATCTCAGTGGATTAGGTCCTTTGTCATGTCCAGTACATTCCTCTGCAGGGGTATTACTAGCTCTACATGCTAAATGAAATTCGCTTATTAAACTGGGTACAGCTTCGTTCAGGTGTCTCCAGCTCTGTGTGACCTGACATTTTTAAATGTCAGGGTACAGGACCGTGTAAGCACTGGCAGTGGGCGAAGTGTGGAGAAGATGAACCAGCTTTTTCTCTTAAAGATTACTGACACAGTGAAGAATCAAAAATGACTTAAGAGTTAGGTAGAAGGTTGAGTCAGGTGTTGGAGTGAAATGTGCAGTTTCTCCATGACCAGGACAGAGAAACACTGGCAATTCAGGATGAGTAATGTAATTATATTTTTTATTTTTCAGAATTATGACATTGTGTCAAAACATCTAAACATGCACAGTACTTTGCTTACAACAAAGGAGCTCCTGAGTGTGGCTGTTATTAATGTTTTAGAGCCGAGTACACAATGCCAGATCCAGAGGTGGGTCCTGGAGTTCTGACTGATGTGTCCAAACACCTGGGGAATTTGAGATACAGTGAGTGGGAGAAGATGACTGTCCTTACTGTGAGACAACAAAGATAAAATGTGTATTTGTGTAGACACAGAGATATGAGCAGATATAATGAGATAAATAATAATCCATATATTTTCCTATTCACACCCTGCGATCTCACCCTGTGCCCAACCCTCTCCAGAAGAGGATAAGCCATCAAGTTCTAGAGCCCAACCCTCTGTCTGTGTTGAGGCACTCCAATGAGGAACATCCTATTCCCTCTGGCTTTTGTGGCCTACAAGCTCCTGACCTCTGACCCCTAAAGCTTTTTTGTCTACAGACTTGTGATCTCTGAGACACAGCAGTTCCATTTGATCATGTCCAACTGGTGTTGGACAGGCTGGTGTACCACTTCAGTACTGCCAGCAGGAGGCACCTGAGGACAGTGAGGATTGTAGATAGCTGTGATAACATGCCTTCCAGGATGGAGCTCTTTCCTTTTCTGTCCCCAGATGAGCATCTGTCTCTCCTGCACAATAGTCCTGCTAAAGTGAAAATGGGTCTGGAGGAAAATCACACCTCCCTGGAGGAGCATACCTTCTTGTAGAAGCACATGGCCATAAAGAGCTTTATGTAATGGGCTTTGCTTGTGTGTTTATGACGCTGCAGTCTGGAAAAAAATAATTAGCTGATCTCGAACCACACCCACCCATTGTTCATCTCTGTTGCCATAACAGCAACAGAATTACCAATCACTTCCTGTTTATTTTGTTCTCTCTAAATTCACCAATTAAATTCACCTTTCCCTGAGAGGGCTGGGCAATACTGAATCTAGAAGTTTACAACACTTTCACTTTACCTTCAGGTTTATTTCTGAAGTGTAGAGAGAACTTTAAATCAGAATTGAATCTTCTCTTAACTTATCTCAGTTTTTCTGTTCTTTTTTTTTTTTGCATCTGCTATTATTTCCTGCGCATTGTCCATGGCTTCCTCATTGGAAGACGATCTCTCCTGTCCGATATGTTGTGAACTGTATCAGGAGCCACAGTTGCTTTGCTGCCGACACACTTTCTGCTGTCGCTGTCTCCACAGACACTGGTAGGCCAGCTCTGCGCATACCTGTCCAGTATGTCGGCAGGCAAGCCCGCAGAAACCAGTGACCAATCTGGCACTGAGGAACACGTGCGAGACCTACCTGAGAAAGAAGCAGAAAGGACATAATGGACAAGACAAATGTCCTCAACATGGAAAAACAATCCTGTTGTTTTGTAAGACAGATGAAAAAGCCATATGTTCAGAATGCAGGAAACAGAGACACAGCACTCACAAATTACAGCCTCTGACAGGCTGTACATCAACGCAAGGTGAGAGAGAGAGAGAGCGAGAGCGCAAGTGTGTGTGTGAGAGTGAGTGAGTGAGTAAGAGAGAATTTACTAAGGCACACTGAAGGCACAATCAAACTTTATCGTAAGTCTAAGGGGTTTGTGACAGTAATGAAGATGAACAAATAGAGCAATACCAATACTTAAAAAATGCCCATTCAGTCTTTTAAAGGATGTGCTTCACATCACTGGCTATGGAAGTGGCTTATCCATTACCCAGTCTACGCTACCATTTTACAAATAAGGACCATCACTTCTTAAGAATACGTGTAATTATATGCTTTCTGTAATCTGAAATACATAAACTCAAGTAAATAAAAAATGGAAACATTTTCACTGTCATCAGACATACAGTAGAAACACAGGAGAAAGGTCTAGAGGACTGGGTACTCTGCAGCATAGCCATCAGTAATGTTTAAATCTGTTTCTTTTCTTATGTAGTTTATACCTGCATTCTGTAACCTTAGTAAACAAAGCAATTATAAAAGGTTACTAGATTACATACTTTAAGATATTGTAATTATAGAAGGTTATTACATTATGTACCTTAAGATATTGTAATTATAGAACGTTATTAGGTTACGTATTTAAGCTATTGTAATTATAGAACGTTATTAGGTTACGTATTTAAGATATTGTAATTATAAAACATTATTAGGTTACGTATTTAAGATATTGTAATTATAGAACGTTATTAGGTTATGTATTTAAGATATTGTAATTATAGAACAGGAGCAGATGCAAGGGATTCATTATCAAAGTATCGGGAGTGGGATGCATGCAGTGTGTGTGACTGAGTGAGTGGGCGTGTCCCTCCCTCTGGGTGTCGAGCGCACGTGACAATGTGTCAACAGATGTAACCAGTAAGTATTGGTAACCAGTGACCAGCGCAGACCAAACGGGCCAAAAGTGATCAGTTTCTTGGTTTTATTAAATCTTGGTTTTATTAAACTTTTTCAGATCAGAGTGTGGGGATTAAGTTCTTGTAGGCACCTGCAGAAAGTGGAGTTGTGTAATTTGGTATCATTGACTGTGGTATCAAAGACAAATCCAAAATCAGAGTCAATAAAGACATTGCACTCACACTTGAGAAATCTATTTACCTGGGACTAACAAACAACCATACACAAGACACAGGTGAGCGCAGCAAGGTGCAGGAATAAGAAAGGCCTAAGGCTGAAGAAAAGAACAGAAACAAAACAAAAGCTGTTGCCATGGGAACCATAATACCAGATGGGTGAAGCTGTGACAAGTATATGCATAACTACACATAACTAAGAGCTCTAAGGTTGCACACATGCAAAAATCTCATCATGTGTCTCCAGGGCCACATGAGTGAGGCTCTACGTTCCGCTGAGAAAGCTCTGGAAGCTCTACACAACGGCACTGCCCTGAATGCTCAAATCGCCAAATACATTCAAGTAAGGCAACAAAATCACCATTTACCTTTATTTCATACAAGAAGGACTGTGCCAGTTTGTGGACGTGCACATAAAACACACACCCTCCTTTATGTCTTCTTGTTTTCTTCTTCTGTCCCTTCCTTTATTTTCTTTGTTCATGATATTCCTCTGTTAATCTCAGGCTCAACATGCAGAGAAGCTGATTACAGAGGAGTTTAAAAAAATTCACAAGTTCCTTTGAGAGGAGGAGGTAGCCAGAGTAGCTGCACTGAAGAAAGAAGAGGAGAGGAAAAGAGAAGCTGGAAGTGATGGTCAGACGCTCTCGGATAAAGTGAGAGAGGTGGAACAAAACATGGAGAAGGACGGGACCACATTCCTCAAGGTAATAGCAGCAAGACTGGTAGGGACGGGACAATAAACCCTGGGGTTGATATATCGTGATACACAACCTTTCTTGATTTAACAGCATACACAGGCTCAACTATTAAAAAATGCACCAATGTCACAGCACATGAAGCATATAAGAATAATTCAAAGATAATAAAATATAGCTACTTATCATGAGACAAGTACAAATTGTCACGATACGGCCCCTCCCTCCTCAAACGTCTGTGTGTGCGTGTGAGTGTGTGTGTGTGTGTGTTCATTAGTCTGTAGTGCCACGCCCTCTCGTGTTGTCCACCTGATCCTTGTTGTGTGTAATGGTCACACAACACACAACTGAGTGTGTATATATGTCTCGTGTGTTGTCGTAGGTTTGTCGGTGTTTGATGTAATATAGCATGTTTGCTAAGTGTAGGTGTTTTGTGTTATTAAAACGTTTGTTTCAACGTGCCTCGTCCCCGCATCCTGCTTAAGCCTCGTAGCGTCACACAAATACAGTCTGATTATTGCAGAACTTGAAAAGTTCAAAATGTTGAATCAGTTGTTGGTCTTAATTGGTTGCTGAATCATGAGACATATATTAGAATGCATATGCAATGATTAAGATAGTCTTGAATAGTACAGTTCAGACTGTGTAATAATGGTTGTATGATTGTAATGGTAAAGCTCTCTTGAAAGCATACCTAGGTTTGTAAGAGCAGACCATGACTTCAGTAGGGGCTGGAACAGAAGTGACTAGTTGTTGGAGGGTGGGGGCAATATTCATCATGAGGAAAATGGGGAACTTTGGGAATATAAACAGGGAGAGATGAGAGCTGAAGTTATAACAGCCGTTATTCCACAAGTTCATGTAATGTCAGAGCTGTCCTCCATTTCTTTGGGCTGTTTTTATAAACACTATCACAAAGCTGCTTTACAGGGATTTTGTGGTATGTATCTTGTATAAATTATTTTCTTGTTTTTCAGAATTCTGACATCATAATGCAGAGGTACCTTATTTATTTATTTATTTTTTACCTAAGGCATATACACAAACATATGCCAGTTTGTTCACAAGATTTCCTGAGTTCTTGTATGTATGTATGTATGTGTGTGTTTTTCAGAGCTCAGTACACAGTGCCAGGTTCAGAGCTGGGTTCTGAAGCCCTGATCAATGTGGCTGAGCATGTGGGGAATTTGGGTTACAAAGTCTGGGTGCAGATGACAGATAACTTCCATTACTGTGAGTAACGACTGGTTTGAGCTGGATTAGATATACCTGTAGTGGGATCTGTGCAGAAAAGTAAGTTTTTCCCCACAGACAGCCTGAATGGAAACACTTAGACAATAGCACAGGATCCAGAGGAGCTGTCTCGCATAGTAGCTGTCTCGCATAGTAGCTGTCATGGCTTGACCTGTGCCCCACATGCTCACTGTTTTCTTTTGTGCTGGATGGCTTTAACCAGACCCAGCCTGGCTGGAGCTGCTTTACACCACACACTGAAATTGGTGGTTAAGCCTGGAAGATCTGGAAGCTTCAGGAGACATGTCATGTGCGGACAGTGTGCCTGCCTGATGCCAGGAGACAACCCTCCCCACCCCAAAAAAAACAAAACAAAAAACAAAATCTCAATAGCTCAGCACTGGATAAGGGAGGTGTCTGTGTCTGGCCCCTCCCTCTTTCTCACCACAGATCCTGTGGTCCTGGACCCAAACACTGCTCCTGCAGATTTCTCCATAGCGGATGACTTGGCGTGTGTCAGGAAGTGCGCCTTTGACCGACCTATACCTGCTTCCCTGCGCAGAAACCGCCTGGTGCTGGGATTTGACGGGTATGTTGATGGCATTTACTGCTGGGTTGTGGAGGTGGGAGACTGTAAGCACTGGACCCTCGGCGTGTGTCAGCGCTCAGCTGTGACAGGTCTCGTACAACCTTTGACCCCTGAGAAGGGCTTTTGGGGTCTCAGCCAGAAAGGTGATTGCTACAGGCTCCTGACTTCCAGGGCAAGCTCCTTCCGGATAAGCAGGAAGCCGAGAGCAGTTCACATTCATGTGGGTTGGCAGTACTCCCTGGACAAGCTGGACATATGCAGGGTGGTGAGCTTTCTAGATGCCAGTGACAATTCCTTAACTGCATATTTTTCTGGGTTGCCCACTGGGGTAGCGCTGTTTCCCTTTCTGATTCCTGAGGAATGTTTTGCTCACTTGCGCATTGCTCCCGTTAACACGGTCCTGACCATGGTGGAAAATATCCCTATGGAGGATAAACAAAGTGAGATCCTTGTTTATCTTGTTTATCTTTTTACGCTAGCGGCTTTGATATGTACATCAGCTAAAATTAGTCAGCTAAAATTAGAATCACAATTTAACATTAATTTTTAAACACTTCCTTTTTAAATGCTTATATGTGTGTACATGTGGGTTGCAAAAAGATTATTTACTTTTATATGTTTTCAAAAATTGTAAATGCAAAAAATATATACATTATATATATATATATATATATATATATATATATATATATATATATATATATATATATATATATATATATATATGTATGTATGTATGTATGCATGTATGTGTGTGTGTGTGTGTGTGTGTGTGTGTGTGTGTGTGTGTTAAATAGGGTCCATCATGAAAAACACATACATTATACATTATGTTTTATATGTTATGTTTAATATATTATAATATGTTTTGGTGACACCAGCAAAGGAGAGAGGATTGAGCCAAGGCAGACAGGAGACCCTAGAGCCATACACACACACACACACACACACACACACACACTGGCCGACTTTTGCCCTTGCATGATCTGTCTTGTGCTACTGATTCCACCACTAGAATATACATACAAACTTTTTTTCACCTTTTAATTTCACACAAAGATAATTAAATATTATTTCTCAAAATTCTGAAGGAATTGTTTATTGAATGAATGATTAACTGCTAAGCACAAAAATCAACCTGTGCAGGGTCCAAACTTAAACAGAACATTTAGACATTTTTTGAGATGATTGCAAGCTGGGGTTTGAATGGCCAAACTACTAACTCATGTTTGTGAATACTGGCTGTGGTGGTGAACCAGTATCTGAATGCAGATATTCGAAGGACTTTTGTTTGTTGCTTATACAGAAAGTCACTAAACTAGGCTGCATATGTTGGGTGACTAAAACGTATATATGTAACATTTACACTATATGTAGCTACACATATTAACACAAGATCAAAACATGTAGTGACAAGGGTTTAGCGTAATTTGGTCCAAAAGGTAAACCAGGGTCTGCACAAGTCAGGGACCTCAACTTTTACCACACAACTACAGGTGAAGTGTATGTGAGAGAAACAGACAATCAACTGACAGAGAGGGGAGACAGAAATGAAGTAAGACTTACAAAAGATAGGAGAATAACCTGAACCTCTTGTACTTGGACTAAGTAACAGCAAGCTTACCATACATGCTACACACACCAAGACTTCATAAAGAGGGGCCTTTGTGTAGCTGTTATATAGGTTGAGCCACCTGAGGGAGCTCAGTCTAAGGAGCCCTGATTAGCTCAAGACTTTTAATATACAGTTGGTTAGTAGCTGGCATTTCAAGCCCATGGCCACCAGAGGGAGGCCACGGGCTGGAAATGCCAGCTACTAACCAATTGTATATTAAAAGTTGATGCTAAAAATGGCTCATTTTATTGTACATGCCCTGAATTCTGAGTCAGATGCTGCTTAAGGCTTTAACATTTAGCTCTTTTTGGGACCTAAAAAATGTGTTCGGCTGGGATTTCTAACATGCCATAAATTACATATTATGGCTGTCCTTTCATGTTGACATTTGCTTTCTACAGTCACCATACACAATTGTTAGTGGTCCTGTGAGTAAGTCTAATACATTTGTTAATAGCTGTTATGTACCTGTGTTCACTTTCAGGTTTAAATCATGATACCACACTCCAGCCACTCCACACTTATATATTCCAGCATCCTGTAATTCTAGTTGCTTGATGTTCACTATAATACCTTCAAGAAGAACAGCTAGAGCAAATCTCTCGTTATAAACCCATTTGCTCCATGTTGGGGTCTGACTATAAATCACATATTCACATTTGTTTAGAGACTTCCATTTACAAAAGTAAATGTTGCCAGGCATTGTAAACATCCCACTCATGCATGAAATCATAAGACGTCCTCCTTGGTAGCCGGTCACAAAGCAGTTTACTGAACCTGTCAATCACATTTAATTACATTTATCTACAGAACTGCACCAAAACAAGTCTGGCAGATTGCTAACTGCTTTCTAGATAAGACCTTATTTTGAAGTAGAATCTCTGACCTAAAATTAGGTAAAATGCGAAGATGAGGAGAATCTTCATCCTAAAAAAAATCAGATTCCAATTCACTGTTTACACAAAGTTTAATCCACAATGTTCCTGGGTGACTTTGTGTGTGTGTCTGTTGGTTCTCTCTGGTGTGAGTGTTTCCTCTTTCTCTGGCATGTGTTGGCTATGCCCACAACCCCACCAACCACATTCAGAGAAATGTAACCACAAAGATCAGAAAAAACATGGCCTGATGTACACATGACGTATATCGTGAGCTTCTCTCTTTCTATCTCTCCTTCCGTTTCTCTCTCTCTCTCTCTCTCTCTCTCTCTCTCTCTCTCTGTCTATCTCTTCCATCTGGTGTCAGACATATTGTCTTTCAATTCAAAATGACTATTTAAAAGCAGCTGCTTTGTGTTTTGTGAAAATTGCTATAGCGCAGTGTGCAGAGTTCTTGCATATCATATGGTAAACATTGAATTTCATTATAAATGTTTTAATTATCAAATAAAGACCTGATATACAATTCTCTCCAATCCAATTCAGAGGAAATCTCAGTATCCAAACTGAGATAACTACTAAGGTAACTACAGAAAACTGATTTACTACAATGTTACATGCGTTCCCCACCAATGGTCAGTTGTGTTTGATGGTTCTTCACAGCATCACTGCTGTTATGGCTCAGTCTAAGTTAACTCTAAGTTGCATGTGTGTAGTCCCAGGTGAACACAAAGAGGAAAACATATACAGCTGATCCCAAAATAAATTAACATAAAACAAACACTTGCTTAGAATGTATGTGTGCTTCAAATAGCCTTGCTTTGCCCACCGTTACACCCATCTCTCACTTCCCTTTATAACACACTGAAAAAACACAAGATGGCGTTTTACTTGTCATGTGCTCAAAAGCGGTTTAATGACAACAATAAGCAACAGGAAAAAGCATCAAAGAAGGAAAATAGGAGGGGATGACTAATCACAGCACATAACAGAAGGTTGATTACTAGAAATCAGTACAACCAACAGCTGAAAGAAAACGCAACAAACCCAGATGAGCCACTCACACAAATCCACAGCCCAAAACACTACCTAAGACAGTTACAGTTGAATATTTAGGCTTCTTAACTCATTACAGCTGTGGGTAGGCACACACAGTTAGGAAGCCTAACTGTGCCCTCCCCACCTCGCTCTCTCAGGGCCAAGAGCAGATTGCACAATATGTAAAATAGCTCAGTGGTTTCCTAGAATACAGGTTATTCTAGTGCTAATGCAGTAACTTATGTACTGCTAACCATTTCATTTCAGAACAAAATCAAGCATGCTTAATGTTGAGGTTAAGGCTCTGGTAGACTGAATCTGATTGGTTGATGTTGGGCTTTAGGTTCTGGTAGACTGAATCTCAAGTTCAAGTTCAAGTTTGGTTCATGTTTGTTTTATTTGTCACATACATAGTCATACACAGTATAACTCGTAGTGAAATGGTTGAGAGTGCTCTGTCCAAACTGAGGAAAAAGAAAACATGGGTGCATAGAGAAATATATATTCTATATATGTACAAAAATATATTAACAATGTTTGTACAATATATGTATATTATGTTTATATACACAATGTACAATGTATATGGTTGTGTATATATGTATGTACACAAAGTACAGGATGTACAGATCCATCTTGTAGAATTACATATTTACAGTTTTTATGTTACATGGTGGTAATCTGATTGGATGATGTTTGGTTTTAGGCTGTGGTAGACTGGACCCATGATAATGTTCTGATTCTCAGGCAGATCATTTACATAATCACCATCAGTCTGAAAGCACAACACCACACACAGCAATTAGGAGAGTGACAGAGTACACATGAAAATAAAATGATCATCTTGAAACAAGTATTTGAATCATACAGCAAAACCTGCTACAAAAATGCTCTATGTGAAAATAAATATCTTCTTATAAATGTGCATTTCCCCTTCAGTCTGACCATCAGAAGATATTGGTGTTGTAAAGTGCTTTCAACACCAATGGTACCTGGGAGTTCAGATATGTGGAATGTATTGGTTGTGGATCGTGTTTCATGTAATTAACATACTGTAAAGATCATCTTCATTAGTTTGTCTTTATTTCACAGATTACACCATACCCTGTAAATAAACGTTAATTAACCAACTATGGACTAGCTAGGCCATTACTAATACACTGTGAAAAGATCTTAACTAGAATACTGTAGAACACAGGGATAATTGCTGATGCCTAGAAGTACAAAATACATAAGGTCTATCTTAAACAATAATAAGTGCAATAAACAATAAGTGCTAGAGTTTGTTAAACAACATAAACAATACCCTACAATAAGTATTAAATTAGTCAGTCAATATGGGAGTAGTGTCAGTTGTCCTTTAAATATTCTGCAAATAGCTGGGTCTTCAGTCTGTGCAGTGCTATGATCTTTTTTTCTATTTATGAGGTGGAGTCGTTCAGATGAATTGTAATTATGGACATTGGATTATTTTTCTTTTTTTAAACATGGTATTTTGCAGTAGCAATTCATATTTCATGTTTTTCATATTAATCAGTCATCACTCCGTGGAGTTCCATGAAAATGGACTTAGAAATGCAGGAAAAAATAAATGAATAATTTTAAAGTACAAATCATTGAACAGATGCTCTAATTCAGATCAATCAGAAAACATTTACAAGGGGCAGTGGTAGCTCAGTGGTTGAGGTACTTGACTAATTGTTAGAAGGCTGTTAGTTCAAGTCCCACCACCACATTGCTACTGTTAAGGGCCCCTGAGCAAGGCCCTTAACCCTCAAGTTGTCTTCTGTCAAATTATGTCTTTTTGTATAAAAAGCATCAGCTAAATACTTTAAATGTACATTACTCTCATATTTTCAAATATAAATTCAACACATATATCATGTTACAATGAAACTTACATGATATGCCTTGTTAAAAAGAGCCTACCTTCCCTTATTGTGGTTAGAATTTAGAACTTGTATGCAAAATGCATAGAGATACATCATGTTAAGGTTGTATGGCATCAAGTACTATATGACTGCTAATCTAAGTCATATTCCTACAAATACAACAAGGGCATGGCATCATCTACAGTACCTTGCAGAAGAGTTTGCTGCTTTAATTGAATGTGAGGTTGCTCTTGAGTTTTTGTAAGAAGACCTTTATCTTTGCAAAAGATGGTGTAGAGTACAACATTTAGCCAATTAATTCTGGCCCAGATGGAAGGAGTATCTGTTAAATCTGCAACAAATATGACACAAGACACACAGAAACGTGAAGAGCAATGATACAGTGAGTAAGATGTGTAAGATGACACTGCACCACAAAATAAGCGGAAGTTGGCCAAGGTCACCAAAGTGTACTCCGGTGAAGATGGGTATGTGAGAAGGCTGCAATTGTTGATCAGTGACTATGCATTAGATGAAAAAGAAAAGTGATTCACCAAGTCAACCTACCTAGAGGCCTATCCACAAGACCATTTCCCTGCGTGAAGCTGAGTAATGCAGCCCTGCTGTTTCTCAACCTTACATGTTCTAGGTCTTCTATTACCCTTATTTGAATCTTATACTTTTCAAGTTCTCAAGTGATTTGGTGAGAGTGTATCTGACAACACAGTGAGTTATGAAGTTAAGCCTTTCTTGCTGAGTTAAAGTATAATAATGTTAATAAAAATAATTGCATAAAAATAAAAACATAGTTTAAGAACATGTTCATAGGAAGAGGACATGTCTAGTGTTGTAGAAGAACCATGATAGAATTGTTCCATGTTGTGATCAGGTTATTATTACTGGGGACGCATTCTGTATTGCCACGAGGGGCAGAGCATTTTTTTTGTGTTCTGGTGAAGAACATTTTCAGTTGAAATAATGTTTGACGAGTTGCAGAGGGACGTTTATCTGTTTTATGTTATAACTTATTAGGTATGCTAGTGAGCTAGCTAACAGCTAATATGCTAGCTAATATTTCAGTGAACGCTTGAGCTAATTATCGCTTAACAGTGTATAGCCTATTGTAAAGTACATTTTGTGGTGTGCGATCTGTTTTAATAGTTATTCTCTGTGAGAATATTTTCTGTATTGCACTAAACTATTTTATGATTTTTCTATTTTATTTATATAGTTCTTAGAGATGTGTTGAAATATTGGTAGTCCAGGTTGGTAGTTGAGTTGTTCGTTTAAGCACCGAGGTTGGCAATTTCTTTGCAGACATTTCGTCCCCATTTGAGGAGACATCATCAGTGCAAATGGGATTGTGTTAGTTGATCCAAATGTTCGCCTTTCAATAGAGTTTGGGTGATGTAATCCAGCATTAATGTTGTTTGTTTGAATTACGTGTGTGGTGGTCTGATTTGGAGTTGTCTGACTGGCTGATTCGGCGGAATCGTTACTGTGACATAGCCTGCCTTCATATGAGCTGATTGGTTTATGTCGTGCGCTACCTATTTGCGCTCACATTGGCTCAGTTTGGTCACTATCTTTAGAAGTGCTGTTGCGTTGTTTTCTCATTCTCAGTGGCTGGTAGATTGGATCTATATCAATACAGTTGTTTGTTGATTTTTCTGTGGAGAACCAGGCCTTGAGGAATTCACTCACAGTCTTCATAAATGGATATGAGAGATATCAGGTCATGTCTTTTGATAGCCAGGGAGTGTTCGTGTATCCTGGTTGACATCCTCCTTCCTGTTTGTCCAACGTAATTCTTCTCGCAGTTGTTCCATTGAATATTACATATGATATTTGTCCTCTGACTTGTTTTTTTGGTTTGGACAAAATCTGTCTCAGAGTTGCAGTTGGTTTGTGAGCCACTGCAATTCCATGTTGTCTCAGTAGTCTTGCTGTCATTTCTGAAATGTCTTGAACGTAATGAATGGTGACTCGCCTCGTTGTTGTCTTGTCATTTTCTTGCTTGTGTTCTTTATATGTGCGCACCTCTGATGGAAACTGCAGCACAGCCATAACCTAGGATTTATTTGTGGACGTACGATCTTCTCAGGTTTTTGCATTATATCTTCGGCAGTCATCCCATTGGTGATCCTTTGAGTTGTTCATAGATTTCTCCTCAAATTTGAAGTAGGTGGCTAGGCATAATTGGAGGATTTTGCATATGCTTTCTGGTGTGAGTGGTCCTCTTGGTAGATGTTCATTATCCAACTTGAGTTTGAGATCTATGGATGTGAATAGTGCAGTAACATCAAATGATAACATTGTTTTATCTTCATCTATTTGTTTATGGAATTTTGGGAACCATCGATCAGATGCTTCAGACGTTTCCACATTTCTTTTGTCAGGTTGTAAGTAGGTGTAATGGGAAGTGATAATCAGTCTTTGCAGATGCATCAATAGGTGAATGTAGTCTGTAGGAGTTGTTTGGCCTTTTCTATGTAGTCAGCTTTATCCAGTATAACTGTCATGCAATCTTTGTCTGTGTGTAGGATGACGATAATTTTATCTGCTTTGAAGGACTTGATTGCCTTTTCTTCTTGTTTCATGAAGGTGCTGGGGTTTTGTTTACATGTTAGTACTGGAACAATCATTTGTTGTATTTGTTGCTGGGTCTCTTCACTGGGGTCTTTTGATTTGAACGCATTCTCTAGACTGGCTAGGAATTTTCTTATTGATGCATCTTTATGCTTGAAGTTGAGTCTCTTTATTAGGACTTGTTGTTGATCGTCTGTAAATAGTTGGTTAGACAAAATTTTAATCCATGCTGTTCATTGTTGCAGCAGTTGTTAGCTACTAACCATGACAACTTATTTTGCAGTGTAGTGTTTTTCTTCTCTCTTGTGTTAACTACTCTATGTTCGATTGCTAAGTTCAAATCATGCATCAATTCTGGACCAATGATATTGGTGCATAGAAGCCTATGTTCCATTAGGCAGTTGTGGTACTTTTTCAAGCGACTATGGGAGTCTGATATCATCAGGTGAACCATGTGTTTTCCGTTTTGTCTTGTTATTGTCCATGCAGATGGGTGGTTGAGTGGTGGTCTGTAACTGACACTTTGAGCAAGTATGTTTTATCGCAAACATTCATGCAGAAATAATAATTGCTCATGCATGCAATTATATAGTTCTCATGGCATGTTTGCAGGCATGGTTGACGGCATGGATGTGCAAAATAAATGCCTGTAATCAGGAACACCTTGTGTTCATGACTTAACTGGAGGGGAGCTAATGGAAGCTACAGCCACTCCTAGCATCCTGTCTCTATGGTAACCTTGTCTCGTATCTATGTTTTGCTTTGCTTCCTGGTTTTGGTTCTGTTGCCAATTCAAAATATTACAAATAATTTTGCTGTACTGTATGGAGAATTAAGCCTGTGGAAAGCAAGCATAGAGGCCGACTTCAAGCCAAGCATACGTCTACAGCAAGTGCGGGATTTACAAAGGAGGTGCCCTGTCCCTGCTGCTGTTCTGCATAGGCCTGAACCCCCTCAGTGAAATCATCAACAAGAGTGGCTACAGGAGTGAATGAGACATCGACTCACTAATCCATTTTACCAGGATATACAACAACAACATTGGAATGCCATTCGGACTGGATAAGTGGTTGGAGAGGCAAAATAACTAGAACTGAGGGGATTATACTACCAGAAGGTAGCATAATGTATGCTGAGGGCAGCTACAAGTGCCTTGGAATCCCACAGGCAAATGGGAACCATGAAGGAAAGCCAAATATGTAAAAAGAGTGAGGCAAGTCCTGAGAAGTCAGCTGAATGGGAAGATTCTGGCTATCAAAAACTATGCCATACCAGTCAAAACATACCCTGCTGTCAAAATAAAATGCAATCCCAACTGATAGGAACAAGGAATATGAAAAGCTTGAGAAATAGCAAGGGTTGCGAGAAGAGCTAGAAAAGATGTGGAAAGTGAAGGAAACTGTGGTTCCTATAGTAATTGGTGCACTAGATGCTATTACCCCCAAACTCAGAGAATGGCTCAGGCAGATCCCGGGAAAAAACAACATCTGAGATATCCATCTATAAGAGTGCAGTCTTGGGAATAGCTAAGATACTACACAGGACCCTCAAGTCCCTAGGCTTCTGGTAGAGGGTCTGAATTTGAAGGAGAAAAGTCTGACCGGAGGAGAGTGAGTGGTTAATCTTATATATATCAGATACCAAGCAGGCACAATAATCTGGCCAAGAGGACTGGAAGTTACCGACATCAAGACCAGAAAACTGCTCATAATGTATGGAGCACTCCACCCAAGATCCAACATCTAAAGGCTGTATGCCAGCCAGAAAGGGGGGGGGGGGGGGGGTCTGTATAGTGTAAGATCCACCACACAGGTGAAAACATCCAGAAATACATCCAATCAAAGTACACGTTTTGCATGGAATTGCTTGGTTAGCATTAAGTGTCATGAGGCTGGCCTAATGTCTATTGGTAAAACTGCTATGCATATAAAGTTATGCATATAAAGTGCTATGCATATACACTGAATTGAAATAAATTGAATAATTAAATTGACCAAATTTATTTTTCATGCCTTGGGACCCTTTTTTCAGTCGTTCTCTTGAACTATATTAGTCTTCTTCTCTCGTACTCACTGTTTCTGCTCTCAGTGGTGAGGAAGTGACTCAGTGGTACAGGAACTACAAACTACGCCCAAGCTCCATTCTGAAGTCATTCTGTTAAGGTCATTAGAGGGTCATTTTTATGCCTGTAACTAAAAGAGGCAACTAACATATGAGGTTATATTCATGTGCACATTTTTTTTTTGGCTAGATAAAAATGTAGTTTGTGACTAGTAATATATTAATAAATTGAACACTTATTACTTTTATAATTTTCAGTGACTTGAAATAATGAGGTAAATAAATAATTTGGTAAATAAACTTTGGGAGAAGCAAGTTCAGATGATTCCTTTATTCCCTGTTAATGTACTCTGTACATTACAGAACTGCCACATCACTATTACATGGATACAAAATACAAAAACAATGAAAGAATACACTTTTGGGTATATTTTCAACTACAAACATTTTATTTTTGAATACTAAAACAACAGTAAACAATTTGTTGCTAAATTAAGTCCAGACATTTGCAGAATTAAATCCAGAAAGAAAAAAAAAAGTTGAAACTAACATTTTCTAATGAATTATATATTTAAATATGCAAAATTTTGGTCTGTAACTTTTTAGATTTAAAATGGATGTTTATATAATTAAAGCAGGTTTATGTTTGTAATGGTTAGCTGTAAGGAGGTGGACGCAAATGCGGAGAAGATCAAGATTTATTAGGTGCAAATCAAAATTCAGGGTCGTCAGAGCAGTCCAGGGTCATTGAGCCAATACACAGAGTACAGGGATGCATGATAAACACACAGTAAACAGGGGAAGCAGGCTATACAGAGACTAGGAAGAAATCGGAGGCTAAGAAACAATAAGGCTAGGAAAAACAGTCAGACTAGGATACACGGAGTACAAACTTATGGGCATACAGATACAGGCTTTCCAACACATTCAGTCATTCAACCATCAAATGAACAGCAAAGACAGAGGGCACAAGACAGGGTTTAAATACATGAACTTAACAAGACTAGAAACAAGGAATAGGTGAATGTAATGACAAGCATGGAAAATCAAACAAGTGGTGGAGAAAACGAAACTAAGGAATGGAACCAAAAAAATACATAAGACAGGGAAACCATGGAACATGGAAGCTAGGAGGGACCAACTGTCACAATGGTTTACACTTTTTCAATACTAATTGCAATTATTCCAGTCTTGTGAGGTGTTTGAGAGTGGCATATTCTGTAACAGATTTTTCCTCACTGCAGGTGACTGTTGGATTACTGGGAGAATCTGGATTCCTCTTGAAAGTCACAGTGGCATAAATGAGGCCTTGGTCTTTGGGTAGTTGTGAATGGAGATCTTCATCAGGACTGTTAGTGGGTGGTGAAGACCTCACAGGTCCAGCAGTGTGTGAGTCAGAGTGGTGGAGAACCTGAGACTGGACAAGAACACAATCAATTCACTTATAGATGTGGAGGCACAGTTTAAGTCATGTGTCTGAAAAGGAGCTTGGTAACATGCAGGCCCTTAAAATGACATACACAGGTCCTCCACTCTGAGGGCTTTGGAGTATGGTGTAAAGTGTCTGTTTCTCAGGTATAAACTGGCTGTGTCTCAGGTGTAAAGTGGCTGTGTCTGAGGGACGTGCATGTTCGCCCCCACTGGTAATAAATGAATGTTGTTCTTTGTGCTAGTACACATCTGATGCTGAGCAAATGGTAATTGAATCAGGCACTCAGGAATGCCCAGATTAGGAATTCAATATATGATGATATGTAGACATGCTGACATTCAGACATGAGGACATTGAGACATGAGCACATGTAGACATGATGACATGCAGGCATGCTAACATAGACGTGATGACATAGACATGCTGACATGTAGAAATGATGACGTAGACATACTGAGTTGTAGACATGATGACATGTAGACATGCTGACATATAGTCATGCTGACATGTCTTACTGCTTAGTTATACCCTCATTTAAGTAGAGGCACATATAAGAACCACAATTCATACTCTGGAATAAAATCTACCCCCTTCAGACCTCTTACCTGGAGCACTGGGTTTTCACACACACACACACACACACACACACACACACACACACACACACACACACACACACACACAGAGGTACTCACTGGTTTGTGGTCTTTAGGCCTCCTTCTGCTTGAATCTGTGCTTGTAACAAATAAAAGGCAAACCGTGTTATCTTGTAGCAACTGTCACAGGTAACTGCAAGTTTGTGTGTGCATGTTTTACTTTGCATATTGTTGACTTTGTAGAACATCATTGCTAATCCTGCCATCAACAGCAGAGCCATACAGACAGACACAGTGATGATGATGATCATGATGATTATGTAGAAACCTGGAGACACATCAGGATAGAAAATAGAAACATCAGGAGCACACACGCGCGCGCGCACACACACACACACACACACACACACACACACACACACACACCCCTTACCCATGTTTAGCCCTCACTGATACACAACAGGGCCACTGGTCAAGCTCTGCTCTTGTAAAGGCCTCTGTGTTGGTGCAGTAATGCCATGTTGTAAAGAAAGTGTATTAGAACCTGTAGCATCCTGGTACCAACCCACTGAAACCCTGCTTGCTTATATTTAACAGGGATGTGGCATGAATCATTATTAATGAGAAATTATTAAAAAAACCTTCATCAGATGTGACTGCTATTGGTGCTGGCGATATGGTCCCAGATGTTGGTGCTGGTGACATGGTTCCAGCTGCTGCTGTTGCATTCATAACTGTGCTGAGGCTTTCTGGTGATGGTTATTGCATAGAAATATATATTTCTTTTATTAGTTTAAAACATGAAAAACTCATAATAACTGAATATTCATTATATTTTAAATTAGGGATTACTCTAATGCATTAAACCTACCTCACATTGCTTTTTGTAAAGCCCAATATTTTAAACATTTTTTCAATTTTTATTTTTATTTTTATTTTTATTTTTTTGGGGGGGGGGATTATAAAAGTTTTAGTTTAATTATAATTGATAGTATAAATATTCATTGTTAAATATTCACTATAAAAGTAAATAAACATAGAATTAAATGTCCTACTAGTGACATGTAGCTGAATCTCTGTGAAGAGGGAGTCATAGCTGACTGATTCCCCTCCATGTTTCACTCCACAGTAAAAACTCCTCCATCAGACTCTCTCACATCACTGGTGGTCACACTGAGAACTTTAGCACTTTTGTCATCAGACATGGAGAATCTGCCTCTAGAAGACATGGTTTCAGTATTAAGGATCTCCTAAAGGTCATCCAGTTTGAGGAATATCTTGTAGTATGTTTCAAACCTCCCTGGATAGTTGCATCTTAAAGTGACTGTCTGTTCCAGACATGCCTTTGTTGATTTCAGGCCCATACAAGTGTCTGTCAGCCATATAGGAAACAAGGATCTGTCAATGGTACTGCGAACCGTTAATCTATAAAATTCTAAATATACTAAATATATGAATATGAATAAACCCTGAAGCTAACAGACACAATATTAATTTAACATACTCAGTGGATTTAATTTAACATACTCAGTGCAGACTATTTATCATATAACTATCTGGAACCAACGTAGTGCTAAAAATATTTTTACTTTTAGTGATAAAATAAACACATACATTTTATCACCATTCTGAACTTTCATGTATCCTCCTCTCGTTGTCCACTTCAAATCTGTACACTCCTGCATCCTGTGGATTTAGCTCTCTGATCAACACTGTGAACTGTCCTTTTCTCTTCCTATATGTATCATGTACCTCTCCTCATAAATGACAATGGACTTGGTGTCTACGTAAATTATGTACTGGCAGCCAGTTTGTCCCATCCTACAAATGCTTGCAGTATTATGAGAACACTGAATGATGATGCTTCCTCCTGAGTAGCCAATCACATCAGAGTAGCCAATCACATCAGTCACCCCCTGCCATTCAGAAGAAAAGGTGTAACTCAGTGACAAGTGGGCTAGGCCTTGAAGCTTCATTATGTACAGTATACCTGTAGGACAAGTATGTAGAAGTGATTGTTCTCCTCCAAATGTGTTCAGCTGTTCTACAAGCATGCCTGAACAGTAGCTCGAAAAAGAGTAGGTGCTACCTAGACATGTTGGAGAGACAGTAGTTGAAAAAGGGGCAGGTGCTATCTAGAAGTGTTGGAACAGTTGAAAGGGGGCAAATTCCAGATAGACGTTGTGGTAGTAAAATTATATCGTATGCAGAAACATATGGATGGTCCAGAATAAACTGGTTTCAGTGTCAACCAGTCAGGAGGCCTCTTTGACAGGCCTCTAGGGCCCTCAGTCGAGGGGGGAGCCTTGGTTCAAGGACAGGACATCCCAGCCAAGCACAGGAAGAAACAATATGGACACCAATGGAAGAACCAATATGGGCATCCATGATATAGAATAGGATCGTCTTTTTTAAAAAATAGAAGTAGTTCAGATTGAACATAATGGTACCAAGAACTGGTTAGTGTAAGTATTGAATATCAATTTGCATACATTGAATACTGTATGGTTTGGAGAACAATGGTGGAACCTGGACACGTATTATGAAAAAATAAAAATGGTTATGTAAGGGTCCTTGAAGAAAATGTATAAAAGGTGTGCCCACCTAAGACTGTTAGACATTCTCCAGACAATGCCTCGTTTGTAACATTGAGCTCAGAATAAAGACCAGACCAGCAATTCCAGCAATTAAATTAATTCCAGAGTATGCATCTTAATTTCTTTTTAGTGTGTATTGAGTAAACAGTCTTGAACTTAAGAAGATCTAGGAACAACATTAATTGGTGGCCCGTACCACGGGGATCAATTGGATCAATTGGCAACGGACCTATGCCGTCGGCAGTACAAAGCACCATCTGACGGATGACCCAAAGCTGCACTGTTCTGTGACCAGGGTCTGAATCCACGTGCACGCACTATCAAAGGTAAGCAGAATACCTGTTAAAAAATTTTGCACAGGTGGTATTCAGACCTTGTCCACAGAGCTTTTAGTCGGGTCTTGGGGGAATTAAGGGTGCAGACTAGGAACTGAAGGAGTGAGAATTGTCTATTAAAAATATAAAAATAACAAAAAAAGGAGTAAAAGTTAGAAAATCAGCTCGTAAAAGTGGAAATGGTTTCACACACACACACACACACACACACACACACACACACACACAAAAAAAAAAACTTACTATAAAGGGAAATAGTGAGAAAAAAATGGTTTAATAAAAATTATGAAGTAAAGAAAAATGTGCAGTGAATAAAGAGAATAAAGAGAGATAAAGAGAATAAAGAGAGATAAAGAGCTCCAGAGAAAAAAGCGCTGAAGAGATGAATGTTAAAAGTTGTGTTTGTTCCAGTTTGTCTAAATGTGGGCACAACGAGTGAGGTAAACAAAATGTGCAGAGAAGAAAGAGAATACAAGAAGAAAAGAATAAAGAGAAAACAAAGAGAAGAATAATAGAGCTTGTGAGTGAAATAGCTCTAAGTGATAAATGCTAAATGTTTTGTCCGTGAAAACTGTTTGTCTTGATGTGACCATCGCAAGTTAATAGATTACCAACAATAATATACTGTATGACACATACCACCATAATAGATTTTCTGGGTTATAATTTAGATCATTTTGGTATGGTTGTATAAGGAGGAAGGCACTAATTTAACAAAGGAAGTGAATGGATAGGCAGATAGATCTGTTTAAACGTCATTAATAACATCTAATTATAAAATGCGTGCACGGAAAATATATGGCCGTGGTTTTAGTAATAAAAATAATATAAAGTAAATGATAGAGGATATAGTATTTAAAATCGGTATCAGTTACAGCAGTGGAGAGCATACATATGAGGGACAAATTAAAATAGCAATAGGAGAAGGGTAGAGTTAAAATATTACAGGATAATACATTTAACCAGAGCGAGTGACGGTTAATAGAATTTTGGAAGAGTGAATATATAATTTACCCAAGTAAGTTCTGGCAACGTCAATAAGTTAATAAGCAGTTAAATCCAACAAAATAACTTAGAATCGAGGAAATAGATTTTTGGCTAAAATAGTCATATGTAGAGCTATTTGTTATGTGGGATGCAGGGAGTACAAATGCATTTTTGGCTTGAGAAAATATATAAAAACTCTGCAGGTGTGGAGTGTCAGCAATCGTTAGAGTTAATAAATCCTAAATTGTAGCAGTTGACTAATGGCATAAATTGGATGAAGCTGAGGTTATATTTCCTCATCTTAGGTTAAGGGAAAGAATAAGGAGGATTTGGATGTTTGACTGCAGTTGTTGTTTAGCCAAGTGCCTGTAAGAGCAACAGTTGGACTGGAGCGGTTACCGTGGGGACCAATTGAACCACTGCCAGTGCTGGATGATGGGAGGCAGTGTAGAGGGTTAGAGATTTTTATAATGATAGACAAGAGACAGGTTTATTGGGATAGAGGTCTGGCCATATTCACCATATTGGTGAACAGAATTAACTCATTGAACTCAGAGAATTGGAAGCAGACAACTGTGCAGAAAGCTACAACTGTCAGAAAAATAATTGCTGTGTTAAACCGGAGTGAGGAGGTCGTGCTCAATCCCAAGAGTCTTCAGAGAGAAAAAGGTCAAGGCACATACCAGTTTGGGTTAGAACAAAGACTGGTTTGAGAATAACTGGTTGTTGAAAATGACTGTTTGAAATATGACTGTTTACAGAGAAAATTGTTCAATATTTGTTTCCAAAAGAAAATAAATTGTGGACATGTGAGAGAGCAGAGGCAGGTTGCCTGGTTGTGGTTGCCTGGTTGAAGGAGGGTAACACAAAGAAAGGATCAACTGGTAAAAAAGATCAAAGCTGATCCTAATTTGTAGGCTGCTGTACTACATCATTTTAGTCAGGCAGGGGCGAGATGAGAAGTAGAGTTGAGGATACAGCATCTGTTCACTTGACTGACACTGATAAAGGAGGTTTATTTAAATATGGTGCTGTAGTGAATTAGTGGAGGATAACAAGGATGGCTTATCATGATGGAAGGGTGGCTCAGATATACCAGACTTCAGAAAAACTGTGGGAAGAGGAAACAAATTAAAGCTTCTGGATGGTGTAAAAACACCATCATGTGTCAGGGCAGCATGAAAATAGAAAAAGTGATTTTCGATATGCTGTGAAAAAAGAACCATTGTATAAAATACCAAGACCTAATCGAGAGCTAGATGCTGTTATGACATGCACACATAATGCTTATGAAGTGATTGGTGAACAAGAACGCTGATTATAAGGCATGATACATATGATGTATCATGCTTTACTTGCCCCAGATCTAACAAAGATCATACTAGAGGTTCACTCACAATGGACCCCATAGTGACACACAGCAAGTGAGGAGCATAAGTGAATGATTTAAATGTACGCAGCAAGTATAAATGTTGGGAATTGCAAGTATAGTAATGTTTTTTGTTTTACCAGGGAGTTGCTGTAGGCTTTGTGCTGATACACAGAGGAGTGTAAGGGGGCCGTACTTCAGGGCTAGGAGAATGAAAGAATGAAAGAGAATGAATCACTCTTATGAAAAAAATGGAACAACATGACTAAAGAAAAAAAAAAAACAGTGGCCAATGAGAGCATATTTTGATGAAGAAACCTGCCGAATAGTTAAACACTTTATAGAACAAAGAAAAAGTAAAAACCAGTGACGTGAACTGACAATACTGCAAGCATTTGAAAAACATGCAAGACAAGTAAAAGAAAAATAACTGGATTACAAGAAGAATAGTGAAACAGAGGAAAGCTATGGACAACATCTTCAAACAGCAAAAGAGAGACCACCGCCCCATGCCCCAAAACAAAAGAAAACAACAAAAATGTATCCACTGCTAGCAACAAGAGAATGGACTGAGGCAGCACATAGTGGTCTTTCCAGGCCAGTGACTTGAAGTGTCACTCATCAGACACCACCTGAGGCCACCTACAGACAGTGAGGATTCTGAACAAGAGTCTTGAGGTAAACAGTCTTGAGATAAACTCTGGTAAACAGTCATTCAGACTCCAACATAAATAACACAGTAAGGGTGTGAGCCTAGCGCTGCCAATACTATCTCCATTAAACATCCTGCGATGATTAAACTACAGGTACATCAAGAACTAACGAGTCAATCATAAAGTTTTAAAGGGACATTAATGGACAGCACATTGCTTCTTTTGATTTTTATTTGTACTGTAATTATATCTACTATTTGGTTTTCACACAGAAGGAACCCAGTTGATTGTGATAACATGTCAGGCTGTGATCTCACTGTTATAGTGGGCTTAAATCATATGAGTATTCTTACCTACACCAACCAGACAGGTGCCCAGATGTATGTACGTTGTAAACGCAGTGTTGCCTCCTCCATGCAAAATATGCTCACAACTTTGTGGGACCAAAGATATATACTGCATTTAAATATCCAGATAATGAATGGTTATCATATGTTAGTTACACTGCTCGTACCATGACAAACGATAATTGCATTGCATGGGCTAAAGAGAAAATCAAGCCAATCATTTCGCCTCTTCCTTTCAACTCCTCCACATGCGTTAGGGGAACGGCATGCACCTTCTGGTGTCCGATGTATAAAAGTTGCACTCGTTATGCTTCAATAAGTAGGCCTGAATAGGTATAGGTATAATCGTATCCTTTCACCCATCCCATGTCATACTGTCGGATGTAATGAAACTGACATTAAGGCAGAATGGTTAAATACTACAATATTTCCAGATTGTTTTTATAGTACGGGAGGAACAGATCCGAAAATTGGAAATTTTTCAGGGAAGTGTGAAAAGATTTGGATTTCAGATCATGCCCCCAGCTGTGTGAATGGTATAAATGGTACCCCCAAGTATTTTGATAGTGCAACTGGTAAAATTACATACTCGAGAATTTTGCCTAGTCATGCCCAAATCACCACTTCTTGGGATGATATAGTGGTTCCTGATGTTTATTGGGTATGTGAAGATTATATGTGACCCTAGCAGCCAAATGGACAGGTTTATGCGCCCGAGTTATGCTAATAGTGCCATGTTCTATGACTCCAGTACTGGAATCAGCATTAACAGAAACTCATCATTATGCTCACCAAATACATCATCACATTGAAAAATGTGCTGTAGTACCAGGAAGTTTCAATGATTAATACACCTTGATGCTATTGGAGTTCCTAGGTGGGGTTCCAAATAAATTCAAGGCCAGGGATCAAATTGCAGTGGGATTTCAACACTTTTCTGGTGGGTTACGATAAATAAAAATGTAGATTGGATAAATTACAGAAATTATAACCAGCAGCATTTCATTAATTACACTCATGATGCACTAACAGCCATAGCAGAGCAATCAGAGGCTACTTCACTAATGACCTGGCAAAAAAAGTATGGCTTTGGATATGTTATTAGCAGAAAAGGGAGGTGTTTGTGTTCTGCTTGGTCAATCCTGCTGTACCTTCATTCCAAATAACACAGCCCCGAATGGTTCTATTACTATAGCATCAATGAGCTTTTAACACTCTGAAGGTCTTGCCGTATCAGCAGCAGGTGAAATACAGTATCTTACCTTTGATCAGGTAAAGGGTAAGGATAAGGATCTTCATTCTGAGCTAAAGTTTATAGAAACACTAATCCACTGTTTTCAAATGTTTGCAGAATTACTTTATCCAGAAAAAAATTCTGATCATCTTTCTAATTTGTAGGAGTGTGTGTGGGTCCACCTTCTGTTCTCTCTGGTGTAGGTGTTTCCTCATTCTCTGTTTTGTGTCAGAACTCACAGACCCTCCCTCCAGCATCAATGACAAACATAAAATGTTAAGGAAGTGCATTATGGGGTCAAAAGTGAAATGTGACAAGCCATTAGAATAGCATGGCCGTTAGAACAGGTGGTAGTAGCACAAATCTTTACACTTTGTTCCGGTATCATATATGTCGTATATGCCATTTGATCAGAATTATATGCCGTATATATGAATATGATATATGAAATAATATCAGCCCCCGCCCCATCTATTCCAGTGATACCAGTACAACTGTAGAGTAACTATTGTAATGAATGTGCGTTATAGCATTGTACTATACAAAAGTACATATTTTTTAATAATCATATAAATCATTCTATAAACTAACTGGCTTCCATTTCGTGCCCCATGCCTCCAAAGCACTCCTCTGTCAGCTTCTCTCACATCACTAATGCTCAGAAATGAAGACTCCACCCACATGAGTCCCTATGGTGTAGATCACCTTGGCAACAGAGGGAACAGGGTGTTTATGAAGTAGCTGTGTCATTTAGGTAGAGCTGTTCGTCTCTTCTGAGTAACCCGTCACTGCCTTTGGCAGGAAACAGTCATTCATACAAAGTAAATTAATAAAACTGATTGTTTGTCATCAGGTCTCCCAGACCTTTCAGTGAATTCAGAGCTGTATGTGGGCTAAAATAAGGACTAACTGGACTGAATTTGTAATGTAAAGGATTTCCTCTTCTCACACAGGAATTCTATTTTTATAGCTGCTGCTTTATTGACTTTAAATCAAACATTAATAACTGCTAATCAAGACATAATTGTTATCCAAACAATATTTCAGGGCTATATAAATATAAATTCCCATAAAGAATTTTAAAAGTTTCTCACTTCTGATTACTTTTAGTTTAACATAATTATTCAATGCTCCAGACTCTGCACACTGATACACCTTTTTAAGGTCAATTTATTTGTCATGGTGTGACTTAAGTCTTGATTGACATAAAGTTACTTATTCTAAACACAAATATGTAGTGAAATATCTTACTCAGATCCTTCAGAAACAATTTGTATTGTTTAACTTTTTTTCCCCTTTTAGTTAGAAAGTGTTCCTCTCTCTCTCTCTCTCTCTCTCTCTCTCTCTCTCTCTCTCTCTCTCTCTCTCTCTCTCTCTGTGTGTGTGTGTGTGTGTGTCGGGGGGGTGGGCTTTCCATGAACCACGTACACACACACACACACACACACACACACACACACACTTACAATTTAATCAGTGAAAAGGATCAGAAAAAAATGCTTAATCACATAAAGCATGCACTTTCATACTGCTGTCTAAAAAAGCAGAAACTGTCCTTCCTGTTGTATGGTTGTAAGTATTAGTAAGTATTAGTACATTTATATGTAAAGAACCATTAAAGCCAAAGTGCTCTACACAGCTGATCAATAAAACTTAAATTGCACAACATAGACATAAAGCACAACATATACATAAATGTACAAATGATCTACAGAGTTAAAAAAGCGAACCATTAAAAACAAGGGACACTGTGGGCAAAGATCTCACATCCCTTTATAAGGCTGAGTCTGGGTTTAGATCATTACAGGCTCTGGTAAAGTGAAACTATGCTGATGTTTGGCTTTCTTCATTCATCTTTTTCAGATTCACCATCAGCCTGAAATCAAAGGGACATGCTTACAGAATAACTTGTCATACAAAGACATTACACAAACCTCTCAGACATGGCTATTGACCATAAATGTAGAGTAGTCCTCGAGTAGTCCTCTTATATACATGCCGTTACACACTTTAATTAAGCATTATACGTGTAGCACTTCATACAATAGACATTTTACAAAGGACATGAAAAAGAGTAAAGCAATGGAACATAAGAGATAACCAGCAACTTCAGCAATTAAATCAGCAATTAAATCATCTAGTGCTGTTACTTAGCAACAAGAGGTCAGCAGAAGGATATATATGAATTGTGAAATAATGGTGCTGTTATCAGATATGACAGTTATTTGGAGGACTTTTTAACTGTATGGGTCGAACTTAGTGTTGTATTAAGTGGAACAAAATTGCATTGCATGAGTGCATCATACAGGAGAGGGCCTGAGTTTGTAGGACAGGACCAGATCAACAATACTTCACAAAGGAATTCTGGACAAACAGGGACTTAAATACATGTGAGACTGTGGAAAGTAACAAAACACAAGTTACACAGAGCGGTCATGTAAGGGGTTGTAGGTAAGCCTACAGGGGGAGCCTACAGTAGGTAAGCCTCCAGGGGGAGACTGTCAATGGGCTCAACAGCAGGTGGCATCTGTCTATATATAGGCTTCACACAAAACTATTTTGAAGTCTTGGTCATGCTGCTAAGCTCTGTAATAAACAATATCTTAAGTGGGAACTTCATTAGAATTGGCCTGTTTTGGTTCCTTACCTATTCTGAGTATAGGAATTGTGTTTTGGATTGGCGGTTCCGTATAGGAAGGGTGTTTTGGATTCCTTAGTAATACAACTTTTAGCAGCTGTAATAAATAAATCATGACACATGGTAGATTTTAAATTACTTAATTATCAGTCAGCTCAAACTTCAGAACAAATCGCTGATATTTGACCTAAGATATAACAGGTTCATGTGAGGTGGGAGATGGCCATTCACTTGGGTAAAGAGGTAGCTCATGTTTATTTAACGTAATTCCAAAGCCAACATCATTATAACAGTGCAAGATAGCAAAGCTTGTTAACAGGGAGACAAAGCAAATAACTACACAGGAGAACCAAACAAAAGATACATGAGAAATTCACACCATGACCAACAACTAAAAATAACATAACAGGAGGTATTAATACACAACAAGATTAGTAGGGGGAAAAAAAAAAAAACATTTTTTGAAACTGTATAAATATAACTGCAAATCATCTATGCAACACTGCAATAGACATTAAGAGTTTGGCTCACTGAGTCTCGATGTTTATCTCTAAAGGCTAAATCTGTTTTGCCTTTATTTGAGTATAAGTTCTGGCAGACCATTTGTTGGGTGCTGGAATCAACATTGATTGGGTCTTTGGTATATGCTCTGGTACACTGAATACGACTGCTTTGTGCTGGGGTCTAGACTATGATAGATTGAATCTTGTTGGTTTATATAGGAATTTGGATTCTCATACACTGCATGGTTGGTGTATGGTCTAAGCTTTGTGATTCTGATTGGTTGGTGCTGGTGTTTATACTCTGGTATACTGAGTCTGATTGGATTTGGTTGAGGTGTAGGTTCTGGTAGACTGATTCTGATTGGCTGGTGTGGTAATCTAGGCTCTGAGAGATTAGTTCCGAGTTAATCTCGTTCTGGTTTCCAGGTAGATCACAGCAAGACACACACGACTGAAAAACAATTCATAGAAAGACATTTATATTTATATATTTACATTTATATAAGACATTATATTCATCATCCATTTTATAAACAATAAACAATACAAATCTAAAATGATGGTTTTAAGTAACGTCATTTTTCTTTTATATACCCCATATCTCTTTATGCATTTATAAACTGCACAGTGTTTACTGAATATATTATTATGTCACTTCTTTCAAGGGAAGGCAGTGTCCTGTTTTGTTCAGTATCATTTTAAAACAAATTCGTTTTGTACAAATTCTGTACAATAGGAAAAAGATGACGTTTTAAGACTGTTTGCTATGAGACTTTGTATTCACTGTGCCAGTTTCTCCTGTCTGTGTACTGGGAGAGACAGAACCTGTCGAACAAGAATCAGGAAGTGTCAGCCAATGAGTCAAAGAATTCCAATTACACAGCAAGTACCTTACCCACCAAGCTACTACTTCCCTTCTTTGGCCTACCACTATATGATTTTGGTTAGAACCATTGGGATGGAAGCAATAGTAACTTAACTCATGCTCCAGTGTTCTAACTTCACAAATAATATTTTATTTATTAATTTATTTTAATCAAATACCCTTCATTTATGGGTGATATACATGAATAACAACAAATCATTTACAGTTAATTTTTTATCTTAACACATCTCACCAGTAACATGTAGCTGAATCTCTGTGAAGAGGGAGTCATAGCTGACTGATTCCCCTCCATGTTTCACTCCACAGTAAAAACTCCTCCTTCAGACTCTCTCACATCACTGGTGGTCACACTGAGAACTTTAGCACTTTTGTCATCAGACATGGAGAGTCTTTAACAGACTGTGTGGAGCAGACCATTTCAGTAACAGAATGACCATCAATTTTGAAGAAGTACTTCTGGCTTTGCTGAAACATCTCTGGATAGGTACAGTTGATGGTGACAGTCTCTCCCAAATAACCAGTTATGGTCTTTGGTGCTGTACAACCTGGATCTACCAACCAGATTAATATTAGAAAACACTCATGTGTTATTTTTTTATGTGTAGATATATATGCAAAAGCTTACCAATTTGAGGATTTCAGTGTTTCTCACCTGTGTTCACTTTCAGGTTTATTTCATGATACCACACTCCAGTCTGTCCACAGTAATATGCTCCTGAATCCTGAAAATTCAGCTGTCTGATGGTTACTGTAAAACCTTCAGGATAGCTATATAGAGAATCTATCCTTATGAAACACGGCTGTTGTTCCTTGAGACTTTCTCACATATACAAACTGGTTTCCTATTTTACAAAAATAGTTTTGATACACTCCATGTTGATGGTGACTGCAGTAGATTAAGACGGTTCCTCCAGTGTAGCCAATCACATTAAATCAAACTAAACATTCTCACTTATCTTTCTTTAAAAATACCTCAAATGTTTTCTCATTCTAACTTCCACATCACAGTATGTGGAGTACATTATGTTAGTAACTGCTTCTGAAATATGGCACAACCTGAATCTTAATAAAGAAATAAAATAATCTAATAAATCATTTACATCGCATTAATCCATATTATAACTGACCTGAGACCCAAGCTAATTGTTGATAACTTTGTAGTTTGGTTAAACTGTTCAAATTTTTTCTACAATCACATTCAAGTCAGTATATTTATGATATACTATTTTAACCTATTAAGAAACAATATGACTGGTTTGTACTGGGATTACGTCCATAGTAATTTTATTACTACTTCTGCATTACAGAAACAGTAGAATAATTTGCTTGTTCAATGCTGTTATTATATGGCCAGAGTAAAAACAAAAGGATGTAGAGTAAATCTTATGTATTGTAAAGGATTGGTAGATGAAACCCCTACACATTACATTTTTTCCTTTTTTGTGCTCAGTCATAATTGGAAGTCACTTTAGATAAAAGTGTCAGCTAAATGCCGTAAATGTAAATATAGTGATTCTAGTCAACTAAATAAATCTTATTTAATGATGTTATCAAACTAGCCACTTTCATGAGTTGAAACTGAATTATTAATCATTAATAAATTAGTTAAAATTAATATGTTTATTAATCAGGGTTGTGCACCAATCAGCCTTATCCACTTTGATTGACAATGTATTAAAGTGTTAAAACCACTACAGTATCATATGAGGATCCACATGAATTCCAGGCCACTGACCCTAAATAAATGCTTATTGTGGTTGGAGATTTGAACAAGACAAATGTCTATCAGCATATTTCATGCACCACAAGAAGAACAAGCACCTTATGCCACAGCTACTTTTAAAACTGGCTACAAAGCTAAACTGGTAATGCCAATTTGGAGCTTGCAGCCAGGCTGTGACAAATAAACTCAGCTGTTGTGTAAGTGGCCATACAAGCAGCCTGCGGTCCTTTAGGCTTATGTTGTTGCTGATGTTGTTGCTGTTATTATTTTGTTTTTGATTTCTCCCTTTTTCTGTCAGGTAAGACTTTTAAAAAGGAGATATTTTGAGGGTTTTAAAATGGAGATATTTTGAGGGTTTTGCATGATGCAGTAGTTCATGAATTGCACTGAGGCCAAACCAAGTGGCTGATGCAAATGTGCAGAGTGTATGCAGAGTGACTTCCTGTTCTTTGTTGTTTACAGTGAAAACTCCTTTTTGTGTTCTTTCTACAAGCTGTGGTAGGGCTATGGTAGCTCAGTGATTAAGTGGTAACTAATATTCGAAAGGTTTCAAGCTCAAGCCCTGCTGTTGGGAGCCTAAGCTAGGCCCTTAAACCTCAATTGTTTAAATTTTGCTCAGTCATAATTAGCAGTATTTTTGGATCAAAGCCAAAGCTAAATGCCATAAGTGTGTCCAGAGGATGTACTTTAACATGTTAGGTAGAAAAGTTTCAATGTGACACAAGAGCTGCTGTAGTACTCCATCTAATATCCAGTTGTCAACAGAGCTCCGCCCACTCCTCCCTCTTATGATCTTATTTGCACGTAGATCATGATGTATTTGTTTTACATCATACATCTTTCATCATATTCATCTAATATTCCTCATGTGTTGCATTTTGTATTTGCGCTCTATCAGTCATTCTGTGGTTAGTTTTGTTGCAATTTTCAATAAAGAGTCTGTGCACTACTGTTCTATTCTGTGTCTGACTGAGGCCTATTCAGTTCTTGTAAGATGTCTGTCACCCTTGTGTTGTGTGAAAACTCCTTTCTTATTCACTAAATGTGCTCAGAGTCTACATGTCAGTGCATAAACTGAGACACAACAAGGTTCCAAGTTCGATTGTTGTCGACCCCATCAGTCCATCACCCTGACACCTCTATTAAGCCCTTCCTTTGAAACTGACTCAGAGCGATCAGAACCACGAGACACATGAAAAGTTCCCTTGCATTTATTGCAGGTTAAACAATGTTTAGCCTCTAGGCTACACTTAAAGGGTCATCTAAACTGTAAACTATATATTGCACATCACATTCTCTAAGATAATGCTCATAAATGTTTGGCCATCTTCTGTGGCAGACTACAGCCTTGGAGATTATAAAATAACATATAAAGCAGAGGCTTTAGAAACTCAAGTGGAATCTTGCTTTACAGGCATTTACATGAGTGATTGACATCCTTTACTATCCCGTATCAGTATGCAAGGTTTGCTTGAAGAATTCCTTGTTGGTGGGAGAAGATAGGGTTACAGCATTGGTAAGTTTATTCAGTGCATGGGGATCAAAGGGGATTGTGGGTAACTGTGCAATGGCACAGAGTGTTTGCACAAAAGATAGATTTGTGCCGAAAGTGGACTTATACTGCTCATCTTGGAAGTGCTGCTAATGACAGGCATATCAGAATCATGACACAGCCCTTGAATATAACCAGGGAGATTATAGCATGAGGAAGCAAAGCTGGAATTCAAATGTTTAGCACAGTTCATCTTCCTGTGCTGAATGTTGCAGCATATTCAGTAAATTACTGTACAGAGACTTTACAATTGCTGTTACTGTGAAGAAACATTATGACCATGCTGGAAATGTAGAAATGTTAAAATGTAGCAATCGCTGAATTGGCATTAGATGTTATGCTACTCTGCAAAACAATTTCAGCAGCTTTTTAAAAGTGAATATTATATATATATATTTCACATATTTAAAAAAAAATTCAAATTAACTTACTGAATATGCAACACTACCTGCGTAGGGCAAATGTTTCATTTGTATCAGAGTGGTTGGTGGCTCAGAGGGAGTTATGGGTAACTGTGAAATGTTTAGGGGATCAGAGGGATTTGTGGATAACTGTGCAGTGGCATATACAGTGTTTAGGGTGTCTGGGGAGTTTCAGGGTTCAGAGAATTCTGTAGATAACAGCAGCTGTGTACATAATGCTTGGGGAGCAGAGGGGATTGTGGGTAACTGCGCAGAGGCATACACAGTGTTTGGGGGGTCAGGGGGGATGGTGGGTAGCTGTGCTGTGGCGTACACAGTGTTTATGGAATCAGAGGGGTTTGTGGGTACTTGGACAATAACATAAATTGGAGTAGTTTCACAGTTTTCACTGGGCTCCGGATCTTTAATCTCCTCATAGTCACAGTCAGGTTGGGAAATCTGAGGAAAGAGACAAACTTTTAGAATAAAAAATAGCCAGAAATATACATACACATATACATGCATACATTCATATACACATACATGGATACATATATACATACACATATACATGCATATATATACACATACACATACATACACATATACATACACACATAAATATATACATACATATTCATATATACATGAACAGATACACACTCACTTTATCAGTGTTTTGAGTATCTCTTTTGTTTGATAAACAGGGTGATCCTACAAATACAAAATAATCATCAGAATAACTAAAGACCTTCATTAGTGATTAATTCAAATCAAAGGAAAATAATGAAATTCAATATCAAGAATATAACACTGGATTAGGGTAATAATAATAATAATAATAATAATAATAATAATAATAACCCCTTTTGCACTTCAGCATGTTGTTGCACTACACTGAGCAAGCAGGTTTGTTACATTTACATTTGTTACATAACTATGTAAGTGTTCCTCATACACTGAATTATACCTTGCATGTTGTAGCATTTTATTTTGTAGACCAGAGCTGATCCTACAATCAGCAGCAATGGTACACACCCAGTGATAATGACAGAGGGACCTGGAGATCACACACACGCACACACACACACACACACACACACACACACACACACAGTGATGATGGAGGAACCTGAAGATGAGATGCATTTATACATTTGTAAGAAAAAATAACTGCCGGGCTACATTCATTTGCAAAATAACTGCAATAAAATCTTTTTTTTTCATTTTCTTCTAAATTTTTCAATTTTTTCTAAATTTTTCTTTTTTTTTTTCTAACCTGGTTTCTGCATTTCTCACCTGGCATTTTTTGTTAGATAAATAAGACAGTAAAATCTGAGTCTAGGTTTGTCTAAATGTGAATTAAATGTAGAAGCTAGTGAGAACTAGACCATTGCTTTTTATGCACTAATGTGTGAAGCCATTGAATTGAAAAAAAAAGTGTAATGTCCTTCTCCCATGACTGTAGAATGAAAGGGTGAGCTATGGTTGACTTCTTACTAAAATATCCTTCATTAGAACTGATTGCTGTTGATATGTTCCTGTATATGGATGCTGATGCTGATGATATTGTCATGTAGACTGTCGTTTGCATTGAGGTCTGTGTTCCTGCTGCTGTTGATATGGTCATGTAGACTGTTGTTGGTGATGTCTGTGCTTCTGGTGCTGTGTGTTTTGGTGGCGTTGGGCATGTGGTCCTGGATGGTGGGGTTGTTGGTTTCTTAATTGTGGTGCAGATTGATGCTGGTGGTTGATTTGTTTTGCCTGCATTTTCAAAATTAGATGTATAAAATATGAATATAATTATATGTTGAAACAATAAATACACATTATTATTATTATTATTATTATTATTATTATTATTATTATTATTATTATTATTATTATTATTATTATAGTCCTTTTCACCTTGATCTTCAAACCTCATATTTCTTTACATTAAACAACCTTGACTTTGAAGTGAAAATGAAATTAAAAGATCAAATAAACATGCATTTTAAAAAAACAAAAACAAAACAGCATCATGTATTTAATCTGGGTTTAAAAACACCTATAGATCTTGCATTCCAAATGATCTCTGGAATACTGTTCCACAGTTGATGAACAATGTTAGATAAACCTCTTCCAAGAACTGAGTTGTAAATTATTTTATTTATTAACAGGCTCTAAGTGTTCTAGATGGCATGTAACTCTAAGAGATCACCAAGATATGTTATGCCATTGAGGGCTTTAAATGCAATAAGTTGTGTAGAATGGCATGCTTTGTTTGTGTGACCCTCTTCTAGTAAGGATGCAGGCTGAAGGCTGAAGAGTCAGCATGGCAGCATGACACTGCAGAAGTCTAAAATAATCTGCACACTCTAATGCAATCTAAACTGATTTTCCATAGTCTAATCTAATCTACAGTAGTCTGATCTAGAAGTTATGAAATAATGTACTACCGTGTTTTATGCAGGATTTGCATGTTTCTTCATTTGGAAATGTTACTTAAATATCAATATGCAGTTTTTTAGATGTTATTTATATGGAATTCAAATGGCAAACCGCCTTCAAGCCTTATACCAAGATCCTTCTAGCAGTTGAATAAATTTAATTTCAATGAATAACCACTAAGATCTCAGATGAAATCTACAACATTCACTTAGTACCAAACATCAGGCCTTCTATTTTACTAGTCTCCAGCCTCTCGGCCCAAAGCCCCTCGCTCAATCCCCGCTACATGAAACTCATCTGCTCCCCACCAGTCAGCATCCCTCACACACCTTGGCCATGCCAACATGTTGCATGGGCAAATGTGTATAGACAGACAGGGAGGTTGGTTTTACTCCCAAGAAGGTGAGTAAAACACCTTTACCAAGTTCCTGTGTAATGTTAATTTTATTTACTGGTGCAGTAAAACCGCAAGAACATCTTCTGGTTATGGTCCCTTCTAGCTGCTTACGACTTTTGTCCTATCTGAGTAAATTCACTAGATATCGAAAACACTGAGATCGAGCTAAACACAGGAAGTGCAATGACTCTGTCTACTTTTTGTATCTTCCTTTGTTCACAGATTGTTCACACCTCCTCTGTGTACTCACTCACTGACTCACTCTCAGATTATCTTGATCATTCACTCATTTACTCACTCACTCTCAGATTCCTCTGTTAATTCAGTCACTCTCAGATCCCTTACACTCAGATTCTCTCATACATTAAAGTGCCCTGGGAAATTAAAATTGTCATGGGATGCTCCCCCCCACGAGTCACGTGGTACAGTCTGCCGCGTACAGGGGGGTTTACTTATGTTTGTAGCCACACCCCCGTGAAGGCACGCACTTGTACAGGGTTAAGTGTTACTGTGTGTCTGTTTATTAAACCCCTGTCACTGCGTGCATCATTGTTGGTCATTGTTTGTTTATTAGCGTCTGAAGTGTAATGTTAGGATCCATGTTTGTCTAACCTGTGCTAAAGTCTTAATTGTTAGTGTTAAGTGTTTAGGTTTATTGTTAATGTTGTGTGAGTGCCACCGTAGTCTTGTATGTTATATGTCATTAAATGTTTCACACGTCGAGAGAGTCTGTGCGTCCTGCTCCACACCCTGCGGCACTCGGCCAATGTTGCAAAAATGAGTTTGGGGTTATTAATAATGATTAATTTTAGTATTTACAATTTTGACTAGAAGTATTTAGTTCTTTTAGTTCTAACAAAAAAATAAAAATAAAATAATGGATACTCAAAACGTGTGAAAAGTTCATGTATCTCACCAGTAACATGTAACTGAATCTCTGCATTCACTATTTGTTCAATTCCCAATGCAAAAATAAATAATCATTACATAAACAATGGTGAAAGGTTCATGTATCTCACCAGTAATATGTAGCTGAATCTCTGTGAAGAGGGAATATCTTGACTGCTGTTTGTCCTTCACTCCACAGTAATAAACTCCTCCATCAGACTCTCTCACATCACTGATGGTCACACTGACAACTTTAGCACTTCTGTCATCAGACATGGAGAATCTGTCTGCCTGAGACAGTATTCCAATAGTATGGATCAGCTCTGTAATAGAGGGGCTTTCCAGTTTGTAGAAGAACATGTGCTTTGTCTTAAGTTCCTCTGGATAGCCACAGCTGATAGTGACATTGTCACCTGGATAAGCCTTCACTATTTTTGGTCCCTTGCAGCAGGTATCTACCAATAAGAAAAACAAGCAAATACAGAAAGGAAACAAAGAGTTCATCTGTACCTTTGCTCTGAACTCCTTCTTTAACAATGAATTTATATGGAAGTGGGGTGTCATTGTGATTAATCTAAAAGTGCTCCAGTACTCAAACATATTCCAGTTCCTCACCATTGCGAACTTCCATCTTAATCGCATGTGATTGTGATTGGTCCACTCCAAATGTGTACATTCCAGCATCCTCTGGGTTCAGCTCTCTGATAAACACTGACAGTTTTCCTAATGGTTGTCTATAAAGCAAAAATCTTTCCTTACAAATACTGAGCTTTTTGGTCTGATTATATGTTATATATTGCCATTTAGTTTGTTCCATCTTGCAAATGTATATTATACTGTTGGTATCATAATTCCATTGCACACTGGAGTTTAGAAGGACACTTCCACCTAGGTAACCAGTCACAACAGAGCCACAAACTACACCTGCAAATCAGAAAAAAAAAATTTCTTTATGTCACTTTGCCACTTTTATATATTCGCCTTAAGTGTCACATTAACAGGAACTAAAATAGAATAGCCGACCTGAGATCAGGTAGAGGGTGAAGATGAGGAGACACTTCATTATGAACTGTTCTGTTCTCAAATCCTTGCAGTACTGTTCTTATAGTGTATTGCTGTATAAAGCTTGTCTCGGTAATATGTACAACTCTGTTTATGTGTGTCCACCTTTCGTTCTCTGGTGTGGTTGTTTCCTCTTTTTCTCTGCTTTGTTTCAGAGAGGCTCAACTTCACAGCCCCTCCCTAAAGCATCACTGACCACATGGGAAATTATTCAGTGTAAAAGGGTTAAAACCACTACAGTATCACATGAGGATCAGGGTGAATTCAGGCCACTGGCCCTAAATAAGCCCTAACTGTGGTTGAAGATTTGAACAAGACAAATGTATTATTAGCATATTTCTTGCACTACAAGAAGAACCTGCGCCTTACACCACAGTTTCTTTTAAAACTAGCTACAAAGCTAAATTACTACTGCCATTTTGGAGATTGTAGTCAGGCTGAGACAAATAAACTCAGCTGTTGTGGAAGCTGCCATACAGCCTTCCTCTGGTCCTTTAGGTTTTTGTTGTTGTTGATGTTGTTGTTGTTGCTGTTCCTATTTTTCTGTCAGGTAAGGTAAGATTTCTAAAACTGTTGAGTGTTTTGCATGATGCAGTAGTTCGTGAAAAGCACAGAGACTAAACCAAGCAGCTGATGCAAATGTGCAGTCACTTCCTGTTCTCTGTGGTTTAGAGCTGTGAAAACTCTTATTTGTGTTCTTTCTGCTAAGTGTGTCCAGAGGATGTATTTTGGAATGTTATGTACAAAAAGTTCAATTTGACACTAGAGCTGCTGTAGTACTGTAGTTGTCAACAGAGCTCCGCCCACTCCTCCCTCCTCTGATTGTATTTGCAGGTAGATGATGCTGTATTTGTTATCATTGCAACACCCCCCTGGTAGCATGCCCCACCCACTCCCCTCAAAGTTGACACTATTTAACCCAATCATACTGACTATATTTAAACCCAACCCTTGTGCCAAGGCAACCACCGAGTTTTGCATCATACTCATCTAACATTTCCCATGTGTTGCATTTTGTATTTTCACGCTATCTGTGATTAGTTTTCTTTTAATTTTCAATAAAAGTTTGTGCATTACTGTTCTATTCCTGTCTGATTGAGGCCTGAGTTTCTCTAAGATAGTCATTCACAAAGGAGCTTACAATATATATCTCTGCCAGTCAGAGATTACTAAGAAAAATATTACATAGGTGTGTCAATTAACGAAGGTAATGTTTGATGTTGTAGTATGCTCTGGTCCCATTCCAATGTGGTGTGGCAATATAACATATATGTGGTTATATTCACTGAACTGCTGGATGTGCAAGTAGTGCTCACAAAACAATGTGGCGTTCACAGATAATTGGACCACATTTGAGGACCGGTCTGGACTTTTAGGACGGGATGGTATCCAACCTACTAGGGAGGGTCCTGCTCTCCTCTCTTGTAGCATAAGCCACAGTCTTATTACAGACTTAATCTATAGTTAATTTATGACAATCCAGAGTGGAGGTCAGGCAGCAGATAAAAAGACTAAACCAACTGTCTATGAGATGTCATCCAAGGTTCAGCATATTGAATGTGTCTGTTGTCTGAGATAAGGTGATTTAACCAATAAATAAATAAATAAAACTTGGAAAACCTGTCTTATTATCTAATTAGAATTAAAGTAAGTGACTCACTGAACACTGCCAGAACCTTTGATCTAAAAGATCCCTAACATCAAAAGCGCTCATGATAAATGAAATCCTAACAGATCATAGGTTTAAGCACTCTGTCTAACAAAAACTTGGATCAAGCCAAATCATAGCATAGCTTTAAATGAAGCAATTCATTCTGGCCACAGCTATGTACACCTCCCCTCATCTAACTTGCTGTGAAGGAAGCAGTTATTTATAGTGACAAATTAGACTTAAACCAGAAGCTGGTTATGATTTCAGTTCCTTTGAAATTCTTTTTACCAGCATAAGGGATGTAGCGAGTGATAAGAAGTCCACCCATCCTCTTCCACTCATTGTTATTTATGTGCCACCTGGACAGGATTTATTAATGAGTTTGCAGATTTCTTCGCTACTCTAGCCACTCTAGAAGAAAGAGCCGTTATTGTTGGTGATTTAAACATATACTTTGATAGTGCCCAAGACCTCTGAGATTGGCCTTTAGTTCTATATTAGAATCAGTTGGTTTCACCCAAAGTATAAGAGAACTCACACGCTCTGGTGGACACGTTTGATTTAGTACTGACATACGATGTAGACACAGAGAACTTAGTTATACTACCCCAGTCTGAAGCCATCTCAGACCATTCACTCATTTCATTTGAACTACATATGAGCCACAATATAGTAAAATCCCCTCACTACCACACTTGATGCATGGGCACCTCAGCCACTGCATCTAGATTTATTGCAAATCTCCCAGATTTATCATTTACCCTCAAACCCCACAGAATTTTATCAAATGTCTAGACACTTAGAATCAATATTTTGCTGCATACTCAATGATGTTGCTCCATTAAGAATAAAAAAAATTAGGGACAAAACATTAGTACTTTTTAGTACAATGATCGTATTTGTGATGTAAACAGAACACTGGACAAATAGAATGTAGATAGAACTTGTAATCTTCCAGCTCACAGGGAATGAGAGCCTTCTCAAGTACAGAAAATAATAAAAATAACATTCTGTTCACAGCATCTTTGAACAAAAATTTGCATTACACAATACTTTACTCTACTTGTTCTTCTGGATAAGAAGCAACTTCCCCTCTAGTTTCAGATAGTTTCAGCAGTGCTTTTGTCTGATGCTATTGCATCACGGATATGAAGTATGAATACTTCATATCATCCACATACTTTTCACATCATACACCTCAAATACACAACCTTCTGTCTTCTCTCTTTTTCCGTGTTCATCACGTATGTCTATGGTGCAGCAAGAGATAACTGCAACTGCAACTCACAGCAGTCTATGTTTTTGTGCTGCAGTCTACTCATATTTTTGGAAAGATTTGGGCATTGTGTTTCCTTTCATATATATGGCCAGCACTTCTTTCATACATTCGGATCACCTCCACAGGATCACCAACTAAAGAAAAGAGAAAACAGAGACAATGACAATTTTCTAATAGAAATTTGGTTAAAGCCCAAATAAAAAAGTGAGTAAATGGTGTATAAATGTGAAACGTGAAACTATCAAGATGTCAAAATACAAAAAGCAAAACAAATGGGCTTAGAGGCCAAACTAATAAAAACCTCTGCGCATATGTGTTAAACAAATGAAAACAGAAACAATTGTTTACCTGGTTTTGTTTAGGTAAGACAGATCAGATTGCTGAATTAAATATTACTTTGTTTCTTTGTTTTGGATTGCTTGTACCATTATTTTAGACATAGCTACTTAAGTTTATTATTAAAAACATGTAAAATTAGTTATTTTAACTTTTAGGGGAGAGAAACTTAAGGCTAGAACTCCATGGTGTTTAAGATATTAAAACTATCTGATAAAACTAGTTAAATGCAAGAGTATGTCCTAACAAGCTATGTACATTACTTAGATGAATACTGGTCACCAAGCAGCTGTCTTATGTTAGAATGCATATACTAGCAGTTTTTGGTGTAATAACAGACAACAGAGAGGGGTTCAAGCTGGCAATTTCCTAGTCACTTTCAGCAAATCTTCCACTGCATTATAGACTTGGTGTTAAACACATGCGGACTGTAACTCTTGAAGTACACTTTGAAGCTGTGTATGAAAAGTGCGATACAAATAAACTTGCCTTGTAGGTGTCACGTAATTTATTTTCAGTTTGGTACAAGCTTTCTGTGGTTGTGATGGTCGTGGCATCCAACAAACTGTGCCATTAACAAAATAGGATCTAAGCAATTCACAGAAGAGGAGCAGGCCTGGTAAGGCCTGGTTTGCCTTATGAAGCTTTTCATAGCTTTATTCATTCTAGGGTTACCTGAAACTCAATAAGCATCTTACCTCTACTGGCTGGACCACATCTGGTATTGTCATCCATCGTTTCATGGTTGCTACCTGAATCCTGCTATTCTTGCTTCTTGGCCCGTTTGCGAGTATCTGGCGCACTCCGCATGGTACATGCACTGGTAACACACCTTCCTAACGAAAACTAAACAAACGCTTCATTTGCTCATGCGCAGGATGCAGCAACAGTTTCACCTGAAATTGGCTGGTGAGGAGGACTGGATTAAAGGACTGGATTGGCTGGAAGAAAGAAGGAATTTTTTCACAGATGGTCTAGGCAAATATATTTCAGTAAGAGGATCCCAGCTATGACACTCAACACAAAAGTGCTTAGATTAATCCATCTTTTGTGGATGAAATTCTTATATAGCTGTCATATAGCAAATGTGTTTATCATGTTTAGTTGTATACATGTCTGATACTGTACTGAAAGACTTTATTCCAGGAATCTGCTTTGTTGCTTCACCTTTCCCTTCATGCACTGATTTATTTTAAACTAATTGAAAGCAATGGCTTTCAAATACATCATTTTATTCACATTTTTATAAAGTCTCAAAAATCTAAATTTAGTCTGTATCGATAATGCATCAGTGCATTAGTTTAGTTATTACATGGTATCAAATTGAAAAGAAAATTTGTAATATTATCCATCTCTAGCAGTTAGAATTTACATAGAGATTATATATACCACCGATATTCAGTTTGTGTTAGCTTTCCTTCAGCCTTCATCAGTGCTCAGTTAATGAGCACAGAGCTGCTGTTGTCTGGATAAGCCTTATTGCACTATCAACGCAGTCTTAATGCTACACTGAGAATATGACTTGCACTATAACAGATAAGCAACAGTCTGCAATTATTCTCCTGTATAGTGAACCTAAGGCAGATTGAGTTTGTGTGAACTCTTAAGAATTTTGTATATTTCTGCATAAATTTGACCTATGATGTAATTAGATTTTCACACAAGTCCTAATAGTACGTAAAGAAAACCAAATTAAATGAGACAAAAATATTATTATAATATTATATTACTGGTTCTTTATTTATTTGAGGAAATTTAAAAGTATATGAACCTTTGTTTCAACATCTGACATGATCCTTGTGCAGCAATAACTGTCACATTTGCAGTAATTGTTGATCAGTCCCGCACATCAGCTGGGAGGAATTTTAGCCAATTCCATTGTATAGAACAGCTTTAACTCTGGGGTGTTGGAGGGTTTCCTCACATGAACTGTTCATTTCAAGTCCTTTCACATTTTGATTGGATTAAGGTCAGGACTTTGACCTAAATTTTATTCTTCTTTGACATTTAGCAGATGCTTTTATCCAAAGCAACTTACAATTATGACTGAACACAACTTGAGGGTTAATGGCCTTGCATTGGGACAGTGGAGGAGCTTAAACTGGCAACCTTCCAATTACAAGTTGAGCACCTGTCACAGAACACCCTTGTTTGTAGCCACACACCTGTGCAGGGGTTGAGGTTATGTAATGGGGCTTGAACCCAGGGCCAATAGGTAATGACACCAACAGTCTACTGGGTGAGTTACCATACTTTAATGATGGGGGTCCATGTGTAAAACAGTTAGATCTTATAACAGGTAAAAAAAGAAAAGTAAATAACCAAAGGTGGGGAGTTGAACCCCAGCCACTTTGTTGCAAGGCGAACAAATACCCGCTAGACTGTGGCAGCTATAAAACTACCTCCGTATATATCGCCCTTCAAAGGAATGGAGGATGACAAATCTAGAGGAAAATCTAAACACCATGCCGAGCATGGGAAAAGGGAGAACCAAGGATGCCACGGGAAGAATGGCAGCCCAGATGGGGAAAACCCAACTAAAACTTCCCAAACAAAACCAGAAAACAGGGAGGAACTTTAGTGGTTAAGGGGAGCCTCAGGAGAGAGACAGACTTGAGAGGGGAAAACTGGAGAAGAGCAGGGACATATAAAAACACAGACACCCTTGCAGAGCAGAAGTGAGGTGTGGCACAGGGGCTCACAGACCTCAGAGTTACCGGCTAGGAGCTTGGCTCAAAACTTTAGCAAAGACCCAACACTGGGCTTATATAGATCTAGCACAGCTGTTGGGCATCAAGCCTGATTAGTAGTGTGCCTGATTCGAGGCCTCCCTCTGTTGGCCAGAGAGGGCCTTAGCCTGGCACAGACTGTTACATGTTAGGTGCTTGTCTGTCTATTTAAACCCCCACTTGTGTGTGCCTCAGCGTTGGTCGTTATTAATGTCATTGTTCGTATTTCTGTCATTTTTAGTGTTGATGTTGTTTACTATTATCGTTGTCGTTACTTATGTCACTGTTAGTGTTTAAACTGTTTGTATATTCATGTTCACCATTGTCCCTATGTGTGAGTGCCGCCATTATCGTTCGTGTTTTATGTCATTAAATGGTCCACTACGTCAAGGGAGTCTGTGCGTCCTGCTTCCCGCCCATCGACACTCGGCCAACGTTGCCTTAACCACTGAGGTACCACTTCTTCCATTATTCTTTGTTAGAACGACTTGTGTGTCAGGGCCTTTTTTTGGCTGCCCACTGATTTCACCTTCAAATTAACTGTTTATCTTAGAGGTTTGCATATATTTGCCATGTAATATCAAGGCTTCCATTATTAAATAAATGACTATGTACTATATTTTTTATCTGATTTTGTTTAATTGGGTTATTTTTATTGGCTTTTATGACTTATGTGAAAATCTGTTGATGTTTTAGGTATTTATACAGAAATTTCTAAAGGGTTCAATTTTTGAGCACCACTTTAGGAGTGGAAGGTACATGTTAAAGTAGATAAAGTTTACTGCAAAACAACTGAATCATATATTCTTCATTTGATTACATAACCACAGTTATTTTATCTCAGATTTGCCCAGGGTCTTCAACTAAGACAAGTTGGCATGATCAGTGGCGGCATAGCTAGCAGTTCACAAACACTATCCAGGATGGCAGTGTTTACACAATGTGTGCAAAAATTCATCAGTGAAAAAGTACAGCGTGTTGGTGTCGAACTGAGTTTACTGTGATTGATGAGAGCTACTTTTGACATAAATACAAGGTAAAAATGATTTATTCCTATGCTCTATAGTTTTTTCAACACTTTGTAGAGTAATTAAAGTTATTATATCTTAAAATAATTCAGTAAGACTTTATATGAAGTCTGTATTTATAAGCCATTTTAAATGCAGTTATAACTCTTTGTAACTTGGTAATACTGCTTTGTAAGCATAATTATAAACTTCCACAATGCCTCATAATTCATTTATAATGAACTATGTTTAATTCTTTTGTGACAAAAATGTTATAGCATGAGTGTTATAACACTTTGTAATGCATTTTAAAGAGTTAATAACCTGTACATCATTATAAAGGAGACTCAGGAGCAATCAAACAGAAAGTATTTTAGTGGAACATCTTAAATGAATAGAGTGGACTTTCTGGCTGGGAAAATATTGCAGACACAGTCCTCTAGGAAGGCTAGTGAAGGATATTCACAAGCAGTTTTCTGTTTAGTTTCTGATATCAATCTGTTAAAACACTTTCATAAGTTAATTAACTACTTGTTTAAGTAAAACTTAAATGTAATATTGCAAAAGTGATTAAAAATTGAATTGTCTGAAATTGTATATTCAAATTGTTCATGCCTGTAGCTGTATAATATTAAATTAATTTGAAATTTTGGATATACGTTTTGAGTAAGATTAACAGAACTGACATAATGCGGCGAATAAACCAAAATACAATAACATACAGTGTATTGAATGATCACACAGTCTGCCTTTTACTCTGTAACAAGTATACCTTCCATTCCTATGCTGTACTAGTGCATTACTAAGACATTACTGTGTTTTACTTTACATCAGGTATATTAATTCTTTTAATGAGACCTTATAGATGTTTAGTAATGTTTAATAGATGTTAGTAATGCATTACTAAGACATTACTGTGTTTCACTTTACATCAGGTATATTCATTCTTTGAATGAGACCTTATAGATGTTTAGTACTGTTTAATAGATGTTAGTAATGCATTACTAAGACATTACTGTGTTTCACTTTATATCAGGTATATAAAATTCTTTTAATGAGACCTTATAAATGTTTAGTAATGTTTAACATTATTGACTGAATGGAACTGAGAGAACAGCAGTAGGCAGAAATAAATGTTTTGTCACTTAAGAATACAGTGGAAAGTACAAAATATTACGTCAGTAAATGGAAGAGAGTAAACTAAACAAATTAGTAGCTACCACTACTTAAGTGTCATTCCAGCCAATTAAGCTATTACCTAAGACTGCTTTTCCAACCATTCTGTATAACTGCAGCACATGAGTAAAAAACAAGCACATGAACTGAACATATTGAGAACATCAGACGCTGTATGATGAGAACATTTCTCTCACTTAATCCTGACAAAACAGAAGTGCTTCTATTAGGCCCCACACAGCTAGGACCTCACTCTCTAATTACTTACATTACTCTCTAATGACATAAATTACTCTCGAATGACATACATTACTGTCTAATGACATAAATTACTCTTTAATGACATAAACAACCTCAATGGTCTTCAAATCACATCTTCTTTAACAGTTAAAGGTCTTGTAGTGATTATGGATCCCAGTCTCTCATTTGAAGCTCATGTAAGTAATATTTCTGGGACCGCCTTTCTCCACCTCAGGAACATTGTAAAGATTAGGAACATACTCTCTTCATATAATGCAGAAAAGCTAGTCCATGCAGTTACCACTTCAAGACAGGACTACAGTACTTACTAGAACTAGAAAGTTTGATCACACTACTCCTATTTAAGCTATATTACACTGGCTCCCGGTAAAATCTCATATTGATTATAAAATACTTCTAATGATCTACAAAGCACTGAATGGCCTTGCCCCACAGTATCTTAGCAAATGGTTAGTGCATTATGACCTGCCATATCTGCTTAGATAAAAAGGTGCAGGCTCTTTACTAGTACCAAGAATAAGCAAATCTACTGCAGGGGGCAGAGCCTTTTTCTATAAAACTTCCATACTACGAAATAACATTCCTGTAAATTTTCATGACTCAAACACAGTCTCAATATTTAAGGCTAAGCCTATCTGTACAGTCAGGCATTTTATTAAATACTTCCCATCTTAGGTAAAGGTATAGATTTGGGGGTCCATGGGTATTGAGAGTTATGGTAAACTGGGATGTTATGATGCTGTCACCTTTTTTTGTCAGGTTTGTTGACTGTGAGCAGCTGAGTTCTGATGTTTCAGGGTGTCCTCATGCCTGTGTTTGTTTCTGGTTCTATCCTCTTAGCTGTGCTGCCATAGCTATAGCTTCCGTAGTCCATCATTGCACATTATAGTTCCCTAATTTACACACCTTTGTACCTGGACATGTCTAATAATCTAGTCTCTCTTTCAGCTGAGGCACACCAACTAGTGATGTCTTGTTGTTACTGAGCCTCAGTCTGTGTCAGTTGCCATGGCTCCTCCCACCACCCCCTGATGCCACCCTACTGTAGCCCCCGACACCACCCAGCTATCTATTTCTCTGTTACCCTTGACAGACATTATCATGCAAGATGTATATCAGACACACACACTATCAAAACCAGACCAGGACTTCTAGAAAACCGGAATAGACATTCATTGCTTATTTCTTTATTTTTATTATTATTTTTCTATCACTACTTATTCTGTTCTTTATATATATATATATATATATATATATATATATATATATATATATATATATATATATATATATATATATATATATATATATATATATTGTTGTTATTGTGTGTCGGTTGTCAGCCAGAGGAGTATGCCCCCCCACCCTAATTATTATTGATAATAATAATAGTTTTTTTAATAAATTTGAATGTTGTGATGTTAAATTGCAGCAATCGCAGCTTTAAAAATGTTATTAGGAGATCTGCTTTGAAAAACAATTATAGTTTCTTTACATCAACTTCTTGAATATGCTGCAACACATGTGTACAAAGCTGAACTGTGCTAAACATTTGAATTCCAAATTTCTCAGTTGTGCCAGAGTGGTTGGTGGCTCAGGGGGATTTATTGGTAACTGTGAAGCATTTGTGCGATCAGAGAGATTTGTGGGTAACTGTGCAGTGGCATATACAGTGTTTAGGGTATCATGGGAATTTGGGGGTTCAGAGAAAACTGTAGTTAACTGTGTAACTGTGTACACAATTTTTGGGGTGTCAGGGGGGATTTTTGGTAACTGTACAGCTGTTTACACAGTGTTTGGGAGGTTAGAGGGGATTGTGGGTAACCGATTAGCTGTGTACACAGTATTTGCGGGGTCTGGGGGGATTGTGGATAAGTGTATATTTACAAACACAACGTTTGGAGGGTTTAAGGGTATTGTGGGGAAGTGTACAGTGGCATACACAATGCTTGGGGGGTTGGAAGGGATTGTGGGAAAGTGTGCTGTGGTGTGCACGGTGTTTGGGGGGATGGAGTAGATTACTGGTAACTGTGCAACTGTGTACACAGTGTTTTGGAGGTCAGGAGGGATTGTAGGTAACTGTACAATGGAATACATAGTGATTGTGGGGTCAGACAGGATGGTGGGTAGCCTGGCAGTGGCATATATAGTGTTTGTGGAATCAGAGGAGTTTGTGGGTACATGGACAGTAAAGTAAATTGGAGCAGTTTCACGGTTTTCACTGGACTCAGGATCTTTAACCTCCTCATAGTCAGGTTGGGAAATCTGAGGAAAGAGACAAACTCTTAGAATAAAAAACACATCCAGAAATATACATACATAATATACATACATACATTGATATTTTTATACTTAGATACATATACACACACATATACACATATATATCTATATCTGTGTGTGCCTACTACTTGCTTCATCTGTGCTTTCTATATCTCTCTTATCTCTCTTGTGTGATAAACAGGGTGATCCTACAAATGCAAAATAATATTCAGAATAAAGACCTTCATTAGTGATTAAATAATGTCAAAAGAAAATCAAAATTCAATCTCAAGAATATAACACTGTCTTAGGGTAATAATAATAATAATAATAATAATAATAATAATGTATCCGAGTCGTCAAACCCTGTTGGTGAATTAGCAGGTTTGTTACATTTATGTTTGTTACATAACTATATAAGTGTTCCTCGCACATTGAATTATACCTTGCATGTTGTAGCGTTTTATTTTGTAGATCCTGCAATCAGCAGCAAAGATACACACACACACACACACTCACACACACACACACACACACACACACACACACACACACACATAAACACAAATGCAATGATTATGACAGAGGAACCTGAAGGCAAAATGCATTTAAGAAAAAAATACCTGGCTGAACTACATCTGCACTTTTAACCTGGTTTCTATATTTCTCACCTGGTTGATACACTCTACACTTGGTATTCGGCACTTTTTGTTAGATAAATATCAACATAGTGAGATCTGAGGCTAGATTTGTCTAAATGGGATTGCAAATGGATATTTGTCTAAATGTAGATTAAATGTAGAAGCTAGTGAGGATCAGAGAATAGTTATTTATGCCCTACTTTGTGAAGCCATTGAACTGAAAGAGTGAAATGTCTTCTCCCATGACTATAATGAAAGGGTGAGCTATGGTTGAGTTCTTACTAAAATATCCTTCATTAGAACTGATTGCTGTTGATATGGCCATGTATATCGATGTGGGTGATGTCTCTTTCCCTGACGCTGTTGATGTTGTCATGTAGACTGTTGTTTGTGATGAGGTCTGTGTTCCAGGTGCTGCTGATATGGTCTGGTAGACTGTTGTTCCATATGAGGTTTGTGCTCCTGGGGATGTTGGTATTGCCCTGTAGGCTGTTGTTGTTGAGGTCTGTGCTCCTGGTGCTGTTGATATGGTTGTGTATATAGATGTTGGTGATATCTGTTCCAGTGATGCTGATGATGTTCCGTAGACTGTTGCTGGTGATGTATGTGTACCTGGTGCTGTTGATATGCTCTGGTAGATTGTTGTTCCCAATGAGGTCTGTGCTCCTGGTGCTGTTGATATGGTTGTGTATATGGATGTTGGTGATGTCTCTTCCCCTGATGCTGATGATGTTGTCCTGTAGACTGTTGTTCCTGATGATGATGATGATGATGATGATTATTATTATTATTATTACTATGAATATGATGATTATTATTATTATTAATAATAATAATAATAATAATAATAATAATAATAATAATAATAATAATAATAATTTTTAAATTAATATTGACCTTCAGGTAATTTCTTTACATTAAACAACCTGCTTAACGATTTCCAGCTGTCTACGTGCAACCATTAGCCAGTGTTTTTGGTAAGTTTTCACAACAATCATGTCTGTCCTTTTTAAATGGCCTTTTAAAACATGCTTACAGTATAAGATATCAACAGATTGTGTCATATGAACTTCAAATATCATCAACGGAACTGTGTGATATGTTTAAAAAGTATATAGAATGCTAAGGTGCTCAGAAGAATCTACCCAGTTTCTTATCATCACAGATCCCTTCACGCTATCGTATCAATCCTACATTCCATGTCTTCTTACAGAAACCAGTGCACTACAGCCCTTTGTCTGCAGATTCCCCCTGCTCCTCTGGATATATATGCCCAGCCTGCCTATTTAGGGCGAGAGATCCTGGATTCCCGCAGGGGAAGGGGTCACCTGCAATAGCAATACATCATCGATCGGGAGGGGTTTTGGCCAGAGCAACAATTGTTGCTGCCTCCCGGGAACATACTGGACCGCTCATTAATCTCTGATTTTTATGACACCCATCCAGATCATCCCAGCCCCAGGGGCTGGGGCCAGCCGAGGGTTGTTCGTTTTTGGTCATCTGGAGCCACCTGTTGGAGTGGGGATTCTGTTATGAATTCTGCCCAGCCCACTAGGTTTGCCACACGCAGATTCTCCCACTCCAGGGAGACTCCCTGACCAAGTATATAACCATCTCCTGAGTACTAATGTGTGACACCTGTTTCTTCCTATTAATCACTCTCTGTCCTTTTATATAGATTCCCTCCACCCTGACCTCTTTGCTAAGTATTGCCATCTTAGTATGTATATCGAGAGTGTTCTTTTGTTGATGCCTTCCTCCTAGCCCTTCAGTACTCCCTGGGCTACCATTTCTTACCCTGGATTTGTTTTACTACTCTCTGCCTAGTGATCTTCTGGTCACTAAAGCCAACCCTGCATTATTCTCTAAGAACCATTCCTACATTCCTTGTCTGAACTGTGAAACTAATAAAGACTTGGATGGATATGTACCTGTGTCCTAGCGGTAATTACAACACTGTAGAACAGACACTTAAGGTAACTAAGCACTAGGTTTATATGCTCTGATTCCCTAACCCTCTTCTGATAAAGATACTGAAGGCTAAAGAGACAGTAGGATGGCAAGATATTGTAGTAGTCTAAAATATTCTGCAATACTCTAATCTAATCTGCAGTAGTCTAATATAATCTTTAGTAGTATAATCTCTAGTAGTCTAATCTAATCTGCAGTAGTCTAATATAATCTTTAGTAGTATAATCTCCAGTAGTCTAATCTAATCTTCAGTAGTCTAATATAATCTTTAGTAGTATAATCTCCAGTAGTCTAATATAATCTGCAGTAGTCTAATATAAACTTTAGTAATATAATCTCCAGTAGTCTAATCCAATCTGCAGTAGCCTAATATAAACTTTAGTAATATAATCTCCAGTAGTCTAATCCAATCTGCAGTAGTCTAATATAAACTTTAGTAGTATAATCTCCAGTAGTCTAATCCAATCTGCAGTAGTCTAATCTAGAATTTATGAAATTGTGTAGTACTGTTATGCAGGTTTCTTTAGATGTTATGTTTTGGAATTCCTACCATCAAGCCTTACACCAAGATCCTTGTAGCAGTTTAATGAATATAATTTAACTGAATAACCACTAAAATCTCATATTAAATCTACATTTACTTAGTACCAAACATCATGACTTCTGTTTTACCAATCTCCATTTTCTCAGCCCAAAGCCCCTCCCTCAATCCCCACTACATGAAAATGATCCCATTCCCACCAATCAGTATCTCTCACACACCTTGGCCATGCAAACATGTTGCATGGTCACCTGTGTATAGACAGGCAGGGAGGTCGGTAGGCCCTCCAAAGAGGTCGAGTGAAACACCTTTACCAGGTTCTGGTGAAATGTTCATTTTATTTACAGGTGCAGTAAAATAGCAGAGCAACATGTAATCCCCAGAAATTATTTTAAAATGGTTCAGTCTGTAGTATGTATAAGGTTTAGAGCAACCTAAGTGTAGGGACAAAGCCTCAAAGATTTTACATTACCAGCTCCAACAGCAATTCTCTCTAGCTGTTCTCACAAACAGATCTTGACCTAACTCAATGATTAATCTGGAACTGATCTGCCTAGATGATCATACACCCTTCATGTACCCCAGGCTCCTCCCCCTAATTATAATGGAATGATATTGACTGACTAATTTAGTACTTATTGTAAGATATTGTTTATGTTCTTTAACACACTCTAGCACTTATTGTTTATAGCACTTATCATTGTTTAAGATAGACCTTATGTATTTTGCACTTCTAGGTATCAGCATTAATCCCTGTATTCTACAGTATTCTAGTTCATTTGTATATTTGATTCTAAACTACTGTACTGTACTAGGATATATTCTATGAGTAAATGACAAACCACTTTTGTAAGTCTCTCTGGATAAGAGTGTCTAAATTACGGCTAAATGCCGTAAATGTAAATTTAAATATAAATGAATGAACCATTACAAGGCTAGGGTGATACAGACAATCACTATTGTCATAGTGATCATATACAATCCAAATAGCCCAAGGTCCTCCCCTAATTTGAGTGGAATGAATCATTACAAGACTATAGTGAAACAATCACTATTGTCATAGCAATCATACAACACCCCTTATATCCCAGGCTCCTCCCCTAATTTGAGTGGAATGAATCATGGCAAGGCTAGAGTGATACATACAATCGCTATTGTCATAGTAGGTAACACACAGCAAGCATCTGAGGTCTGGTGATGGGGCAGAACAGTGACCTCATTACATAATATCTCACCACCAGTGACCTCATCACACCACATCTCACCACCAATGACCTCATCACACCATATCTCACCACCAGTGACCTCATCACATCACATCTCACCACCAATGACCTCATCACATCACATCTCACCACCAATGACCTCATCACATCACATCTCACCACCAATGACCTCATCACACCACATCTCTACATCAGCAAACATTCCTTTACATACCTTTGTACCATTAAAATAGTAGTGGACACTGAACTGTTTATTCAGGGACATATATGACTATGTACTTCTCTCTCCCTATTGTTCATGAAATACCCACACTGTGCCCACTAGTATTCTTCATCTTTGTTACATGAAAGCCTCCTATACATATAGGAGCTATAACTTAACTGTAGTGCTTTCAGTCAGCTGTCTACTGGTGTTGTTGTTGATGTGGTGTTGCAAGTTGATGATTCCATAGTTGTGTTTTGAATTACTGGAGGTATTTTTATTTTTATTTTCTGACATATGTAAAATGCTACTGCAACAACATTTCCTGATTATCTTCCCTTCTAGCTGCTCTCTCTCTCTCTCTCTCTCTCTCTCTCTCTCTCTCTCTCTCTCTCTCTCTCTCTCCCTTTCTGGGTAAATCCACTGAATATAAGTTGAAACATTGAGCCCAAACTAAACACAGGAACTGCACTGACTCTTCCTTCTCTTTGTATCTTCCACTGTTCACTCATTCACTGACATACACACTCTGAGTTTCCTCTGTGTACTCACTCACTGATTCATTCACACTAAGTTTTCTCTGTTCATTCACTCACTGATTCCCTCACAATAAGATTCTCTCACATTAAACTGCCCTGGGAAATCAGAAGGAAATATTTTCTTTACATCACATTAAAACTTATTTAGAACTTAAATTTTAATACAGCACAAAAAAGATGTAGTCATTTTCTAGATGTAAAGGAAGTGCATTATATTTATTTGCCTTAACTGTCACATTAACAGGGATTAATACAGAATAGCTGACCTGAGATCAGGTAAAGGGTGAAGATGAAGAGACTCTTCATTATGAACTGTTTTGTTCTCAAATCCCTGCAGTACTGTTACTGTAGGATATTGCAGAATTAAGCTTGTCTTGGTAATACGTACATCTCTGTGTCTCTGTGTCGTCAGCTCTATCTGGTGTGGTTGTTACCTCATTTGCTGCTTTGTGTCAGAGAGGCTCAACCTCACAGCCCCTCCCTCCAGCATCACTGACTATATGGAAAACAAAACACTGTCAAATGGTGCCATCTACTGGAGATGTGAAGCTGAGTGTGCACTGACCTTCTAAAATGTCTGTGTAGTTTTGTAGTTCATCCAGATGTTAATGTGAGATATAATCCCTCCAGCAGGTGCTAGGTCTGCCTCTGTGCCTCCTTTCAGTGGGAGGTGCCTGGAACAGCTGTAGCGGGAGCCAGTCGGGGGCATGCTCCTCTGTATCTTGAGGGGCAGCGGCTCTTCTCGAAGATCTTCCCAGAATGAACACCAGAATTATGTTTTGGATAAAAATGTCAACAATTAATTGTATATGGAAATATAGATTTCCTATATCTAAACTGATTTTCTATCTTAAAACATAAAAGGCTCTTTATAATTACTACCACGGTGAACTCACTATGGACTGGCTCACTTTTAAACTGTCCTTCCTGTCCTTCAGGCAAGATGACAGAAATTGTATGACTGATGTGATCCTATTAGTGTGTGCTGGAGATGGTGCAGCAGTTGTTAATCAGCTGAATCAAACCAGAACTAAACAGAACCAAACAGAATCAAACATAAAATTGCAGAACTGTGATGCATTAGCATGGTAGATGTATCAGTTCTAGCATATGTGTGTTGGTACATACAGAAAGACATGTTTTTCATTGTTTCTGGACACCTGTGTCAGGATCATATGACTAAATAAGTAACTGATTATGTGTATGTATTCAAGGTAAACTGATTTAGATGCAAATGTTGTGGTGTGGTCTCAATTTTTAAACCCTCCCTCTTACCCCAAGTTGTTACAACTTCCCCCAGTAGTGGAGAAGGTTGTCTTACAGCTTACCCTGGTAGTGGAGCAGGTTGTAACAATGGAACTTCTTCTATTTGGCATGAGTTAATGAATTATATCATATGGCTGGAGAAGTGTGGAGATCCTTCCACCTGACTAACTGGAGCATTGTGGGGAGTTCTGAGCAGCAGGGCACATATCTGGCATCAATAAGTGTTTTCAGCATGTTTGATTAACACAACATGAGACTGACAGCTTTAACTTATGGTGATAAGGCCACTCTGCACTCTGTTAATGTAAAATATGGTGATGGTGGAGACTTCTGGTTCTGGTTTTAGATTAAGCTGTATTTTTAACATCTCCTGTAGGATACCATTCTGCTGAAGCTGAACGGACATAAAGGATTTGCTCTTCTCAAATCTTTCATTTCATAGCTATATCAGTGAAAATAGCATTGCTTAGCAGGGAAAATCAATTTAAATTAAAGTCATTAAAGTAATGAATATGTTAATTAGGTTAAACCTAAACTTCTTGACTTCTACAGTGGTAGAAACCCCACCACCAAAGAGAGAAACACCATGCATAAACCACAAGCTTTACAACTAACAGGATGTTTATTGAAATAACAGCAATAACAGAGTTGAGAATGCACAAAGAAAATTGAGGAATATGTCAATAATGACCAAAAGTACTGAATTCACTAAAATAGACCTATAGCAAAAAAAAAAAAAAAAAACTTAACTAAACAAAATTAACCAAACAAGATTCATGGTGAACTAAGTCTTTAAAAAAGAAAAAAAAATTATTAGAGCATTGGGCAACTAACTAGTATTGATTAGGATAAATGGAACAGAAACAATATATCTAATCCAGTTCTGATGCATTACAATTACAATAATCTTACTGGTTAATTCATACGATTATTCATACTAATGAACATATGAAGAAATGTGGGCCTTATGCTTGCATGTGTTCAGCCAGGTTAGGCCCAGCTGCTTGATAGCACCCTTCTGTGTTTACAAGAGCGTGCATGCAATGCATAATCAACAGCTCAGTGGTTAAGGTAAGTGGTTAGTTGTTGGAAGGTTGCTAGTTCAAGCCCCACAGCTTCCAAATTCCTTCTGTTAGGCCGCAAAGCAAGGCCCTTAACCATCAGTTTCTCAAAATGTATACAATGATAACTATCATTAAAATAATCTGACATTTCTTGGAGTTTCATACCTCATGGTCCAGTCACTTTAATTCCTTTCCTACTTTAACTTGAAAGCTAGACTACTAAAATTGATAAATACCAGTAAACACAATTAGTACTTAACTATTTTGACTGCAATAAAGATGATTAGAAAATGGGAATAAACATAACAGAAAGAAGAAAGATGTGGACAAATTCCCAAAATAAAAGGAATTAAAACATTGCAATTAAAAGGTCAGTTTAAACTGCCCACACCTTACTTGAGCTCACTATGAAATTTGGAGTCACAGTAAACACAATGTTAAACCTATGATTTTACTTTGTAGAACTTTCTGAAAGAAAAATATGTGGCACTGTGGACCCATGATTTAAAAAAAAACATAGATTTATTATAAATATTGATTGTTCCTGAAATTAAACTCACTTGGAAGTATCTTTAGTCTTTGAGATCTGCACTGAAACTTTTGGTTCAGCTAAAGGCAGAAGAAAGTCAGATGGTCATGACAGAGGTAATAGACCTGGATTGTTCGGGGTTTAAGTGCCATTTTATGGCTACTGCTGTTATACATCTTGATGCCACTAGGATCCTAGTTCTTGTTCTGTAACATCTTTACTGTTATTAAACTATGTCTTTTGCCTCTGTATATATAATCTCACTCTTTGTTAGTGTCTTTCTAACAAAAGTTAGTCCTGTTAGTCCTGTTACCTGTCCAGTATTATTCTGACTAATGTTGAATATTGGGCCATCAGAATACACATACACATCTGAGATATGATTTTCAGAATTTGATTGGTTGGTGCTGGGGTTTAGGCTCTGGTAGAATTTGATGAGTTGGGATAGAGTTTTAGGCACTAGTAGAATTAATCTGATTGGTTGGTGATGGAGTTTAGTCACTGGTAGACTGAATCTGCTAGGGTTGTGTTGGGGTTTAGGCTCTGGTAGATTGAATCTGCTAGGGTGGTGTTGGGGTTTAGGCTCTGGTAGGGTGAATCTGCTAGTGTGCTTTTGGGGTTTAGACTCTGGCAGATTGAACCCATGCTGATGTTCTGGCATCCACTTGGATCATTTTCATAATCACCATCAATCTGAAACCACAGCACAGTGTACAGATTCATTTATATCATTCTGGAATAAATGAGGCCTGAACTTTCCTGTCATTTGGCCAGTGATTCCTGTCATTTGGCCAGTGTTCTCTTAAGGGTTCTGTTTTCTTAATGATTCTCCACATTACACATAGCTTGTTTCAATTCTGGACTGGCAGCTACACATATAAGTGTGGAGAAAGCACAACTATCATCACCTTATAGCCATGCCTGTTATACCGATATAAACCCATTTTAATACCAAATTGTTTTCCATCTGTGTGAGTTCATGAATTTCAAAAAGGTTTTGAAAAAGTTGACAAGAATCTAATCTGTGACTGGTGGAAAACTACAGAATCAAAGTTGTCTTTATTGATCAAATAAACCAAATCACAAGTTTAAGTCATACAGTAATATATCAAACAATAAATAAGAGGAAATATATAATTTGTATTATACAATGGCCAATGAGTAGGCAGATATTCATTTTTGACCTTTGTGTCATATATATATATATATATTTATGCCACATTTGAATGTGCAGCAGTAAATTATATTTTTGCAATATGTCACTAACGTATCCCACCAATCACTACTCTGACTATTTTCATATCTTCAGTGAAAATGATATAAATGGGACAATATAATGCTATTAAAAAATCAAAAGTGGACCAGATTTATATGTACTAAATAAGTAGACCCTTTAAAATTGATATGTACTAAATATGATATCTGTATTATAACATCTTTAACTTATTTGTTTTTGTAGAGCTCTGATACATACTTCTTAGATACATGCTTGAAATAAATATCTTTAGCAATGTGAACACAAATCGATGCATTTTAAATGTTTTATTTAATCAAGTAATTTTCACTCACTGTGATGTTTTTTCTTGTTTGGCAACTAGCAGTTGAGCCTGCAAAAATGAAACAATATCAGTACTGATGTTCCATTCTCTCCATTACAGGGAGTGTTTAGTATTAACCAAATGAGACAGAAGAGATAATCTCAACAGGGCGTGTGTGTGTGTGCGTGTGTGTGTGTGTGTGTGTGTGTGTATGTATATGTGTGTGTGTGTGTGTGTGTATGTATATGTGTGTGTGTGTGTGTGTGTGTGTGTATGTATGTATATGTGTGTGTGTGTGTGTGTGTGTGTGTGTGTGTGTGTGTGTGTATGTGTGTGTGTGTGTGTATATGTGTGTGTGTGTGTATATGTATGTGTGTGGGTGTGTGTGTATGTATGTATATGTGTGTGTGGGTGTGTGTGTGTGTGTGTGTGTGTGTGTGTGTGTGTATGTATATGTGTGTGGGGGTGTGTGTGTATGTATATGTGTGTGTGTGTGTGTGTATATGTATGTGTGTGGGTGTGTGGGTGTGTGTGTGTGTGTGTGTGTGTGTGTATGTATGTATATGTGTGTGGGTGTGTGTGTGTATGTATATGTATATGTGTGTGGGTGTGTGTGTGTATGTATATGTATATGTGTGTGGGTGTGTGTGTGTGTGTATATGTATATGTGTGTGGGTGTGTGTGTGTGTGTGTGTGTGTGTGTGTGTGTGTGTGTGTGTGTGTGTGTGTGTGTGTATTTTACCTTGTGTCCTCTTGCATCTCAGTTTATAGGGCACGAGTGCTAATGCTCCAGTCAGCAGCAGAGCCACGCCAACACACACAGTAATGAGGGACAGCGACAAGACAGAGTGATGTAGACCTGGGAGATACACAGCTGGAACAAAAATATTTTATTATAAACTCACCACCTGTCAACAACAGCAGCAAAACAACAAAATATTCCGCTGGAACATCTGCCATATTTTTTAACATAGATTAAAGCACAGTAGGTCCACTGAGCTGTCACTTCTCATTCTGCTATACAGGTCTCTTCCAAAACACACAGCTGGGTGAACTGAAAGTTACGTCCTGTGCTTTTGTGAATCCCAGTGAGTCAATGTGCAGAGGAAGAGCATGAGAAAACAGCACTCTCTCTCATTAAAGAAGGTGAGATAGATATTCTGACTTCTTTGGTGTATTTCCTTAAGCACTCTTGGCTTTATCTTTCTAGTCTTTTTATCTTTATTTCTCTCATCCCTTGCAAATTGCCATTAATTAAAAACCAAAGGTAATAATGTTACTTTCAGCCTCATTAATCTGCATATCTACTGCTGTATATATTCAAAATTGTAGTAAAGTAGAGTTTCTGTTTCTTTACTGCAATTTTAAATATCTCTACCTCTCTTACTACAGTACACTGCAGTTAACCTAGAATATTCTTCTTTCATATATATATAAACACTAGATTTAAATTTGTGTTTTAAACTGTATGTCAGTGATTATATTGTGGCACTTGCATTTAAAAAATCCATTCACATTAATGAGAATCCTATGAAAAATATTATTTTAAAGGCCAAAATAAATTTGTCTTAGCATTTACTAAATTTTGCTTTATATACTCTTATATTTTTTTTAAATACTGTGCAATGTTTTCAATGCACTTTGTTTACAGAGAAAGAGAGAGAGAGAGAGAGAGAGAGAGAGAGAGAGAGAGAGAGAGAGAGAGAGAGAGAGAGAGAGACGTTTAAAGTCATATCTTAAACTCATAGTCCCAGAACATGAGAGTCCATAACTGAAGCCCTTTAACAGGTGTGTGAAATGTGGCATCTTACCAGGCATACTTTTTTATCATGAAAATGGCACTGAAAGTGAAGTGAAGGTTCTCACATGTGACGTGGAGCTGTATTTCACTGAAGACAGGAAAGTATAGGGTCACAGATTCCCTTTGTCTCTGAGCGCCACACAGGTAAAGTCCTCCATCCTCCACTGTCACATCACTGATTCCCACACTAAACATGTTTGCTTGTGTGTGTTCCAAAAGGGAAAACTTCTGTTTCCCTTCTGGTTGTCGGACAGCAGGAATGACTGCACGGATGCTGTGATTATCCACTCTGAGCACATACTTGATATCACTTTTATACTCCTCTGGATGTGTACAGTTCAGCGTAATGTTCTGTCCTTGGTGAGCTGTTTGTATGAGTAACTGTCCACAGCAAGGATCTGCCATCCAAACAAAATGAGTCAATGAGTAATTTATGTGTTATAAAGCACTAGAAAGAGGGAGAAAGCCCTTCCTCACTTTTCAGGGGTGTAAAAGATCAGGTTAAAAAAGTAAAACTGTCCAAAGCTGAGCAAATAAAGTGTCTGAGAAATCAAACCTAGAAGATTTAGTTAATGATGTCAGTGGAAAATACAATATAAAGTCTTTCACCTTCTTTCACACTGAGTGTCACATCTGAACTCGAGGCTCCTTCTACTCCACACCTGTAGGTTCCAGCATCCTGCTTACTTATGTTCCTAATTACCACCCAGCAAATTCCAATCTTAGTATCATCCACAACTATGAATTTTATTTCATCAGCCCACATGTTCACCATCTGGGGAATGATTTTATCTGTGCATTTGCCTTGTTTTATCTTGCAAAACTGTTTTGTGTGATTCATGTACTTAAGGATATCATAATGCCAGTTGATGATGACACTTCCTCCTGTGTAGCCAATCACATCTGCACAGTGTACACGACCTGCCAATCAAAATGCAGTTCCTCTTTTAGAGTCTTGTGATCTGAAGCAAGGGCTTCATATCATCCACAAAAACAATTATGTTATTATTATTTAAAAAACAAAAAACTAAATAAATAGGGGCAGTTCTAAATAGGGTGAAACTTTGACCATGTCACACACTCATAATAAATTAAACTTTCCTCTTTTAGAATAATCCAATCTGTAGCTGTAGCTGTATCTGTGTCTTTTTATCATTCACAACCAAAAACAGCTAAATAAACCATGACAATTGTTTTTACAATTAAAGCACAAAATAAACTGGAACTATGAGATGGACAAAAGAACCATGTCACACACACTCATAATAAAGTAAACTATGTGCTGGACCTATGAACCATGTCACACACTCATAATAAAGGAAACATACTCTAAAAGCCTTTGAGGAGAGTTGAACTTCTGACCTGAGAAGAGCCAGAAACTGAAGATGAGGAGGAGCTTCATCCTTTAGTCACTGGATTTATTCTGGTCATCAGTTTGTGCTCCGAAAGGACTGAAGACTTTTTTCAGTAGTTCTAAAAGTCTGAAAGGTTGAACTCTCTCTCCCCCTTCCACTCCTTTTCCCCCGTAACACCACTTCCTCTTCTTTGTAGTCCCTCTGTTGTTTTATCTTAAACACTTCCTCCTGTCTGTGGTCAGTCCTCTCCTCTATGCATTACTGAAACTGCATTATACCATATATGTACTCTCTGGCTTGACAGTTTGACAGTGAAGTTGACCAAATGGTGAGAAGCTATAAGTGCAAAAGAGGTTTCATATATTACATTCAGCGATGGCTCATGACTGCTGCACAATAGACGAGAGCTTTCCAGATACAAATCTCTGTTATGTAGAAATAAAAACATATTAACACCTTTAACTACTTCTTTGTTGACTGTTTATTATATTTGCCAATCAAACAAAGTGACCCCACAAAGTGACCCCACTGTTCCTTCAATGTTATTACAAAGTCTCAAAACATCATAAACTGCTCATATTTCTTGACATATTAAGAATGAATAAACAGAATATCTTACCTGAGGATCCAGAAGTGGGTAAAGATGAGGAGACTCTTCATTCTCACTCACAGAAACGTGCTCTCTACGTTCTGTAGGAGTGGTTTTGTTCTGGTTCTCTAGCCCTCTCTGTGCATGTGTGTCTGTGCTCTCTTTTCATGTTCTCTGGTATACGTCACACTCACAACCCCTCCCACCAGCACCACTACTGCGTGATTCATGTTGAGCTCTTAAAGCGATTGTTAAAACTGAAATGTGACCTGACCATATAATAAAACATAAGGCGTGTTGAACACTTTAAACATATTTTTATACATGCTTTTAAACGAACATATCTTAAAACTAAAAATCAGAAAACTAAAAAAGCTAATGTGGTTCAAACCCAGGTCAGACCACTGATGACAACAAGAACCCACTGGGTGAGCAACCATGAGGGTGGACTTGTGCGCAAAATGGTTAGATCATAGAACAGGTAAAACAAGAAAAGAAAATAACCAAAGGTGGGGAGTTGAACCCCGGCCACTTTCTTGCAAGGCTAACAAACACCCATTAGACTGTGGCAGTTATAAAACTACTGGCACCTATATCACACTTCAAAGGAATGGAGGGCAACAGAACGAGAGGAAAAACTAAACACCATGCTGAATGTGGGAAAAAGGAGAACCAAGGACGCCACGGGAAGAACGGCAGCACCGATGCCCTGGGAAAACCAAACTAAAACTTCCCAAACAAACCAGAAAAGAGGGAGGAACTGTAACGGCTAAGGGAAGCCTTGGGAGAGAGACAGATATGAGAGGGGAAAACTGGACAGGGGAGGGGACGTGTAAAAACACTGACACCCTTGTAGAGCAGAAGAGAGGTGTAGCACAAGGGCTCACAGACCTCAATACCCAGAGTTACCAGCTAGGAGCTTGGCTCAAAACTTTAGCAAAGACCCAACACTGAGTGACTGTGTCACTGGGCTTGTATAGATCTACCCCAGCTGTTGGGCATCAAGCCTGATTAGTAATGTGCCTGACTCGAGGTCTCTCTCGGTACTTTGTCCTGGTACCAACCCTTACAAAAACAATATTATGCTTCTAAATTAAATGTCTTACACAAAAAACTGAAATAGCAAGGACTTGAAATAAACGTACAGATCTTAATGTGTCAGATTTATGAGGGTCGATCTGCTTACTTGATGATCAGAAGCAGGCAAATCATAGCAGCTGCTTGGTGAGTGCTGGTGTGCTGCAGAGCCACGGATTAAAGATAATCTGAAATGTACATTTTTTATCTTTATAGTTTGTTCCTGGTCATATTGTGCACAATTCTTCATTTAAAACAGAAAAAGACGTTTGCCTCTAAAACATCTTATTTTTCTGATCATCAAGGCTGAGCAACAGGGGGGGGGAAAATAATAATGTGATTGGTTTCATGCTCCAAATACATAACCAATGGATAATAGTAAGTCTTTCCACACATTATTTCTTTATCCTAATCTCCAGTTTCTCACAAAAATGTGGCACACTGCAGAAAGATAATTTGTGTTTCATACTGATTTAAAAATATGGCACATTATGGAAAGTTAATTTGTTTCACACTGACTTAATATGTGGCGCACTATAGGATCATTTCTGTTTCATATTGACTTAAAAAGGTGTCACATTATGGAAGGATAATTTGATTCATGCTGGCTTAAAATAAAACCCTTTCTGTTCCTCTGAACCCTGAGCAGGTAAAATCTTTATTGGCTTGTCCTGTGTATTATGGAAGAAAGGAAAGATCTTCTCTCTAAATGTATCTTTGTAACTATGTAAGAGCCAAGGATTGTTATCACTGAAAAACTTCACCTCCCCAGCTTCCCATCTTAACTGGATTTTGATCCTCTGGTACGTCATGGCGGGAATCCGATTGTTCCAAGAGTATTTACCATTGTGAAGACCTATAGAGCACATACTTTCAGCAGGAGATGCTTTTGAGATTTTTTTTTCTCTTTACAGATCCCTTTGATACCACAATAATCCACTCTACACACTGCTTGACCTCTATTAGCCAACTGTGCATGCCAGAGTCGAAGCCCTCAGAGCCCAGGACAATGGGGTAAATGCTAAACCTCTCAGGGGTGTTGGGGAGGTCTTGAGTTGTGCCTTGTCCCATGAGACTGCTTGGATCTGGAGAGATGCTTATGGTTCTACTTGTGATGTTTGGGTCCAAAGTTACAGGATCTTCAAAGAAATACAAGATTATAACACCAACATTATAATGTGTTCTAAAACTTTTGATTAGTATTTCCTTGTTTAAATCTTCATTGTGTCTACGCTAAATATGCAATACAATACTACACATTCTATTAGATCATCATTACAGGGACTCAGGTCAGTTTGTGCACTTTTTGACACCCAGTTCTAAATGACTTAATCTTATATGTGTGCTACAGTTAATGCTCTGCCTCACAATAGGATTTACTGTAGGCTGCTTTGGCACTTTATTTTTACTGACTTCCCACCATTTAGACTAAAAACAAGATAAGGTGAAATTCTTTAAAACCTGGCTAATCTTTCATTTACAAAAACTATTGAAATAACATATACAGTATTTATGTAACTCCAGTGTTGAATTATTGTTTATGTAATGACTATTTATGCAAGTCCAGTGTTAAATTAATACATACTCTGTTAATCTAAGTACAGTGTTGCATTGACATATAGAGTGTTTATGTAGATCACAAGTTAATTAACATATGCATTGATTTTGTAAAACCAGCTGGACACAAAATGAGCAGAGTACAGAGTACCACTTCAGTTGTTTACTTCCCTTATCTTCTCCCACACTCTGTATCTCAGATTCCCCAGGTGTTGTACAGATATACTCACAATAAGGACAGATGTCCCTCACCTTCTCGCACACTCCAGGACCCACCGCTGGATCTGGAACTGTGTACTTAGCTTTGAAAACACATGCATACACACAATGCACTATACTTTGCTCTCTCTATATAAAATGCACTATAAAATGTATAAACTATAAACTAAAACAAACATCTCTACCATTACTAGAGCTTACATTTCACTGGCATCTGGATAGGTCTAGAGAGAAGGAATTGTAGATTAGAATTTCATTCTGAAACCGTTTAAAAGAACACAATAAAACACAATAACAGCCTACCTGTAAAAACATGACATCTTCAGCCTCCATTTTGGCTTCTATTTCCTGTATCAGCTGGACCAGTACATTACACTCTTCTTCAGCCTGTGCAATCTTCTCCTTCATCCTCTGGCCCTTCTCCTTCTCTTCCTCTCTCAGTGCAGTTATCCTGATCTCCTCCTCATGTCTGAGGAACTGAAGCCTCTCAAATTCCTCCTTTATCTCCTCCTCTGTCTGCTAGAGCTGAGACTGGAGGAGACGATCACAATGTTGTAAAGCTGTGTGGAATTTGTGATCAGCTAATGCTGAGAAAACAGGTAAAGGATGTTTTATGTGATCAGCAGTTTTTAGTCTCTTGCCATGGGACCTCACAAAGCTATGCATTATATGCAATATATGCTTTTCCTGCTCTAACACACTTTATCAGGCAATGATGACACATTAGTCAGGTGTGTAGAGCAGAGAGACCAACATATATAGACCAAGTGCAAATAGCAGCAGATATCAATGCAGATAATGACAGACTGCTTTCTGTGTGACCCACTTGGATGTGCTTGACAATCTTCTCGCAGGTGGTTTTAAAATTCTTGAATGTATCCAGTAACTTATCTGCATGCTTCTGGGAAGTGCTCAGCTCCTCCTAAAACAGAGGGAGAAGTCTGGTCAACACTGGGGAGGACTAAAGTATGAAGTGTCCAAAGGAGAACAGAGCTAGAGTCAGAGATACTTAACTGTATCACCTACATCAGCACACACTATACCTCTCTCCTCCTGACTTTAGTCACAGTGGGGTGTAATCCTAAATAGTCAGCCACACAATGTCATGAAATAACTGTAGCTTGGCCAGAAATGTTATTAATTTGCTAGTATTTGTAACTATAACACCCTCTTATGAATAATACAGGAGTTTGCGATCATAATATAGGGCTAAGGTATATGCTCAATTGTATATTTTATTCTTAGTTTTTATTAGGTTGTCTAATGCTGAGCATTTATAAAGTGTAATTTAATACAGTAGTGTTTTCCTGGGTTGTCCTCTTTCTATGATTTCACCTTAATCATGAATAGACAACAACTCCGCTAAACAGGAACTTCTCCTACTGCCAATCAATTGTTGTTTGATTAGAACAGTTTTGATTTAATGATGTTTGATGGTTTTCTCTTTATGAAATCAAATATCATATTTTATCATTCATCACCAAGGGGGATTATTGCATGAGGGTGAAAATAAATATTATTTGATGGAAAAAAAAAAAAAGATTTTTAAAAAGCATTTGAACTGAAAACTGTAGTGCTATATTTTATTATTTTAAAAGTTTTGATCAAATTTTGGTGTCTTGCCTCATTTATATTTTAAGCCATTTTTGTTACTGCTCTCATGTAACATTAGTGGTTTATATCACTTGCCCTATTTATCGTTTAACTAGTCATTTTGCGGATAAATGCCAATCCGAAAGTTATACCCCCTAAGCTTAATGAATGGTTCGACGTTCCTCTGCTGCTGTCTGCTCAGGAGGATTGAATGTAGTTCACTAACCTAATTAGCTGTCATAACGTGCTGGCGCAATAAATCTCATATTAGTGTTGTAGCTGTCAACTCATCAGCCCTTGAATAACTTCTATAAAGACAAATAACGTAAGAAATATTAACGCAGAAAGCACTTGCAAGTGACAGAATACAATTGATGAAAACAAACTGGGTGTTTAAATTAAAATGTTAGTTTGGCTTGTGCTATGTTCAAAACTACTGCAGCCAGCCACTCCAGTGCATCAAACATACTTTGGCTCAGTTGTCAATCGCTGTCATGCTGTCCACATACAGCCAATGGGCAGGGACACAAATGAAGCTAACCGCACCTCTGGCTAGAAAAATGAAACAGCCGGTTTGTTCTTACTTTGCAATCCTTGGCAGCTTTGATGATGGAGCAGGAGTCGTGATTTTGATGGCCCTCAGCCACGCACTGCAAACACACCAGCTGCTTGTCGTCCAGGAAGAAAAACTGCTGTTTTTGCTTGTGGTCTGGACATTCACTTTGTGATGCGGTCACTGCTCTTACTTGACGCTCCTTTACTAAATTGTGTCTCAGCACCAGATTCGAGGGCAGGTAGTCACTGGAGACGGGACATTCACACTCGTCTCGCTCCTTCCAGCTCTGGAGCAAACACGCAGGACCGCAACAATATGAAACATGTACATGTTGCATTTGAGCTGTTGAAAAGTGTTGAAAATAACAGATTAATAGTTAAATGTGTGTTGATCAGTGACACTGGTGTTTGTTTTTGTTTCAGACTGAACTTGAAAGACCATTGCAGGCACTTCAAATTAAATTGGAAACCTTGGATTCCAAAAAATCCATCTATTTGACCATGCTTGCAAAATTCCAGTAGTTTTGTTTTTGTAGGGTGGGGTGGTGGTGTTCTGCTGCCAGGAATATGAATCCCTGCTCCCCTCAGTTAAACATAGCAGCAATTCACGTTCATAGTACAGCTAATCCATAGTGGCTATTTTAATTAGTTTTGGCCAATCAGAAGTAAATCGGTTGGCAGTGGTGGGGCTTTAACCAGTGACCTTCCAATTACAAGTCAAGTACCTTAAGCAAAGAGCTACCACTGCCCCTAGAAGAATAAAACTTCTTTTCTGTCTGATCTCATACAAGTGTCTTCCCTGTCAGTTCTGAGACAGTGATGCACATTAATTTATATTATTTTTTGCACTTCTCAGCTCTCGTGTTGACGATAAATTTGGCATAGATACAAAACAAGCCATTAGGTTTCAAGTACTGTTCCATGACTTTGTCATTCAGAATGTACATCAGCATCTTCATAAATAAATGACACTATTAACTGTAAATAGAGAGAGTAAACAAAACCTTTCTAATGGTCACTTGACAGGCAAGTCTCGAGTCTCTGGATAAGAGTCCGAGTCGTATCCAGAGACTTGAGACTTGAGTCAGACTTGCGAACCAGAGACTCAATTTGACTCAGATTTGACTAATATTCAGTGAAATGTGAACAAAGCAAACTTGCAGTTCACTTTTTCACAAGCCTCCCCTTCACCTCAGGCAAGGAAGGGAATTCTGTGCTTGTAGTCTGTGATGGAAAATATTATTCGATCATGTATTATCGTGTGATTCATATGTAATGATTCATATATAATCATGTTAATCCTTTGTTTATAATTCTGTATAAATAGTTTAGTCTGCACACTCTGTCTCTGTATATTGTGTGAACAAAACGACTGCTGAATCAGCTGCTTCGTGACCTTGCATGTGCCGTGTGGTTAATGTTGATAAAGAGGAACTAGCAAACTGTGTCTGTCCTGGTCGAACAGAGTTTCTGGTATGTGCAAGAGTGTTCAGCGCAGGAAATGGGAAACAGGATAACAGAGCACCCCTTCCTGGGTGTGAAGTTTAGATATAAGGAGCAGAGTCAGTCTACTCCTTTAGAGCTTTTGCTTCAGAGCATTAGCTCTCACACAGCTGTGTTCTGTATGTCCTATTTTCTTATAATAAATTACTCTTTTGATCACGTCTGACTTGCTGTTTATTCAAATTTCCAGCACAAGTCCCACACAGCTTCAGGTCCTTGGTGTTTCCTGTGCTGTGTCGGAACACTACCATGTAGGATGAACCATAGCACAATGGGCACAATGGGCACAATGGGCCCAGAGCACAATAACACCTACTCAAAGCACTTGGTGGATACCTGCACTTTTGCACATTATTATTTGCACCTTATTAATAATCATGTTTGTTGGTTACATGAAAAATGAGATGCTATGTTACTTCTGATGTTAGGTATATAATAAATGCATATAAAATTGTTACAATAAAAGGCAAAATAACCTGAATCATATAAAAATTGAATTGGTGCATCATATTGTGTATATCATTACATGTTATAGCAAATGTATTGCAGATTGTCTTTCGTATGTTACAGTTTCACCTTTGCTTGTGATGTCAATAAACCTGTGGAAAAGGGCTAATCGTCCTTGGAGTTCTGATGTCAGGAGAGCATCTATCTGCCTGCCAAGTTGCATACAGCACATATACAGAGCACAGAACACATGAATGTGCATCTTATGCTGAAACAGCACTTCTCAGTATACAAAGAATAGGTGTGGGTCTCTCATTGCTGAACTGGAATAGAGATATGTCCATTTCAGTGTTACACAGAGGATGTGCAGTAGAGACATGTCCAAGCCATGTTACACACAGGACATGCATGCCAGAGACTGGGTGTTTGTTGCAAATGAAGGCGTTTGAGAAGCTTCCCAAGTTCATATGCATGTATGGCGATTTCTCCAAAATATTTATTAATAATATGTATCAATAGCCTGGAATAATCCACCAGACTAAGTTGCATAGAAGTGACAGCACTTACAGAGTCCTTTCACAGAATAACAGTATCAGAATGTGATGATAGCAAAAGTGGCCAGTAGGTGTCACCATTGACATGAGTGTCAGATTGTTTCAAAACCTTGAAACAATTTGTCACAACTGCTTTGAACATTTCAGTGTTTCAGAAAGCCTCTTTGTCCACCACTAGTATCCACAGAAGCAGAGGATGAAGATCCTGATTACTGGGAGGATAAAGGGGAGATTTCCCTATAAAGAGCTGAACCATTATGAAAGGAGTGGGAGACTTCCACTGAAAGAGCAGAACCAGGGAGGAGACGGGGGGCAGAGATTTCCCTTTACAGAGCTGAACCAGGGGGCTCAATCGCTCTTTCGGCAGGGGCTGTGTCTCCTGGAAGCTCTATATATTTTTGTTTTCTTAAGCCTCTTTCTCTCTTGTCGATTGTTAGTTGTAGGCTGAGAGCCTTATTAATGTGTACAGCATTTTATGTTGTTAAGTAGCGTTATCTCTCCTCTGGCGATTTCTTAAAGACACATAAATTATTTCTAAGTGTCAGTACACTTAAAGTGCAGTTACACAACTTTTTATAAACCACGTACTGCATAAAATACTGTTAAGCAACTCTTTTTTCACTACTGAAATTTGTCTCTAGCACTGATGATTCCCGCCCTGTTTTGCATACTCCCGCTTTCTTTGCTGACTCACAGCTTCACTCCCTCAGGAAACATTTGAGGGCAGGTTCAGATTCCTGTGCACAACGAGGAAAGTTACGTAAACTTTAATTTCTGTCGAATCTTATGCTGTGAATTCACTGCAGACGCAACACACACAATCTCGTTCTGTCTACACCAAGAACAGTGGCTATGGCATTATCTTACGTTTCACTGGAAGAAAACCTCAGATGTTCTATTTGTTTGGAAATCTTTAAGGATCCTGTGGTTCTTACCTGTAGTCACAGTTTTTGTAGGATCTGTATAGAGAGAACGTGGAACCAGAAGGAGATAAAGGAATGCCCAATGTGCAGGAAAAAAATTAAGCATTCACTTATAAACAATCTAGTCCTTAAGGAAACTTGTGAAACATTCGCGCAGAAGAAACGCAGAATGGAAGCTCAAGGAGTGATATGTCTGCTCCATACCGACAAACACCATCTGTTCTGTGTGGATGATCAACAGCTGGTGTGTTTGCAGTGTGTGGACGAGGACCATCAAAATCACAACTTCTGCTCCATCAGCAAAGCAGCGGAAAGACAAAGGGTAAAACCAGTTTACCTTTTTCATGTGTTTTTCTGGTGTTTTTATAGTCATTTTTAAGTTAGGTTTTTGATCTTGTAGTTAGCTAGCTGATTCTCTCATATCCGGATACATGCAAGGAGAAGTTACTTATTCATACGTCAGGAAAACATAATTAATTGCAAACATACACATTTCAATTCCTATCGACTAAAGACAATATCATCTAGTCATCTGAAAAAGTATACCCTCTGACCTCTATGGTTTTATGTATCAGGACATAATTTAAAAATATGTGGTGCTTAGCACGTCTTATAATAAGGTAAATCTTCAAGTTATTGCCGCTCAATGTGGTTTTACAAGCTACTGGTTCACGGGTTTTACTTTATTGTTTCTCCATTTTGGCTTTGTTTTGTTAATAAATAGACACGGTGGAATCTGTTGTGTTGTTGTTCACCTGGGGTTGTTAATCGAATTCCCTATGACTTTATCAGTCTTGTTAACGGTGAGCGGTAAGGAGGCGGACGCATATGCGGACAAGAGCAAATCCAGAGTCATAGTCGTTAGAATAGTCCAGGGTCAATTTACCAACATGTAGAGTCTGGGAATACATAATAACAAACAAACAAAAGCACACGAAGACAAACGGGGATGCAGGCTATAGCAAAGAGGCTATGAATAGCACAGAGGCTAGAATAAACAAACGACTAGGAAACACGAAGGGATGGATTAACAAACAGGCTTCGATTCACAAACAGCGGCTAGACTTACAACGACCATCCAAAACCCAGGGAGCAAGACAGGGTATAAATACATAAACTAACACTAGTTAAACAAGACAAATGGTGCAAAAGATGAGGAGCGTAGAAAACGAAACCATGGAACGGAACCACAACAAGTAAGTAAATTGAAATAAAGACGAGCAGCGTTAGCTGCTGGATAGATGGCCTCAACATTTGACTGTACAGTACTTTGGTGTACAGAGACAGAGGATTTCATGGTCCACTAAATGACTGCAAAGTGCCCAGGTCTTGTGGCTGCAAAACAAATCATCACCCGTCCACCACAGTGTTTGATATTTGGTTTGAGGTGCTTGTACTGATATGCTGTAAATTGTGGCCAAACATCTCCATTCTGTCTTGTATGTCTAAAGAACATTGTTCCAGAAGTCTTGTGGTTTGTTCAGGTGCAACGTTGCAAACTTAAGCCATTTTGCCATGTTCTTGTTAGAAAGAAAAGGCTTTCTGCTATCAACCCTTACAAATAAGCCATGCTTTTTCAGTCTTCTTCTATTTGTACTGCCATGAACTTGAATGTTCAACAGGCTGAGGCCAGTACAGTCTGATATGTAGCTGTTAGGTTTTTTGCAGGGTCTGAACGTGAGGTGAATTTGCTGGGACATCCACTCCTGGGAAGATTGACAACTGTCTTGAATGTTTTCTACTTGTGAATAATCTTTCTTACTGTAGAATGATGGACTTCAGATTGTTTGAGAATTGAGTTATACCCCTTCCCAGACTGATGAGCAGCAATAATTTCCTCTTTAAGGTCGTTGCACATGTCTTTTCTCCTTGGCATTGTGTTAACATACACCTCCAGACCAGTAAACTTTAAAAAATTCTGCTTTAATAGAGGTGCTTACACTTGATGATCATTCAATCAAGGGTATTTGATTAGCAATACTTGGCTGCTACACAAATAATTGCACAATGTAATATGTCATGTGTTGTTCTTCTGAGGTTGTATTTACCTAATTTTAAGACCTGTGAAGGACCAGATGATGTTTTATTATGTCCTGATACATAAAATCATAGAATTCAGAGAGCGTAAATTGTTTTTGCACGTCTGTATAATTACATCAGCATGGAGTGAGTTGCGTCAGAATGCCAAAGCTAAGGTGAGTGATGCAATCCAAATGCATTTTCCTTACAATAATCCACGGTAAAGTAGCCAGATGAAGAAGAAAAAAAACTCACAATACATAAAGCACAACATAGCAAGAATAGAGAGCCACAGAAACTAGGAGGCAATTACAACAATGTAACAAGACAGAAGTGCAAAGGGTAGAAAGACAAGCTAGAAGACAAGACACAGTTGCAAACGATGAAGGGCAAGTTCATATGAAACTCGACAGGGCAGAGACAAAACAAAGCCAATGGTGTATAGAGCTACGGAAACTGCACTACCAAAGATGAGGAAACCGTGACAATACTACTAACATATACATGCATATATTAGTCTTGGTTGACATAAAGTTAGTTATTCTAAACACAAATATGTAGTCCAGGCCAATGTTGAACAGACTACTCAAAATAGACATGTAAATATTTAGATGGCTCCAGTGACTTTCAGCATGAGATTTTGCAACAAATAATGGCACATTCTGCAATACTAGAAAGGCGTTAAAAGCTGTAAGTGCTGAAGTGTGGGGGTGTTTGTTTTGGAGAGTTATAAAAGAGCTCTGAGCACAACACTTTTGAATAACTGCATCCTACTGCAACAATAGTGCACAGCATGGACAATATAGGGTGATCTGTTTACTTAACACTAGTTCATATTATTTCACAAAGTCATATATCATAGTTATTACAGCTACCTATGTGTCTCCACCATTTAGAAGCATGGAACATTGTGCCTGGTAATATATACATTGCTAATGTCATAGCTGTCGGGTTAGGCTATTGCTGCTTGGTTAGGCTCTGGATGCCATGACCCTGTAATGGATTAAGCAGTTTGGAAGATGAATCTGTGAATGAATCATGTACATGTGGCATATTGAGCTGTTGATAAGTATTAGTTGAAAATAACTGATTAATAGTTAAATGTGTGTTGATCAGTGATACTGGTGTTTTTTTGTTTTTGTTTCAGACTGAACTTGAAAGACCATTGCAGGCACTTCAAATGAAATTGGAAACCCTGAATTCCAAAAAATCCACCTTTTTGGACATGCTTGTAAAATTCCAGGTACTTCTATAGTAGTAGTTTTTGCTTTTTTTTGGGTTGGTGGTGTTCTGCCACAAGCAAGATAAATACCTGCTCCCCTCAATTAAACAACATGGCAGCAATTCACAGTCATAGTACAGCTAATCCATAGTGGTTATTTTAATTTCTTTGGACCAATCAGAAGTAAATAGGTTTTCAGTGTATTTTATGCCTGTTGTATGTGATCACATGGGTAGAAACATTCTAGGAGCACCTGCAAAATGAGTCAATGAGAGAGAACATTATTTTCATCACAATATTCAACAACATGTCTCATTCACATTAGTAAACACTTAACACCATCATAATGTATATAAACAATGAACACAGCTATTGTCATTACTTACAAGCTAGTATGTTAATACGGGGAGTTTGATGCAGTAATGTATTACTGCGAAACTTGCAAGAGCTCCGGTAACAGATCAGGAAAATCTAAAAACATCAACAAGGTTAGTGAAACTACACAACCAAAGTTAGCCTTGAATGTTTATTTTGAATTTTCAGCAAATTTCATGCATACTGCTGCCATTTTTTACCATCAGTGACACATAGACAAACATGAACTTTACATTGGATTCCTAACATATAATGCTATGATGTTTTGCATGTAAGAGCTTCCACACTGAGAGCATTGTTTACTTGGCTTATACTAGCTAGTTAGCTTACACCTGCATCTTAGCTAGCTACCCTTAACGTTGGACTAATACATAATGTAACTAGCTACATATATACTTAGGGTTAATAGCTAGCTACATTGGCTACATAATTTGGGGGGGGGGGGGGATTAATTAACTATCTGTCTGATAGAAAAATAGCAACCATAGCATCGCTTTCCTGGCTCCATATACATATACGGCATTTAGCAGACACTCATCCAGAGCGACTTACAAAGGTGCTTTGTCATTTACTCATAGAATATAACATAGTACAGTACAGTAGGTTAGAGTGCAACATACCAATGAACTAGAATACTGTAGAATACAGGGATCAATGCTGATACCTAGAAGTACAAAATACATAAGGTCTATCTTAAACAATGATAAGTGCAATAAACAATAAGTGCTAGAGTTTGTTAAACAACATAAACAATACCTTACAATAAGTATTAATTTAATCAGTCAATATGGGAGCAGAGTCAGTTGTCCTTTAAATATTTTGCAAATAGAACAAGTTTGAAGACTGAAACGGACTCTGCTGTCTGGACAACAAGTGGGAGTTCATTCCACCATCTTGGAGCCAGGACAGAAAATATTCTCAATGCTTGTCGTCCATGAGACCTGAAGCAAGGTCTTTCAAGCCGAGCTGTACTTGAGGTTCGAAGTACTCGAGGTACAGATCGGGCTTTGACCATTGACCTCATGAATGAAGGGGCTGGTCCATTTTTGGCTTTGTAGGCAAGCATCAAGATTTTAAATCTGATACATGCAGCTACTGGGAGCCAATGAAGGGAGCGGAGCAGTGGAGTAACGTGTGAACTTCAGAAGATTGAAGACCAGGCATGCTGCTGCATTCTGGACAAGTTGTAGAGGTTTGATGGCTCTTAGAGGAAGACCAGCAAGTAACAAGTTGCAGTAGTCTAGTTTTGCGATCACAAGAGACTGCACAAGCACCTGGGTAGCTTCTTGAGAGAAAAGGGCCGAATCCTTCGTATGTTACAAAGGAGGAATCTGCAAGACCAGGTTAGATTAGAAACATGAGTTGAAAATGACAACTGGTTGTCCAAAGTTATGCCCAGGATATGGGCAGCTTCGGATGGTGCGATCATGGAGTTCTCGAAGGAAACTGTGAGGTCATGGTAAGGGTTGGGAGTACCTGGGATGAACAGAAGCTTGGTTTTACTGGGGTTGAGCTTCAAGTGGTGGGCTGTCATCATGGATGTCAGGGGCTCCACTAGTTGTTGGTACTGTAGAAAAGCCACACTGATCACTCTGACTTTATCCAACCTCCCTTTTTTGATTGTAGCCTTTTCTGTTTCTTGTTTCTTTTATTTATTTGTTTAACAGTGCAAGATTTTGTAGGTATTGGTGGGACTTCTTGTGCGACTAGCTTGTGCAACCATTATAAATCCCAATAAATTACTAAAATAGTAAAATCAGTCTTAAAGAAAAAGTGTCGTCTGTCCGGCCCAGTCTTCTGATAGCTTCCAGCCACAGCAGTCGCGTATTTCTCTGAAAAGAATGCCATCCAGATGGAAGTCAAAACAGTTTCAATAACGGTCCACACCACACCTGGATAATTGTACTGTGACTAACACCAGATCATTTTATATTACTGCCAATAAAGGTTAGTGACAATGCTAAATTCTGTTTGCCATAGTGGCATGCATTTAGCTGACACTTTTATCCAAATCAACTATGATACCTTGAGCAGTAAGGGCATTGCTCAGGGTTCCAACAGTGGCAACGGTGAGGCTGGAACAAGCAACTTTCCAATTACACACCAAGTACCTTAACCACTGAGCTACCACTGCATGTGTCTTTGAAATGTCACCTTTGTTTACAAAGTCAACTATACAATTGCACACACCACCAGTCTCAAGTCCGGCAGACAGAGGAGCAGATAAAAGTGGAGTTTGAGGAGCTTCACCAGTTCCTCAAGGAGGAGGAGGCGACCAGGATAGCTGCTCTGAGGGAGGAAGAGGAAGAGAAGAGCCAGAGGATGAAGGCAAAGATTTCAGAAATGAATAAGTTGTTAACATCTGTTTTGGAACAAATTAACAAAATCAAGGATGACATGAACAATGAGGACAGTTTATTCTTACATGTAAGTCCAGTTCCTAAGGTCTGATGTTGTGTTTATAAAAAGGGAATAACCACTCACAATGTTTTTGTTTGTTTTCTCAGAAATTTAGATCTACAGAAGAAAGGTAAAACGTATTTATTTATTTATTGTGACGTGTGCATACATACCTTCATTCACTGAACTTCCAGTAGTGAAAAGAAAATGGAAAAACACAGATCTTTGTTAATTTAGAGTTTGTGGTTTAATTTCAGGTAATTATTTAATAAACACACAACTTTTAGACAGCCAGGTTTGTTTGTTAAAACATCACTTAATTTTTATTGTGTGAGTACATATAATTGTGAGTGTACATAAATTTGGGATCATACAAATTAAATCCCTAACCAGAACCTTTGTAAGATTGTATTAAGTGGTTCTAATGTTATATAAGTAAAATATATGTTTGCTTATCTGTGTTTATATCTCTTCAGAGCTAAGTACACTGTGCCAGATCCTGAGGTGGGTCCTGGAGTTCTGATTGATGTGTCCAAACACTTGGGGAATCTGAGATACACGGTGTGGGAGAAGATGAAGGACATCTGTCCTTACTGTGAGTGGATGAACACAATACGACAATATTTCATCAAATACCAACATCAGAACAACATTTGTGCTGACATTTTATACCAAACGTTATCACCCCCAAAGAGCCTGTACTTCTGGACCCAGCTACCCTAAGGGCCAAACTTCAATTGTCTCCAGATTTGAATAGCATTACATTTGGACAGGAACAAACTCCTAAAGTCTCACCAACCAAGTGTGTCGAAGTGCCATTCATCCTGGGATCTGAACGTTTCACCTCAGGATCGCATACCTGGGAGATGCAGGTTGGACCCTCAGAACAGTGGGCTGTTGGAGTCATTAAAGAATCTGATAAAACAAAACCAAATCCTTTCTACATTATTAATATATATGCTTAAAGGTAAATGTTCATGGAATCCAGGGGCTGCCAAGATTAATAAAGTCTGTGTTTCTGGAAAGTGAGAAAAGACAGGTGACATTCACTGATCCTGATTCAAACACAACATTAAAAACACACACATATGCAATCCCTGAGAAAATGTACCCATGTTTTTTTAGCTTCAGCAAATTTCCATTGCCTATTCTACCAGCCAAGGTTTCAGTTTCCATTTAAGAACAATGAGTATTCAACTCATTGCTGAACCCTCTACCACATCCAGAGTGCCTTCATACAAGTCTGCATTATCTACTGTTCTTTTCTTTATGTTTATTCTTTTCTCATCTACTACATGCATACTCCCTGACCACAAACATGTACGCAGAATAATTAAGCCAGTGTCAGTATGAATTCCAGGAAAAAATAAATGAGTTAACTTTTATATTTAGAATTACGATATTTCAAACATTGACATGGTTCTTTTAATTAATGGCATGTGTATTAATTTATGTGTAACTAATATTAATCACCATAATACTAAGGTGTCTCATGATTCACATTTATTTTACATGTAATTGTTTTGTTCTAATTACTGTACATTTATTTTCTGCATAATTGTTTTGGTTTATAGTGCATCATTTCATATATTGATCTGGGTTTTTTTTAATCCTTTTTTTTTTTTTTTATCTGACTTGACATGCATAGTTGGTGTCCAAGAGAACTGTCAAATTCAACCAATAAACTTAATCTCATTGAACAACACCTTTGTTAACCTAGTAATGTATTTAATTAGATTACAGTTTAATGTGAGGTGTAGCATTTTATTATATACATTTGTCCAGGAAAGATGTGTGCGTGTGCATTTTTCAAAGGATAATGCTGTGTATGAATATTATGCACAAATGTTACACACGTGTGTGTTTGTGTGTGTGTGTGTGTGTGTGTGTGTGCGTGTGCATGCACATGCAAGAGATGGTGACGAGTCAGCGACATGAACTTTATTTGCACTTCTAACATATTTGGAAAGACTCACAACTTGATTAATTGTTTGAATAAAACCTCTGTCTGATCTCATTCAAGTGTCTTACCTGCCAGTTCCAAGACAGTCATGCACATTAATTTTATTTTAATTAGTTAAATTTAGCATGGGTACACAACAAGCCTTTTGCAGACCAGCGTAAATTGAACATTAGGTTTTAGGTACTGTTTGGTGACTTTGTGATTGAAAATGTACATTAGCAGCTTCATAAATAAATGACACTATTAACTGTACATAAGCCTCCCCTTCACCTAAGGCAAGGAAGGTGCGCTAGTAGTCCCACACTGCTTCAGGTCCTTGGTGTTTCCTGTGCTGTGTTTGGGACGCTACCATGTTGAATGGCCCATAACTCGGTTCTGTGGTACTACCATGTTTGACATTACACTGCAAAATAACTCATCATCATGATTTCATGATTTTCAAAATGTATTCCGGTAGTTCATCTGGTAAAGCAGACAGAGCAATGTGTATCTCCCAAATGCTGTAAATGTGAAAAAGGTGTTAGCATATATGTAGACATCTACAGTTATCATATACAAAGCCTAATTCATTTCCAACAGGCACAGAGCACAATGAAATCTGATCAAAGCACTCGATAGATACCTGAACTGTTGTTGAACTGACACAGGATGTGCAGCAGAGACTTGTCCAGGCCATATTACCCACAGGACATGCATGTCAGCAACTGTGTTTGTTGCAAATAACAGTTTGAGAAGCTTCACGAGTTCTTAAACAAGTATGCTGTACGGCAATTTCTCCAAAATATTTATTGATCATACGTATTGATAGGCTGGCATAATCCAGTATGTGGCCTGTTTCAAATCGACACAGTTGCTTTGAACATTTCAGTGTTTCACAAAGCCTCGCTTTGTAGTGACGTCTGTAGTGACTTCACTACTGAAACGTGACTCTGACGATTCCCGCCCTGTTTTGCATACTGCCTCTTTCTTTGCTGACTCACATCTTCACTCCCTCAGAAAGAATTGGAGGGCAGGTTCAGATTCTGTGCACGAGGAAAGTTACGTTACCTTTCATTTCTGTGGAATCTTATGCTGTGAATTCACTGCAGACGCAACACACACAATCTCGTTCTGTCTACACCAAGAACAGTGGCTATGGCATTATCTCACGTTTCACTGGAAGAAAATCTCAGGTGTTCTATTTGTTTGGAAATCTTTAAGGATCCTGTAGTTCTTACCTGTAGTCACAGTTTTTGTAGGATCTGTATAAAGAGAACGTGGAACCAGAAGGAGATAAAGGAATGCCCAATGTGCAGGAAAAAAATTAAGCATTCACTTATAAACAATCTAGTCCTTAAGGAAACCTGTGAAACATTCGCGCAGAAGAAACGCAGAATGGAAGCTCAAGGAGTGATATGTCTGCTCCATACCGACAAACAGCATCTGTTCTGTGTGGATGATCAACAGCTGGTGTGTTTACAGTGTGTGGACCAGGACCATCAAAATCACAACTTCTGCTCCATCAGCAAAGCAGCGGAAAGACAAAGGGTAAAACCAGTTTACCTTTTTCATGTTATGACTTAGTCAACACTCGTGATTATCAGGAATACAAGCAGCAAGGTATAGGTCTGTAGGTATGTAGGTATGAGTTGCATAAAACAACTTAGTTTTTTCTGTTACAAATATCAACTTTAAGGGAGCATTTTCCCTTTTTTAAAGGGAAGTACTTATAGGTGGTGCAGAGAAACCTTAATCTTTACATTTATCTAAGGGAAAACAGTTAGGGATTTACCACAGTGTCTGAGGTTTGGTTGCAGTAATGTTCCATCATTTCCATTACAGCATTCTGCAATTAGCAGAATAAACTCTCATAAGAGAAAAATTAGCAAAAGTTTTAATGTAAGAGTTTAACGTTTGAGTGTTACCCACATATTACCCACAGGACATGCATGTCAGCAACTGTGTTTGTTGCAAATAACAGTTTGAGAAGCTTCACGAGTTCTTAAACAAGTATGCTGTACGGCAATTTCTCCAAAATATTTATTGATCATACGTATTGATAGGCTGGCATAATCCAGTATGTGGCCTGTTTCAAATCGACACAGTTGCTTTGAACATTTCAGTGTTTCACAAAGCCTCGCTTTGTAGTGACGTCTGTAGTGACTTCACTACTGAAACGTGACTCTGACGATTCCCGCCCTGTTTTGCATACTGCCTCTTTCTTTGCTGACTCACATCTTCACTCCCTCAGAAAGAATTGGAGGGCAGGTTCAGATTCTGTGCACGAGGAAAGTTACGTTACCTTTCATTTCTGTGGAATCTTATGCTGTGAATTCACTGCAGACGCAACACACACAATCTCGTTCTGTCTACACCAAGAACAGTGGCTATGGCATTATCTCACGTTTCACTGGAAGAAAATCTCAGGTGTTCTATTTGTTTGGAAATCTTTAAGGATCCTGTAGTTCTTACCTGTAGTCACAGTTTTTGTAGGATCTGTATAAAGAGAACGTGGAACCAGAAGGAGATAAAGGAATGCCCAATGTGCAGGAAAAAAATTAAGCATTCACTTATAAACAATCTAGTCCTTAAGGAAACCTGTGAAACATTCGCGCAGAAGAAACGCAGAATGGAAGCTCAAGGAGTGATATGTCTGCTCCATACCGACAAACAGCATCTGTTCTGTGTGGATGATCAACAGCTGGTGTGTTTACAGTGTGTGGACCAGGACCATCAAAATCACAACTTCTGCTCCATCAGCAAAGCAGCGGAAAGACAAAGGGTAAAACCAGTTTACCTTTTTCATGTTATGACTTAGTCAACACTCGTGATTATCAGGAATACAAGCAGCAAGGTATAGGTCTGTAGGTATGTAGGTATGAGTTGCATAAAACAACTTAGTTTTTTCTGTTACAAATATCAACTTTAAGGGAGCATTTTCCCTTTTTTAAAGGGAAGTACTTATAGGTGGTGCAGAGAAACCTTAATCTTTACATTTATCTAAGGGAAAACAGTTAGGGATTTACCACAGTGTCTGAGGTTTGGTTGCAGTAATGTTCCATCATTTCCATTACAGCATTCTGCAATTAGCAGAATAAACTCTCATAAGAGAAAAATTAGCAAAAGTTTTAATGTAAGAGTTTAACGTTTGAGTGTTACCCACATATTACCCACAGGACATGCATGTCAGCAACTGTGTTTGTTGCAAATAACAGTTTGAGAAGCTTCACGAGTTCTTAAACAAGTATGCTGTACGGCAATTTCTCCAAAATATTTATTGATCATACGTATTGATAGGCTGGCATAATCCAGTATGTGGCCTGTTTCAAATCGACACAGTTGCTTTGAACATTTCAGTGTTTCACAAAGCCTCGCTTTGTAGTGACGTCTGTAGTGACTTCACTACTGAAACGTGACTCTGACGATTCCCGCCCTGTTTTGCATACTGCCTCTTTCTTTGCTGACTCACATCTTCACTCCCTCAGAAAGAATTGGAGGGCAGGTTCAGATTCTGTGCACGAGGAAAGTTACGTTACCTTTCATTTCTGTGGAATCTTATGCTGTGAATTCACTGCAGACGCAACACACACAATCTCGTTCTGTCTACACCAAGAACAGTGGCTATGGCATTATCTCACGTTTCACTGGAAGAAAATCTCAGGTGTTCTATTTGTTTGGAAATCTTTAAGGATCCTGTATTTCTTACCTGTAGTCACAGTTTTTGTAGGATCTGTATAAAGAGAACGTGGAACCAGAAGGAGATAAAGGAATGCCCAATGTGCAGGAAAAAAATTAAGCATTCACTTATAAACAATCTAGTCCTTAAGGAAACCTGTGAAACATTCGCGCAGAAGAAACGCAGAATGGAAGCTCAAGGAGTGATATGTCTGCTCCATACCGACAAACAGCATCTGTTCTGTGTGGATGATCAACAGCTGGTGTGTTTACAGTGTGTGGACCAGGACCATCAAAATCACAACTTCTGCTCCATCAGCAAAGCAGCGGAAAGACAAAGGGTAAAACCAGTTTACCTTTTTCATGTTATGACTTAGTCAACACTCGTGATTATCAGGAATACAAGCAGCAAGGTATAGGTCTGTAGGTATGTAGGTATGAGTTGCATAAAACAACTTAGTTTTTTCTGTTACAAATATCAACTTTAAGGGAGCATTTTCCCTTTTTTAAAGGGAAGTACTTATAGGTGGTGCAGAGAAACCTTAATCTTTACATTTATCTAAGGGAAAACAGTTAGGGATTTACCACAGTGTCTGAGGTTTGGTTGCAGTAATGTTCCATCATTTCCATTACAGCATTCTGCAATTAGCAGAATAAACTCTCATAAGAGAAAAATTAGCAAAAGTTTTAATGTAAGAGTTTAACGTTTGAGTGTCCAGTTTTCAAATCCCTCTGCAAATATCATGGTAGTATCACGGTGTGTGTAAGTGTTGGTGGCAGGCTGAGGCCCCCTCTGGCCACCAAAGGGAGGCCTTGAGTCAGGCATACCACTAATTTGGCTTAACACCCAACAACTGGGCTAGGCCTATATAAGCCAGGTGACCCAGTGCTGGGTCTTTGCCAAAGTTCTGAGCCAAGCTCCTAGCTGGTAACTTCAGGTATCGAGGTGTGTAAACCCTCATGCTACACCTCACTTCCTGTCTGCGAGGGTGTTCGTGTTTTTACACGTCCTTTCCTCTCTCCGGTTTTACCCCCTTGTGCCACACCTCACTTCTGTGCTGCGAGGGTGTTCGTGTTCTTACACATCCCCTCCCCTCTCCAGTTTTCCTCTCGAGTCTATCTCTCTCCCGAGGCTTCCCTTAGCCATTCAAGTTCTTCCCTGTTTTCTGGTTTTGTTTGGGAAGTTTTAGTTTGGTTTTCCCCAGTGCATTGGGGTTGCCATTTCTTCCCGTGGTGTCCTTTGCTCTCCCTTTTTCCACGCTCGGCGTGGTGTTTAGTTTTTCCTTTTGTTTAACCTGATCCAAGATCTAACTACTCTGCACACGGGTCCCCCATTGTTATAGTGTGGTTGCTCACTCACTAGGCTGTTGGTTTTCTCACCTAGCTGACTTGGGTTCAAGCCCACCTTACAGTTTGGACTTGTTTTTCTGCACCTGGGCCTGGACAGCTTTCCTTCATTTGATGAATCAATGAAATCCAAATTATACCAGAAAATTGTAAAGGAAAATGTTAGGCCATCTGTCTGTGAGCTGAGTGTCACGAGAACTTGTCATGCAGCAAAACAATGACCCAAAGCATATATGTCATTCTAGCAAAGAATAGTTAAAGAAGAATAAAGAATAAAGTTTTGAAATGGCCAAGTCAAAAACCTTAACTTAATCCAATAGAAATTTTGTGGAAGGACCAGAAGCAAACAGTTAATGGGAGGAAACTCACCAACATGATGGAGTTGAACTGTTTTATGGATGGAATGGGCTAAAATTCCTCCAAGCCTATGTGTTAGACTAATCAACACTTACTGGAAATGTTTATTTGCAATTATTGCTGCACAAGGCGGTCAGACCAGAAACTGAAATCAAAGGTTCACATACTTGCAGATATGTAATATTGGATCATTTTCCTCATTAAATAAATTACAGTCTAGTATTTTTGACTAATTTTTTATTTGGTTCTCTTTATGTACTTTTAGATCAAATCCGTGCAGAAATGGAGAAACTTCTAAAGGGTTCACAAAGCCTTTAATATACCAAATATTGTGGTGTAGTACAAAGTTTATAAAGAAACAGGATGTTTTGGACAGACATCTTTCATCAGCTGTGCAAGCAAAGTGCTTTGAATTAGTAGTTTTGAATTAGTAGGAACCAGTTTATATATGAAAAAGTTGACATATTCATTCTACGGCCAGGTTGCCACTGTTGGGTCCCTGAGAAAGGCCCTTAACCCTTGTTTGCTCAAGTTGTATTCAGTCATAATTGTAAGTGGTTTTGGATAAATGTCAGCTAAATGCTGTAAAAGAGAGACTAAATGAAAAAATTCACATAATCAGAACTGACAGAATACTCAGAACATTCACATATTCAGTACTGACAGAATACCCAGAACATTCACATACTCAGTACTGACAGAATACTCAGAACATTTACATACGCAGTACTGACAGAATACTTAAAACATTCACATACGCAGTACTGACAGAATACTCAGAACATTCACATACTCAGTACTGACAGAATACTCAGAACATTCGCTTATTCAGTCTTTCCCAAACAGCCCTGTGTTAACACAATGTTAGTTTGAGTTGTATGTGTAGCACTATGAAATGAATTAACATATACATACCACAAAATACACTGAATTCTACAAACTGTACTAGGTCTGCACTAAAGGAATTACCCTATATTTAACAAATACTGTGCTAAAACTATCTGTGTGCAATATTCATTCTACAATAGCCTTATGTAATGTCTATGCATCACATCCTGAGGAATAATTGTGCAATACTTATTCTGTAAATATATGTGCAATATTTATTGTTAAAACCCTTTTATATGTATTGTGTATATACAATTCACAATGTGGTGCATGTCTACATATACATCCTGTGTACTCAGAAGGCCAACAATATTCAAAATTGTAGTGAAGTACACAAAGTTTGCAGAGAAACAGGACGTTTCGAACAGAGCTATGCAAGTGCTGATGAAGGACCTGTCTGAAACATCCTGCTTTTCTGAAAATTTGAAGAACTTCACTACAATTTTAAATATCTCTACATCTCTTACTACAGTGTGCTGCAGTTACTCCCCTGAAATCTTCTTCGGATTTATATATTTATTTCTATATTTTTATTTTGTGGTGTTCTAACATAAGAGCTCTGCCAAGTAGTGCACCTTAATATATATATATATATTAAAACGACAATAAAAAAAATCTGATCTAATCTAATGAAAAATTGTACAAACGATTGATGCATACTGTCATTTCATCCATTTTCCACAGTTCACTACAACTCCCAGCATACCGATTACAACCCAGAGGAAATTCAACGGACTGTTAACTCCACCCGTAGCCTCGTTACTCTGTCAATTGAAACCTGTCATTTCCCTGAACTCCTTGCTACTGTTTTTATGAGTGCATACTGAGCAGTCTATCCTATTGTCTATCTGTATTGCTGTCTTTCCTGACTCTCTTCCACATGGACTGTTGTATTACTCTGTGATGCTCCCTGGCTCTGTTAATCCCAAAGTGCTGGTTCTGACCCTTACCTGTTTTTTACTATCATGACTCTGATTAAAGCCACACCTCTTTTTATCCACGAGTGATTGATTTTATCTGTAACGTTACACATACGATCTATTGTAGTCTACTGCACACAACTATCCAATAATGCAATGGCTATTAAGTGTAAGTTTGTGTAAAGTGAAATTGTGAAACAGCTGTGACTGATAACTATTTACATATTTGCAGATACATGCTAAATATGGAAATGCTGATAAGTGTTGGTTAAATATATCTATTAAACATGAGTATCAGTGACACTAATTATTCATAATCATCTTTATTTTCAGACCAAACTTGAAGGAAAATTGCAGGTACTTCAGGCAAAACTAGAAACCTTGATTTCTAAAAAGTCTACTTATGATGGCACATTTTCAAAGCTCAAGGTATTGCTACATTCTGCATGTAATATTCTGCTGTACTTGGTGCATAAACGTTTTCTAGTCAAACATATAATCACATTTCCTGTCCCAGGGGTCTATGCAGCATGTAGAAAGGAAGATAAAGAAGGAGATTAAGAGTCTTCACCAGTTCTTAAGCAAGGAAGAGGAGACCAGGATAGCTGCATTGAGGGAGGAAGAGGAGAAAAAGAGCCAGAGAATGAAGGCAAAGATTGCAGAAATTGAACAACTGTGTTCGGATCTGTCTGAGCAAATCAACAATATCAAGGATGCCATGGGGGATGAAGACAGTTCATTTGTAAATGTAAGCATTTTGTCTGATGTCATCAAACATGCTGTGATTGTAAGAATGCAAGGGCCACTCACAAATGTTTTGGTTTTTTTTTTGTTCAAATAGAATTTCAAAGATACAGAAAAAAGGTAAATTTGTTTTGATCTTTGTGCCTTTATAATGTATTTTGTGAGACCCATTTATATTCACATCTGTGCATGCTTGTCTGCACCAAATTAAAGTTACTTTTACCATAATTTTTTAATGTATTAAATGTTGGTCTTTTACAATTTTGTAATGTTGTTTACCTGTCTGTTTTTATGGCCTCAGAGCTAGGTACACAGTGCCAGATCCAGAAATGGATTCAGGAGTTCAGATCGATGTGTCCAAACACCTGGGGAATCTGAGATACAGAGTGTGGGAGAAGATGAAGGACAGTCTTTACTGTGAGTATATCTGTACAACACCTGGGCAATTTGTGATACAGTGTGGGAGAAGATTTGCTGTTACTCTGAGTAAATCCAGAAGTTTCCAAACCTAAGAAAATGTATGTGTTTCTGGACATTGAGAAAGGCCAGGTAATATTCAGTGATCCTGATACAAACTCAACCTTATGAGCATACACTCATTCACTTGTACCCTGGTACAATCATGATTTAAGCAGCCAATGTCTCAGTGTCTTTAAAAACCATAATTATACCCACAGTGCTTATAGCACTTGTAGATACTGCATTGGTTGCTCCTCACTGGCATCCTCCTCCTTGTGGTGGGGCTTTCCACATGGTCCTTTGGTTTTTGATTTTGTCTCTTACATTTGTTTTCACTCTCCTGTACAGGTGTTCCCTTATTATTGTGCCTCGTTGTACTATTATTTCACCACATATAAAGTCTGTTCAGTTGTAGCCGTGGTTGTCGTTCACTGTCTAGGCATTGCCTTGTTTAGATATGCTTGTCGTTTAGCCATTTCCTTGTCTTGTTTCAGTTGTGTCTGAGTGTGTTTGTTTACTTACTTTGAGAATCAGAATTGGATGTATTGGCCAAGTGTGCTGACACACACAAGGACTTTAATTCTAGCTGTTTGTGACTCTCAAACAATAGAGGAAATACATACAATACACAATATACACGCAATATCCATACAATACACTATATATGAGAAATATACAGATCAAGTACAGGACAACAATACACAAAGTGGGAGTATGTGTCGTAGTGTTAACATCAGTAGTGACTAAGTATGGGAGTGAAGTTGTCATAGAACATTTTATAATGCATCATTGTAGTTGTGAAGCAGTGTGTTATGACCATCAGTGAAACTAAAAGCTATGGCATAGCAGATGGAACTAGTTTATGAGTGTAATGGCGTGAGAGCAATTTTTATTACACCATGGAAGTCAACTCACACCTGCATCTATCCATTTTTATCTTGAGGCTTCATTCACATATTTCTTTGCTTTATGTCTATAATGGATGGCTTTTAGGTCTAAAATATTGCTTTCTTACAAAGGATTATTCTGTATGCATGGCTTTTATTATGGTAGTATGTACAATAACAAGTTAAAATTTAAGTATTGTTTTTTTTCCACATCAAATGATTCTATATTCGGTATAATATTTAGATCATGCAGGAATTTGCCCTTTGTTTATCTTCTTGTCTCTTCCACATGCTATGTTTTGGTTTTTGTGCCATTCCCTCCACACCGGTGTTCCATATTTCCTTAGCTGAGTCACTTGTGCCTCATTGTACTCTTACTTCACCACTTATAAAGTCTGTTCAGTTGTAGCCCTGGTTGTTGGTTGGTGTATAGGTGTTTCATTGTTTAGATGTCTGCATTGTTCAGCCATTTGCCTGTCTTGTTGTTTCAGTTGTGTCTGTATGTGTTTGTTCATTTCCTTTTTTAATTAAACAGTTTAAGTCAACTCACACCTGCATTAAGTCAAGTCCAAGCTGGATCCTGAGCTGACCCCTGAGTCTGGCCCTGATGGCCAGGGTTTCCCAGTTCACAGAAAGGGGATGCTCCCCCAGAATTTCTTGGGGGGGACTAGGGGCTTCTGGGTTGGATCCTCACAGAGACAACCAGGCCTCACTTGAGCACCACCTGGGTGGAATGTTTGGACCAACAGGGAGCCCAGGAGTCTGTTTGTCTGACTCAGGCTTTCTCTCTCTCTCCATCTAGGCTCCCCAGCTGCACCCTGCACGGCAGCTCCAACAACTCAGCAGGTGATTCTGCCACGTCTGATTGTTCCACAGGGCCTTCACCCAGTGTTGTCTCCTCAGGTGACTTCCAAGGTGCCACATGTCCCACAACTGCCTCTGCAGGTGCTGTCCACTCAACGCAAGTGCCAGGATGGCCCGGTCCCAGCCATACCCTGAGCCCTGGGTGGCAAGGTGCCTGTCACACTCCATGCTCAAGATGGCAGGTCTTCATTATACTCCTCTTCCAGGACTGCACTGCTGTATCCATGTGACCCCTGCCCTGGGTGGACTTAGTGTGTCTCCGCATGCTAGGAGGTGCATGTTAAGGGGGGTTTACTGTAATGTTTACTGTTTCATTTTCATCTCTCCCACATGCTTTGTGTTTTGTTTTTTTGTGCCACTTCCACCACACAGGTGTTCCCTTTTTCCTTAGCGTTGTATAGCCATTTGACTGTCATATTTCAGTTGTGTCTGTGTGTAATTGATCACTTACTTTCATTTTCATTAAACCTTTTAAGACTTCTCATGCTTGCATTTGTCAGAGATCCATTCTGTTAGTTTTTACTGTAAGGCTTCCTTCACACCTTTATTTGCTTTAGGTCTAGAAGGGGTGGATTTTAGGTTTAAAATGTAAAGGCGCACTCCCGTTCCCATAGATCATATGGCATGGCCCGCCATGTGCAGATGCTTCTTTGTTGACTATTTGATTTTCCCTTGATTATAAACACACCCCTCTTGTTAGTCTATTACGTTACACCTGCACCCTATTAATTTATATATATATGAAACTGTGGTGGAAAAATGAGAGCACATCAAACACATGCATTATGCATTGAGTAGTAAAAAGTTTATTGAGTTCTGTCCCCTGTATAACAGAGAAAGAGAACTGACTCACAGTACAAGCCCCCCTCTTCTTATACACAGAGAAGAAAAGAAAGAAAAAACAGCTCCTACAAGGTATCTGAACTTTATGTTTTGGTTAGTCTGAGCGCAGGTGGGGTCTTCTATCTCTACGGTTAGAACAGTCTTCTTCTGTCTCTATGGGTAGAACAGCATGTGAGCTGCTGATGTCTTTGCCTCTCACGCCTGTCTACGGACTGTTATGCTGTGACTATAGAAACACAAAGCAAGGTAAAGCGAAGCAAAGTAAATTTCCACAACAGAAACATAATAAAAAAAATTACAAAATTAGAAAAGCACAATAAAAATCAATTATATATATATCACTAGATATATTCCATAATAAAAGTCTTGCATACAAAATTTCAATGTTTTGTTCACCAAACCAATTGGTTATCACTTTTGCCTTGTGACATGGTGCTCCATCATGCTGGAAAAAGGATTGTTCATCACCAAATTGCTCCTGGAATTTTGGGAGAAGTTGTGCTTGGAGGATGTTTTAATACCATTCCTTATTCATGGCACTGTTCTTACGCCAAATTAGTTTCAAATACCTTGGTACTGAAGACTGTCTGGAGGACAGAATGGAACATTTTTAGGTCCCTCAGAGCACAATAACTGCATCACAAACAGCTAAACCCCAGTGGAGCCCCAGTGAAGCCCCAGCTGAGCCCTGGCTAAACCCCAGCTAAGCCCCAGCACACTCAGTCCCGTCTCCAGCTCCATTCCAGCAGCCATGCGGGTTCTTCCTCCTTTTAATCCCACTGGATACTCTATTTTCCTCTATCCACAGCTGATGCTCATTTCATGACATCATCTAAATGGGAACTCGTACAGACCTTCCACTTCCTTATTCTCATAACAGCACAAAAACCTTTTGAAAAATCCACCCCCCCCCCCCCCAAAAAAAGAAAGAAATTAATAGAACCAAAGAAATCTCTAAAACAAACATACCATAAGAGGAAAATATATATCTAAGAATATTGTATGCATCTTATAATATGTTGGATGTTGGATATACAATACTATGTGCAGACAACAAATTATTAATTACAACAACAAAGAAACAACTGTAGATCCCACGGAGTTCGAAGGTCACCCATTCAAGGGTTTTAATGAATTTAAAAAGAGGAAATTAAATTTGTCTCTTGGTTAGTCTTAAAATACTTACAAGTAATTCATGATTATTATTATTTTTAAAGATCCAGTGATTTTGGAGCCATACTCTGCAAACAGCCGTCTTCACCTGTCTGCTGATTTAATCAAAGTGACCTGTCGGGACACAAAGCAGAACCTCCCCAATAAAAGTGAAAGGTTTGCTGTACACCCCGTCATCCTGGGCTCTGAGTCCCTGGGCTCTGGAACACACAGCTGGGTGGTGGATGTAGGGGAAAGCGAGAACTGGACCATTGGACTGGTGAAAGAGTCTGTCAAAAGAAAAGATAAACTCTCAGTGAGCCCACAGGATGGATTCTGGACGATAAGTTGGAAAGACGGATCGTACTCGTTCAACACAAGATATCAGAGAGCTGAGAGTGTGAGGAGAATCTGAGTACAGGTGGACTGGAATAATAACAGCGTGACTTTCACCAACCCTAAATCCAAAACACAATTACACACTTAAGCACATACATGAGAGAAAATGTACCCATATTTTTCTACAGTCAGTGATATCCCACTGAAAATTCTGCCAGCCAAAGTCTCACTGATGATTACTGAAAACACTGCAGATTTGTCCTGCTCTTCTCACCAATATGCAAATAGCTTCATGCAGGATTGCACATGGTAAAAACTACCCCCAGCCAAAAATAAATACCCCACCACCAACAAAAATAGCCAAGACCTACACCTCAAAGTGCTCTCCAATTATTTGTAGATGTAGATTTTTTATTTGCCCTCATACTTGTGGACATTATTTGTACATAAGCATAAACCTGTGAGTAGTTTGCGAAAAGTCATTACCAGGGACTACCAACAGTGCAGTACTGCTTACTTCACCATGTATGACACTGAGCCCTGGCACCTAACCTAAACATCAGCATGAGAGTCTGCATACTTGTCTGCATCACCTACTTTTTTGTTTTTGTCTTTTTCTTGTTCTTCTCTGATCTACTACCAGTCTGAGTTTGAGGGAAAATTACTCTTTAGATTCAGAGTCTTCACTGTGCATATATATGTGAAGCCAGGATGATTAACTATGTCAAAATGAATTCCAGGAAAAAATAAAATGTTCAATCATTTCCCTATTTCAGATATTAAAATGGTATCCTATTAACAAAATGGCATAAGTAATCATTATTATGTGTACCTAATATTAACAGCCCTATTACTAAAACATGTCTTTTAATTTAATTTACATGTAGTTTATACATCAATGTGCTTTAAAATATCCATTATTGTTAGGATATCTATAAGTTTTAAATGTATTAAAATATGTTTGTTTTCTTTAGTTTTTTTGTTGTTTTTTTATGATGTATGATTTTTAATGTATAAACTTTTTTCCCCCATGTTTTCAAGTTATTCATGTCTCTTATGATATTTAAAGCTTTGATATGTAGTCAAATTCAAGCAGTAAAATTATTTACAATTTTTGAAATCGAATCTCTTTCAACATCACCATTGCTAACCTAGTATTTCAAACAAAGTCTAATATTTAATTAATTTAGAATTGTAGGTGTAGTATCATGTAATAGTGTTGTGTTTGGGTGCTGTGTATGTGTACATGCACTGTGTGACGTAGGCGGCACAGAGGAAACGAAAGACGAGGTTGTAGATAATTGTTCTTTATTGTCCATGTCCAGTCAAGGGACGAAAAGGACTAAATAAAAAGTAGCGTTGTGTTTTTCTTAGTTGAACGCAGATCCTTGGTCCACTAATGTGCTGCACTATCTTCCAGGACCTGTGAGTTTAAATAGCGGGGAACAATGAATAAGGAACAGGTGAACAGAATTAATAGGCAGGTAATTAGGAACAGGGCAGGTAGGTGGTGTGATTCTGAGCGCGTCCCTCTTGCTGGATGACCGGCCAACCATGAGACACTGCATGAAAAGAGATCGATTCAGAGAAATGTGAGCAAGGTAACCTCCCAATTCACTTTTTTTCTGAGTACCCCTTGTACGTGGTCAAAAATGTGTCTATTTTAGAAATATAGAAATTTACAATTACAGGTGTAATAAAAATTATTATAAGTGTATAGAGAGAGTGATTCTCTGGTTTACTGATGGGACTAATCTCCTGTAAATTTACATTTTTATTTAAGCACAAAACACTAATGCATGCCAGCAACAAGTGTTCCATGTGAGCACTTTTTTCCAAGGTTGGGAGGTAATTTAGAAAAAAAAAGGTAGCTGAATCTTCCCCAAAACAGCAGAACAAGGAATATTTTTAAATAAAAATCTTAACATATCTCAAATATGTTCCTTTATTGTCCTTTATTGATCTTTATCTTCAGCGATCATAATTAGCTACATTCACTCACATTTCATTCCACCATAGATGAAACCTGTTGCACAAAGAGAGTATGTTCAAAGCGCCTATCACTTCAATAGACTACATAGTAGACACCACCAGCACCCATGTGGGGATTTATCCCAGTAAACATACCAGCCTTTTGTTAACAGATTATCTTTCTAAATGGCATTTTTACAGATTAAACTGAATTGAAAGCAATTGAAATAGCCTTACAGATGTTAAGAAACACATTTACTGCAACACACTGTTCATTACAGTCCAAATTTGCTGTCTCTGACAATCTGAAAGCTTTTATTTATTTTGTTTGTTGTGTGGTAATTTCTCTGAAATATTTACAATGATACCTTGGCATAACCTACCAGAATAATAGTAGTTTAGACTCAATGCCTGCCTGAGTCATAGTTTCAAAGAACAGCATTATCAAGACTCTTACTGGCAAAGTAGATGTCATTATGGAAATTGATGACAGATTGTTTTGAAACCTCAAACATTGTTTCACAATGCCTCACTTTTTCCACATGTGCAGAGGATGAAGATACCATTTAGGGGGCAGAGAAAGGGGGTGGAAACATCTCTTCACAGAACTGATCTTGGCAGAAAGGGGGTGGGGTGTCTCCTGGCAACTCTGTAACTATTTGTTTTCTTAAGTCTCTTTCTGTCTTTTTGATTATTAGATGAAGGCGGATGGCCTTATTAGTGGGCACAGAATGAAGTGTTAAGTAGCATTGTCTCTCTTTCTCCTCTGCCATTTTTTTTAAGTCACATGAGTTATTTCTGAGTATAAGTACAGTTAAAATACACAATAGCTCATTTTTAATACATAAAGTACTGTTAAATAACTCTTTCTTTAACCATGCAATACTTACCAGAACTGCATCCTGTAGTGTAAATTGCGTTCAGGATCAGATACAGCACTCACCGTGTGCCCCTGTTTTTATTTTTGTATTTATATTTTATATGATATACTATATTGTATTTTGTATAAATGTTATGGGAATGTTAAAAATGCCTATGCAACTAAGCCTAAACCTCCTCTAGGAAATTCTGATTATAACATAGTCCATTTAAAACCAGTATATAAGACTGTACTCAAGATAAACAAGCCCACAACTAAGATTGCGGTCATATGGAGGGAAGCTGCGTTTTTACAACACAGTTGTCAATGAGGCTACAGAAAGAGTGACTGGCTATATTAACTTCTGTTCTGATAATGTGTTACCCAGGAAAGATATATCTATCCCGATACAAACCACATAACACAAAAGTAGTAAAGGGCTGTATTAACCAGACAAAATCAGGTTTTGGCTCTGAAGAAATTGTTATAAGTTTGCTGGTCGAAGGGCATAACTAGGCTAGGCAAGGCAAAGAACACAGACACAATGACGAAACAAAGGACCAAATAGGAACTACCAAAAACACTAGCCTTAAATACACAGAAAAAAGAAAACATTTCCTTATAGGCCCAAATCTTAGGGTTGTAAATGGGAGTGTTCATCTTTTTCACTCTGACCAAAGACATCTATATAGACATTAGAGAACAATTTAAAAATATTGAATAAAAGGATGCTATGGCACCTTTAAGGGAAAATTTCACTTACGATGCTTAATGCAACCAGGCATTTAGTTGTGAAACTATGGGGGGACCTATACTGAAGTCAATTCCAGGAAGACTACTGTGATGTAACATAGGCTCAAAGCTAAGTCAGATAGGTGATGTCACCAACAGCTTACAGGCTGAGCAACCATGTGCTAATGATGGTAGGCCCATGTGTGAAACTGTTAGTTCATAGAACCGTTAAAACAAGAAAAGTAAATAACCAAAGGTTGGGAGTGAACCCCAGCCACTTTGTTGCAAGGGGAACATATACCCGCTAGACTGCAGCAAGTATAAAACTACCCCCACGTATATCGCCTTTCAAAGGAATGGAGGATGACCAAACTATAGAGAAAAAATTAAACACCACACCGACTGTGGGAAACGGGAGAACCAAGCCACAGGAACAATGGCTGCCCTGGGGAAAACCAAACTAAAACTTTCCAAACAAAACCAGAAAACATGGAGGAACTGCAATGGCTAAGCAGAGCCCTGGGAGAGAAACAGATTTGAAGGGGAAAACTGGAGAGGGGAGGGGACGTGTAAAAACACAAACACCCTCACAGGCCTAAATACCTAAAGTTACCAGCTAGGCACTTAGCTCAAAACTTTAGCAAAGACCCAACACTGAGTGACTGGATCACTGGGCTTATATAGGCCTAGGCCAGCTGTTGGGCGTTTAGCCTGATTAGTGGCGTGCCTGACTCAAGACCTCCCTCTGGTGGACGGAGGGGGCCTTGGCCTGGCACTGACCCTCATAGATGTAGCAGTACTGAAGGAAATAGGAAGATATTTGTCTCTGTGTGCATACATGATAACACCCAACTGTAAAACTGTAAAATGGAATTACATTAACCTCTATGTGCACCTCTAAGTAAGCTCATTTTTCAATTATTTGTACTTCTACACTTTAGTTATCACTATCACTAGTTATCTAAAATTGTACATATAGTACAATGATCATTCAACTTGAAGTAGACACTTGGACAAAGACGTTCATTCACACCCAGACTTTTTTTCCTATCATTTGGGTTCAGACTGAGTTAATCTAATACAGAATAAAAAAATTTCAAAAAGTGCCTTTTATTTTGGGGGTTTATAGTGTTTATAATGTATGTGGATGCTGGAGATGACATTTCAGTCATGCTGAATTTCAGTCATACATTTCCTGATCACCAGGGTCTTGTCAGATAAAGTGAATAACATTGAGCATATACTTTAATGTACTCAGGAGCTACTCAATATTTTCCACTAGGTATCGTAGACATCTCCAAATGCACAAAAACTGGCCAGTCACCATATATCGAGGTTGCAAGATTTTTTTGCTAAAACATCACATCAATGTCGACAACTTACTAAAAGGCAATATTAGCTTCATTGTTAATAGCATCATTGCTAAAGGGCTAAACAATATTAGCTATATTGTTAATGGGCTAAAAGGTTGTGCTGGGGAAAATACTGTAATACTGTAAATAAATAGCATGCATTATCTTATGCACAAACATTCATTTAGACTTACAACATTTTTAGCATTTTTTCCATCAGGAAGCAATTGTGATGGAAACATTGTAGTCAATGCTAGAAGCATGCGTTTGATTTCTGGTAAATGGTTGCATGTAGATGACCGAAAACTGGTAGTTATACTGCAGGTAGTTATACTGGTTCTAAGAAATTTTATGTGGCTGAATGGTCTGTATTTTAAGAATATTCAATGTTACAAAGTGATTCAATTTCTCAGTGACATATATGAGAATATATTTCCTGGTTGTATTTTAACACGGTCCCTAGCCTGCTAAATTGGAAATGTCTCTTTGTCATACACAATTATGAGTAACTCCCCTGGTGATGTTGAAGGGCCTGCTCTGCCTGTATCGAAAAGTACAGTAGACGTTATAATGCCTTCGCATCCCACACCACTTGACCAGCTATCCAGGTCAGCATTAGCAGCAGCTCAGAAGGCTGATAAGTAACAGTTAACACTGTTTTGCAGCAGCTTCTAGAAGACACTAAAGACCCACCGATTATAAAAGTGACTTTTTTATCCACAACGATGGGCTGCAGAGGACATGGTAACCATCTTGCCCTGATGGGGACCGGAACACCATAACCCAAATAGTTGTTGCTTCGCAATACAAATCCAACACACTGTTCCTAAGACATAAGCATCCTCTGTCTGGACACCTTGATGTCAGAAAAAAAGTTAAATTAATTTTAAAACACTTATTTTGGCCCAAGTTAGAAGTGATGTTCCCAAATACTGTTGGTATTGTCATACCTGTCATTTACTGGGGAAACCAAATCAGGTTATACCCTCTGCTCCTCTGTGTCCTGTACTCGTGTTTAATACATCAGATGAAAGATAAATTCTCATGAAATCTAAATCTTCCCAAACCTAAGATAATGTATGTGTTTCTGGACATTGAGAAAGGCCAGGTGATATATAGTGATCTTGATACAAATTCAACATTACACAAGTACACGCACATTCACTTATAAAATGTACCCTTGTTTTGGTACAAAAAGCAAATTCCCAGTCATGATTCTAACAGCCAATGTCTCATTGTCTTTAAAAAACTTAATTATGTCCAAAATATTTATAGTTCTTGCAGATCAATTTCTTTTGTTTTTATTTTTAGGCTTCCATCACATGTTTCTTTGGTTTATTACAAGGGATTACTGTGTATGCAAAAGTATTAGTTCTGCATTAGTGGGAGTATATTATTATATTATTAGTGGGAGTATATCAAATGTTAAGTGATTAGTGATCTTAAGATCAAGCAGGTCATGTTAATTAACATATCCATTATTCTTGAGTGTCATGTTAATGAATTCATGAATATCCTGTGCAATATTTTTACATACCCACAAAAAGCTGCATGTATGTATTTGCTAATGAAAAAAATGTCACCGTGGTGATCTTCTTTTTGCCTTTGGTATGATGCTCATTTCCTAATATTGGCCCTTATCAGATGAAAACAAATTACCTACAGCTTCCCTGAAGGTTATTATTATGACATCTGCGGAACAATGAGTCACTTTGCTGTGTAATGTTACTTCTGGTAGCGCCACAGAACTCATGGGCAAACAAACATAATGCAGGAAGCAACGAAGTGTGGGATCACCAGAATGCCGAAAAGTCCAAACACCTTCCACTTCTGAGAAAAACGAGCTTGGAAAAAATGTGAACTGGGATTTTACTTTCTTCAAATTTCTAAGAATTTACCTATTTCTGTGTCATGCATGCAGACATTCATACATAACACTCATACATAACAATGCATAGCTTTAACCTTTAATAATGCACACATATAGTCTTTCCTAAGCAATGCTTTATAAATAGTGTCACAATGAGGAGTTAAAGCAGGAAGCAGGGACGAGTCACATAAAACTGAAACCTACATTTATTTTTACACAAAACAACAAAGATATAGCATGCAGGCTATGCTATATCTTTCAAACATCGACAACATACACAGTCAAACACAAGACTTATATACACGCACACTAACAATACACAATGAGGAGCAGGAGGGCGTGGCCATACACACACACCACACACACACACACACACACACAAGGGCCGTATCGTGATAGAGCCCCTCCCCAACGGCGTGACTCCTGGCGCACCAGCCTATCAGGCTACGGCCCCGAAACCAACGTCAAATGCCAAGACCGGGGGACAGAGCGCTCCGACCTGGGCCAGCGCGAGCAGGACAGCCGGGGGAATGACAGTGACCAGGACAACAACAAACACAGGGACAGACTCTCTGACACGTACAGGTGCTGACACCTGGGGGGACAAGACGAATGGCACAGATAGCATGATGGGGACAGACACGGTGACAGGGACAACATGTCAAAGATTTCAAAATCATAAGAGACATGAAAAATTTTAAAACATGGAAAACATGTTATACATAAAAATGCTACACCATAAACCAAACCAGTTATGCCGAAAATAAATGTATTATAAGACATTCAAAACATTTAAACAATTCTGGATATTCTAACATACCTGATTGTTATTACAGTAGTAATTACCAAAACATATTAAGAATGTATAATCTATATATATACATGTATATTTAATCAAGTAAATCATGAGGCATGCTTTAGTATTTTGGTGATTAATATTAGATACACATAAATGATTACTTATTCCATTTAAATAATAATGTCTGAAATATCTATATGATTATAAATATTTTGTTTCCCAGAATTCACACTGGATTAATTATTCTAGTTAAATGTTTTCAGACAGGCAGTAAGTGGCACAAATATGGAAACAGAATACTAAGAATCTATAGAATATTTTGTACTCAAGCTCATGACTTGTAGTAGATCAGAAAAGAAAAGAAAAGAAAAGAAAAACAAATAAACAAACAAACAAACAAACCAGCCCCGGCATGTGTTGCAGGTATGTGTGCAGAATCTCTGACTGGGGTAGAAGGGTCAGTGTGTGCAGACTCTCTGACTGGGGTAGAAGGGTCAGTGTGTGCAGACTCTCTGACTGGGGTAGAAGGGTCAGTGTGTCCAGACTCTCTGACTGGGGTAGAAGGGTCAGTGTGTCCAGACTCTCTGACTGGGGTAGAAGGGTCAGTGTGTGCAGACTCTCTGACTAGGGTAGAAGGGTCAGTGTGTCCAGACTCTCTGACTGGGGTAGAAGGGTCAGTGTGTCCAGACTCTCTGACTGGGGTAGAAGGGTCAGTGTGTCCAGACTCTCTGACTGGGGTAGAAGGGTCAGTGTGTGCAGACTCTCTGACTGGGGTAGAAGGGTCAGTGTGTGCAGACTCTCTGACTGGGGTAGAAGGGTCAGTGTTCTTCTCAGCCTGATGTGGTAACTCATTTTGTGGGGTGGTGGGACAGTTCTTTTTAAGGGGGTGGCAGTAGTTGTTGCTATTTGTAAAGACAAGGTGGCTGCAAGTCACGCTGCTCTATTACATTTTATTCATTTTTTAAAAATTGGTGAAACACTTAATTATCTTGTTATATTTTTAAAAAGATCAGGACAAATCTGCAGCATTTTAACTAACTGCCATTGAAACTTTGGCTGGCAGTATTTTCAGTGGGATATCACTGATTGTAGAAAAATATGGATACATTTTCTCTCGTGTATGTGCATAAGTGTGTAATTGTATGTTGGATTCAGGGTTGGTGAAAGTCACCTTGTTATTGTTCCAGTCCACCTGTACACGGATTCTCCTCACTCTCTCAGCTCCGAGATATCTTGTGTTGAACGAGTACGATCCGTCATTCCGACTTATCGTCCAGAATCCATCCTGTGGGCTCACTGAGAGTTTATCTTTTCTTTTGACAGACTCTTTCACCAGTCCAATGGTCCAGTTCTCGCTTTCCCCTACATCCACCACCCAGCTGTGTGTTCCAGAGCCCAGGGACTCAGAGCCCAGGATGACGGGGTCTACAGCAAACCTTTCACGATTATTGGGGAGGTTCTGCTTTGTGTCCCGACAGGTCACTTTGATTAAATCAGCAGACAGGTGAAGACGGCTGTTTGCAGAGTTTGGCTCCAAAATCACTGGATCTTTAAAAAGAATAATAATCATGAATTACTTGTAAATATTTTAAGACTAACCAAGAGACAAATTTAATTTCCACTTTTTACATTAATGCAAACCCAGTAACTGGTGACATTTGAACCCTGTGGGGTCTAGAGTTGTTTCGTTGTTGTTGAAATTAATAATTAGTTGTGTGCACATAGTATTGTATATCCAACAGTTCTACAAATACACTTATTTTATATAGTATATAGTACTATATAAAATAAGTATATAAAATATAGTATATATATATATATATATTTTTTTTTTTTTTTGTGTGTGTGTGTGTGTGTGTGTGTGTGTGTGTGTGTGTGTGTGTGTGTGTGTGTGTGTGTGTGTATTTTTCAAAATGTTTTAGTATGGTGATGAGTATGTGGAAGTGGTGTGTGTGAGTTCCCAATGAGATGAAAGAAACATCAGCCGTTACCAGAAAAGGCAGTTATTCAGTTGTTTAAAGTGTTATTTATGTGATATTTACATATAATATTAGATAAGTGAAAAAGAGCAATATGAGATTGTAGTGTAAAATATGCAGTCTGTAAGTAACCCTTGACTGGAGTGTAGGTGAGTTCTAGTCCTATGCATGTTAAATGAAGTAATTATTAAAGTGTGTTGGCTGTGAGCAGGGCTAATATAGGGCTCATCCCTATATTACTAGGAATCAAAGGATGTGGCAGCCTTTATGCTAGTATAGATGCAGTATTGATCCAGTTATGGAGAAGGTAGAAAGTCTGAACTAGTCCCTTTATAAGAAAAATAAGGGGGATGTACATTACAGTATGTGTAGAGATGTATGCAAAGTATCCTAAATATATTTATGAATATAGATAAATATTTTTGTAGAGATTGTGCCTCACGGCCCATCCACTCACAGTAAGGACAGATGTCCTTCATTTTCTCCCACACTCTGTATCTCAGATTCCCCAGATGTTTGGACACATCAATCAGAGCTCCATGGTCCTCTTTTAGATCTGGCACTGTGTACTCTGCACTAAAACATACAAAATACATATATACATTTAATGGATTTGATACAATTTGATATGGAAAATACAATACGTTATTGTCGATGTTGCAAAATACAAATATATAATTTATGATTTTGAATATATTTAAATACACATTTTAAATAATTATTTTGTAAATGCACCACATGAGAATTCCAAACTAAACACCATATTATATAAAATCTTGAAGCAGATTTTTACCTCTCTTCAACATCTTTAAGGTTCTAGAAAGAAAATACATTTTAAAACAACATGAGAAATATTGGAAACTACAGTGTTATGCCGATTGTCATTTAATGCCATATTTAGAGATATTTTGTTAATGAAGTTACTTTTAGGAATAAACTATCCTCAGTATTCATATGATCCTCAATGTGTTTGATCCTTCTAGAGAGAGAAGACATGAATCCATCCATCTCTTCTATCCTGTCTTTCATCTTCTGAGCTTTTCTCTCCTCTTCCTTCTTCAGTGCAGCGAGCCTGCTCTCCTCCTCCTCTTTCAGGAACCTGTAAAGCTTCTCAAATTCTTTCTTTATCTGCATCTGCGTGTTCATGAACTGAGACTGAAAAAGAGGATGTGAGAGTTTTCTTTTGACATTTCTCAGAACAGTCTTAATGCAGTTTAATGCAGTCAGCACCAATGTGTGAACAATTGATGTTAAACAGTAGGTTTACGTAGGTTTAGCACAAAGAGAGTCATATGTATGTGCCCCCTGCCAAAACACACACACACACACACACACACACACACACAAAGAGCGAGAGAGCTCTGACCATCAGAATCACCCATCATTCTGAAATAATGCTGAATTTAGCAAACATTTCTATTGTTATTTAAGTAAAATATGTGCCCCAAATTTTCCACAAGGTTTTGGTAAAAAAAAAAAAAAGGAAAAAAAAGAAAAAAAACATGGGGTCAAAATAAACTGTCTGCCTATAAAAAACCCATGCTGACATGAACCTGGATTTCTTGGGAGATGGAGACACAGGTGAGTTTTTCTGAGGCAAAGGCTACATGGTTTGCCTGTAACTCCTGAAGAGGACCTCTGAGCTCCTCCTGCACATGTGTTCAGGAGAAAACACAGTCACTGCATGTGACTCCAAAAGGAAATGATTCAAAAGATTATGTAACTCATTTACCGCTGGAATGACCGAAACTATAGGTTTTTTTTTTTCTACCGCAAAAAAATAAGGACCACCTAATTTTGTGATAAACATTGTCTAGTATGTAGAAATCTGTCTGGTGTAATTAAAAATATATATATTAGCCATTAGTAATAATATTTTTAATAAATCTAATTTGCTCAAATGTTCATGTTCCACAGAATTCTACAGAATTCTTGAAATGATCCATCCAGTGTAAATGGTGATCCATGCACCTCTTACCCTGTTCTCACTGGCAGCTTTGCTGATGGAGCAGAAGTTGTGATTGTTGTGCTGTTCTGTCACACACTTGGCACAGACCAGCTGCTCATCATGCATGCAGAACAGCTGCAAATTCAGGTCGTGCTCCGAGCACAGCAGCCCCTCGGCCTTGTGGGTAATCCTGCGGCTCCTTTCTTGAAGGAAGGACTCGCAGGCGCTCTTCAGTGCGCGGTTGACGGGTGGGGTCGCCACGGACGACCTCTTCCTGCAGAGTGGGCACTCGTTGGCTCTCTGTTCAGCCCAGTTCTCTTCTAAGCAGGACTTGCAGAAGCTGTGGGTGCAGAGGAGAATCACCGGTGTGTTGTAAATGCTGTGGCACAGTGTGCACTTGAGATTCTCCTCCAATGCAGAGACGAGAGACGACGCCATGGCGACACACTGTGACCTGCAGCTGTGGAAGGGCTTGTGAAGCAGCTTTGACTTCCTTGTTTATACAGCTATCTACATCCTTGTTCCTGCTCAAATGTGAAGGTGTGCTAAACTTTTATGGCACACAGCCAACTGATAAGAATGTACTGGGCTTATACTAATATATGCAAAGTTAATGTAGTAATCTGACATTTGTGAACAAGCATTTCAAACTACTTTATATATATATATATATATATATATATATATATATATATATATATATATATATATATATATATATATATATATATATATAATGAATATTTGGTTTTAACCTTTTTCCTTTTTGATGATCAAAAGGTACAACAGATTTTGTTTTGTTCTGTGATGTGGATATAAGAATCAGATATTACTCTTTAGCTCGTTATGCCCTAGCAGAGCCCAACCCATGAGCACACACACACACACACACACACACACAGCAATGACTGGTGCACACCTATTTATTCTATTTAGAAGCAGCACTTCTCAATCTACAAAGAATAGGTGTGGGCCAGTCATTGCTGTATTTCATGCAGCAGGCTCCATGTTGGACAGAGATGTATGTGAATCAGACATACATGCCCATGACTGGGAGTGGTTGCATCCCGCTGTTGTCATTACAGCCTGTGTTGCTTTAAAACATACTGAACTGAACTTCGTAATGTGACTCCATGCACAGGGCAAAGCACAAGTGCAGTTACCCATTGTTTTAATAAACAAAATCAAAGTCCAATGTATTTATGTGGTGCTTTTTACAACAGATGTTGTCACAAAGCAGCTTTACAAATGTCCAAGCGCAAGCCCCCAGTGAGCAAGCCAAGAGGCAAGGAAAATCTCCTCAGAGCATGAGGAAGAAACCTTGGGAGGAACTAAGACTCAAAGGGGGTGCCCAACTTCCTCTGGCCAGCAGTGGACACTACAGTAGTAAAAATATAAACAATATGGAGCAGAATAGGTAGTGAAAGAGAAAAATAAATAATAATAATAAAAATGAAAAAATAAGCAATTAATGTCTAATCTGGTTTTCTAGAAGTCCTAGTCTGGTCCCGATGGTGTGCGCGTGTTCTAAACCCATCCCCCATGAGAACGGAGAGTAGTTGGCTGGGTGGAGGTGTGGTGGGATATAGCAGGGGGGCATCAGGGGGTGGTGGGAGGAGCCATGTCAGCTGAGAGGGGTTGACTCTCAGTAAAATCATGGCATCAGGGGTAGGTGAATCTCAGCAGAAAGAGAGACTAGATTATTAGACATGTCCAGATAAGAGGGTGTGTAAATTAGGGAACTATAATGTGCAAAGACAGACTCTGGCAGATCTAGCTATAGTAGCACAGCTAAAAGGAACGAGCCAGAAGGAGCCACAGACATGAGGGCACCCTGGAACCTCAGCACTCTGCTGCTCTCAGTCAACAAACTTGAGTTACAAAAGAGAGGTGAAGTGACAACACCATAACATCCCAGTTTACCATAACACTCAATGCCCATGGACCCCCAGATCTACACCTTTACCTAAGATGGGATGTAATTAATAAAATGTCTGTGTACAGGTTTACAGCCTTGCCTTAAATATTAAGACTGGGTGTCTGAGTCTCGAACATTTACAATAAGGTTATTCCAGAGTGTGGGAACTTTATAGGAAAAGGCTCTGGCCCCTGTGGTAAATTTTCTTATTCTTGGTTGTAGTAAATTTCCTGCACCTTTTTATCTAAGCAGATGTGGTGGGTCGTAATGCACTAGGACTTCTCTAAGGTATTGTGGGGCAAGACCATTCGGTGCTTTCATTACAAGAAATTTATGATCAAAATTTTACTGGGAGCCAATGTAACATAGCTAAGATAGGAGTAAATGTTCATGCAGTGAAGCAAGGCGGTCCTATAAATATTATTTACATGAGCTTCAAACGAGAGAAAGATTTAGGAAGATCAAGGAAGAGTTTATTGAATTTAGTGAAGGTTCAATTACTTCAGGTAGGATTTCTTTAAGAAAGTGTGTGGGCAGTGAATCTAGTTAGCAAGTGGTGGATTTTGAGTGCAAGATCAGAGATTTAAGTTCAGGCTCTTGAATAGGAGTAAAGGATTCTAGAGACATTTTTGTCTTGGTTGTTCTGATCTCGAAGTAGCTGCCTGATGTCACATTAATACTATGAACATTACTACTATATGATGATGTAATCTGAGCATAGGTGTCTGCTTTATTACTAGTTAGATGTGCAATTGTACTAAAAAGAAATCTAGGATTATTTTTGCTATTTTCTATTAGGGCTGAGAGATAAACTGTTTGAGCGGTAATAAGTGCTTTTCTATACTTGAGAAGGCTCTCCTTCTATGCAAGCTGGAAGACTACAAGTTTAGAGTGACACCATTTACATGTGTCCTATTTTAAATTGCGAATGTGATCATTATATCAAGGTGCTAATTTCTGTCCCTAACAAAGCCAAGGAAAGCATCCGTGTGACGTGCTGGAGGTTAGTACTTATTCCACACTGCCCGCATCCAGTAGTGCTATCTGTTCCGTGCTGTACACACTGCTATGTATTCGTCATATTTATTCACTGTGTTTGCTTTGCTCTTAGGTGGAGCTCTGCTAGGGCATATAGAGCGAAGGCAAAACCTGCAGGACATGGAGAACTATTACTAATGTATTATTATTGCTATTGTTATTGCCATCACTAGTGTTACGGAGCAGCGGTAGCCTAGTGGGTAGTAGCCTTTGGGCTAGTAATAAGAAGCTTGTGAGTTTGAATCCTGGTTCTTCATGCAGCCACTCTTGGGCCCTTGAGCAAGCCCCTTAAGCCTGTTAGGGGTGCCATATGGTGTCTGACCCCAGCTTGCTAGACATGTGAAGACTGTATTGTGTTGCCTTGTACCTGTACTGAGCAATGACAATACATTGGATTTAATTCTATTTTCTATTATATTTCTCACTCCCTCTTTTAAAATAATCAGATTCTTAAATGCATTCCTGAAATGCAAAT